>NC_080540.1:265197380-265506418 GCF_028640845.1 Ahaetulla prasina
ATGCTCATTAGTGAATCACCTATTGTTGTTAAGTGAGATATCATATGATTGTGACTTGTAGCTTTTCCATTGATTCAACTTTCAAATAGTTGTTAAACAGGACATTTTTAAAGAACTATCTAACTAGCTAAGACTTTGCTTGACTCAAGGTTGGAATGCCAAAAGCAGGTCCTTTATATAGACTGTGGAGTGTGGCTCCATGATTCAAAATTTATCCAGGCCTGCCCCACCCCTCCTTCTGCTGGTGTCACCTCTTAGATCTCTGGAAGCGAGGGTCCTCCTACGCTGAATAGTCTTCAGCTGGATCTGCTGTCAGTAATTCCAGCACCTGGCTGGCTTCCTGCTCACACACTGTATGAGTGAAGTTTATTGGGCTTGTCCGTTCACTCCTGGAATTCTCTCCGGGCATGGGGCCAGGGCCGGGGGCTGGAGGCATGACAGGCTGTTCATCTTCATTATCAGACTCAGAGTCTGATAAAAGGCCCGGTTGGAGATGGGGGGGGGCCCGGCTGAGGAGAGGAGGGAGGACGAGTCACAACACTGCCTGTGCATGTGTGCTGCATGCCAAACATGTGCTGTGTGTCAAATGCATACTGCGTGTCAAACGTGCACTGTAGGAGCAAACTACACACGTACATACGCAGTGTGTGTTTAATGCATGCTGTGTGCGCGCATGTACCATGCACACCAAATGTTCACTTCACCCGGAAAAAGGAGGCTTAACAAGGTAAGTAGAACAGCAAAGGGGGGAACAACTGTGCCACATGGTTTAGATTCACTAGAAAGCAGGATTTCCTGCTTTCTAGTGAATATAAATCACACGGCACAGCTGATCATTGGAAATACCAGTTCACATGAACTGGTAGCTTTTTTTTACTACCGGTTTGCCCGAACCAATAGCTTTTATCACTACCGAACTGGTAGTATTTCACCACTGCTCTGTAAGCTTCCACAAGACTTGGCTAGAGGTTTCACAAGCAATCATGATTGAAAAAAATATATTTTTGGATTGCCAGTGTGCTAGTGTGTACTGTGCTGAAAATTTTTATTTTTTGTGATTCAGCTGCTGGCCTGACACTTTTCACTTGTAAACATTGTAAAAGATGAATTGTATAAGTCAGAAGTATTGTGAAGTTTTTGTATTTTTTTACATTTTTTCTGTGCAGGGATTCCTGAGAACTGAACATTATTTCAAGGGCTCCTCAAGGGTAAAGAGATTGAGAAAAGCTATTCTACACATTTGCCTCTAGTTTACAGTAAACTACATTTGCTCAGTTTTATTACCTTAAAAAAAACGCTGCAAACAGAAAACTTGGAGTTTGTGACTGAAAGCAATTAGCAAACCTCATGTTCATAATGTAGTATATATTTTGCTGCACAAACATTAAAGCTGTGAAATAACATGTGAATAAATATATTTTAAAAAGCAATTCTAAGCCGTAAGAAGATATATTTCCACTCAACCAATATATTTTACAATTACTCATATGGGCATTTTAGGAATTCAAGGATCCAATTACATTACTGGTTACCATGGAATTATCTGAGATGAAGTTATACATAGGGCAACACACATTTTAATAACTTGGAGCCAAATTATTATATTGAAAAGGCATACTGTAGAAGGAAAATAAGCCTAAACATTTTAAAGAAATAAAACCAAAACAGTCTTCCGCAATGTTTTCAAATAACAACAGCAGTATGTGTAATAATTCTGACTGTTCGTTGAATGAATGAGAAGAATTACCTTCGGTGGGGGTGGGGATGATTGTTGTTGTTATATAGCAGTGGTGGGTTGCTCCTGATTCAATCCTGTTCTTGTGAACCAGTATAAGGGCAGCGGCGGCTCTGCCCACTCAGCTGGATGTCATCACAGGTGATTTGCGCATGTGCAGAAGCACACACACACTCCCATTGTGAAACGGTAGCGGAGGTAAGTAGAACCCACCCCTGTTATATAGGGATGGTAAAAATAAACATTTTTGCTCAGTTTCTCAGTTTCCAACCAGAAGTTTGAGATTTATTTATGTATCAGCTTCAGAATTTGGCAGGAAAAAATAGTCTGCTTCAAAGTTTCTATTGTATTTGTCTTCACCTCTTTTATATACTGAATATTTATATGTTTGCATTTTCTTTTCTTCATGTGCACACTTTTTTTCAAGTAACTTTCCTTAAATATGAATTTATTTGCATTTTGCTAGGATAGATTTTACTTTCAAATAATATACGTGCTTTTATATATATATATATATTGTTGTTGTTGTTGTTGTTGTTAGTTGCGAAGTCATGTCCGACCCATCTCAACCCCATGGAAAACCTTCCTCCAGGCCTTCCTGTCCTCTACCATCCTCTGGAGTCCATTTAAACTCATGCCTACTGCTTCAGTGACTCCATCCAGCCACCTCGTTCTCTCTCATCCCCTTCTTCTTTTGCCTCAATCTTTTCCAGCATTAGGCTCTTCTCCAGTGAGTCCTTCTTTCTCATTAGGTGGCCAAAGTATTTCAGTTTCATCTTCAGGATCTGGCCTTCTAAAGAGCAGCCAGGGCTGATCTCCTCTAGAACTGACTTTTTTGTTCGCCTTGCAGTCCAAGGGACTCGCAGGAGTCTTCCCCAGCACCAGAGTTCAAAGGCCTCAGTTCTTTGGTGCTCAGCCTTTCTTATGGTCCAACCATAATATATTATATATATACATATACATATACATATACATATACATATACATATACATATACATATACATATCCTAAGCAGTCCCAAACCCACACTGATCATGAAGCACGACCAAGGACCAGAAGCCAGACCGCAGCTGCAACATTAGCCATTTCAAACCCCTCCAATCCATACATGCAGCAGACTGACACCCACTATGAAGATGTAGCACGACCACAAAGCCAAACAACAGCTATGCAGCTCACCAGCTCAAATCCCCCTGCAACACAGACTAAACTGAGCACAAACAAGCCCCCACCAACACAGGACACACCCCCAGCCAATCAGAGCACAAAAAAACCCCCATCCAATCAGAGCACAGCCAAGCTCCCACCCAATCAGTTCAAACCCCCACTAGCAGTTAAAAGGAAGAAACAGCTGCGATCACACATTGCTCCCAGAAGCACGAAGCTGAAGCCTGAAGATGACGAATGAGACTTCGTCGAAACGTCGCCAAGACACTTCCAATTTTACACGGGAGAAAACCCGAACAACCAAAGACCTATATACAAACACCCGTGAAAACCTCAGAAAACAAATATATATATATATATATATATAATGTTTATTGTCATTGTACGTATGTATATACACAGTATACCCATACAACAAAATTCACATAACACCCAGAGACTAAGCCCAACACACATGACAATCCCCAGACACAGCCCCACCCACCAAAAATTCCCTACTCCTAAACCACCCAAGTGTCCACACAGCAGACCAAGTAATGGTGAGTTACTAATGGTGACTTACTGATACTGTTGAGTTACAAACAGTATTGTAACATTCTGGACTCCCTTCCTAAAGGTGGATAAGTGGAGATCATGGCTATTGAAGCTTTTATTGAAGCAATAATGAAAAATTATCTGGGAATGCTTGAACACACAAAATGAATACACCAAAACTGAATCTAATAGTACCATTACACAGACTTTATTTTTAATTTTGTTAGCATGGCAAAAGAGAGGAGCTGACTTGCAATCCTAGAGTTATACAGACCTCTTAACTATTTCACGTGGAGTTTGGCATGATCTGAAAAACTTTCTGAAAGTCATCAATGGATATCCTACTATATAGTGTTGAACAAAATACGTTGGCTTCTCTCTCCCTCCCATCATTCAGTTTGATTGAATTTGATTTTGTATTTATTTCAAGAGACAAAAAGAATTTCAATGGAGTGAATGTTCTTGTAGACACTTAGTGAAGAAATAAGCAAGGGATATCATGCATTTTCTGTCTTATTTTGTACAATCATGTAACAGTAACAGAGTTGAAAAAAACCTTGGAGGTCATCTAGTCCAACCCCCTGCTCATGCAGGAGACCTAGAAATTCAAACCACCGAACTGCCAACCTTTCTGATTGACAAGCTCAGTGTCTTAGCCACTGAGCCACCTACAATTAAATCATAAAGGGATTAATCCCATTAGGGATTTTGAGACTAGCAGATGTCGATATCCAGGGAGATAGATGGAAAATGGTAGCAACAATAGTAGAACTGCCCCACAGATCACTTTCTTTGGTCTTAAGCAGCAATTGGCATGAGTTTACAGTTTATGCTAAACAGAAGATAACAATCAAAATAAAATTACAATTTCCTGAAATTGGTGCTTAAGATGTTTTTTGTCATTGTTGCTTTATCTTTTGTTGCCTTATTTCAGCAACAGCTCATTTGTTGTCTTGATAAAAGCAACCATTTCTGTTGTGAATGACACTAAAGCAAGTAATTTCTGAAGTCACACCTTGCAAACAATTGTTGCCAACTGGTCAGAAACTGCATGCATGAACATGGTTATTTGTTCGTAAGACTCTGTACAATTAATATATATTATGTATTAAAATTTCTATCTTGCTATTTAATTGCTAGGAGTCGACAATGATGGCACATAATCAACCAGTCAATTAAAATTTCTAATGTTCAAAGTTGATATGCTTCAAAATAAGAACATCTTTGATTAACGATGCAAATATTAAATCATAAAAAATCCCAAAAAATATGAAATACAAAATATTTGTGAAAATCTTTTGGCTTATGAAGTGAATGAGAGTTGAAAGAAAAGGGAAATGAAATAAAAATCTGTATCTATGCTTCACCATGCATGCTTAACAAAAAAGTGAAAATGAATGAATTACTCTTGCTTGGACGAACTGATATATGAATATGAAAAAAGTACTGGAAAATCTTTTGGGGAAAAAAAAGCAAGACCATTTAATCACCCCATGATAGACTGTCTATATACAAACATGAGGACCCAGATTGTTGGGGGCAATATGCTGACTCTGTAAACTGCTTAGAGAGGGCTGTAAAAGCACCATGAAGCGGTATATAAGTCTAAGTGCTATTGCTATAAGGGTGTGCATGCAGACATGCAGTAGACACAAAGGCAATGTCAGTATGTAGGACATCAACCTGATAGAGAATAATCCTCTTCATGACAAAATGCCTATTCTAAGTTTGGTTGAAAGAAAAAGAAGTTTAAGAAAGAAAAGAAAGAAGAGTGGAAATAGTTCTATAATTAGTATACAGGTTGGTTGATTTTCATCTTTACACTCAGTCTATCAGGTATTATTTCAATTCTCTTGTTGGTAAAAAGTTTCCTTTCTGTTTTACAAGTATATTATCCTCATTTGGATTAGTAGACGATAATAACATGAAGGAATGCTGAACTCTCTTCTAGCAGGGACCACTTAAAGCTGCTAAAAGAACTAGTACTTGCTTAAAACTAAAACTTTTGTGGTGCTGGTTTAGTCTGTAGTTCCAAGCCGTTTAAGAGAAGTCAATCTAGTTGTATGAAATACATGTTAAATTTGAATTTTTCAGTGAGTAGAATGTAGGACAGAACAGTTCAGAATAACAAATAGGGAACGAAACAGAGAAAAAAAACGTTTTACATTTAATTTTCATGATATAATCTGTTTCAGAAACTTCAAAGCCTTGTGCCATCCATAGCGCAAATAATACATTCTTTGTAACCCATAATTATTCCTTCTTATTTTCTCACTTTACTTTTTAGAAACTACACCATTGTTGTATACAGTCTTGCTTTGGATTCCTCAGGAAACAGGATTATTCTACAGGCAAAAAAGTTTCTCCCTTTGCAAGACCCTATCTAAATTTCTCTTCCCACCTAACCACAACAGGATGCAGTCTGTATTTTAAAGGTCCTGGTGGCATCAATATTAACATACGAGAAGTATGAAGAAGCAAATGTGAGGCCATCAGTTATAAAGAAGTCTGTCACAATAAATATGAAGCTTTACCCTGATACCTTTTTAGGTCACTAGAATCTCTTTGTTGCCAGGAGCTTTGCCTCTAGTCTAAACCTGAGCCACTGTGCTAAAGCTTATGATTACTAAGTTTCACTGCAACTGAAATCTGGATCTGACCAACTAGTTTCAAATGAGAGATTTTCATGGCTGAAAAGAAAAAAGAAAAGAAAAATTACAATTGATTGTTCCTTTATTAGAAATCAGTACAAAGTGGATTTTATTGTTTCTGGATACAGTAGCACAATATGTATTGCAGTTATTTTCCAGATAATTATTGTTACCCAAATTTACCCAACTGTAATGGAAAGGAACAACAACAACAACAACAAAAGAATACAATATAAAATAAAAATAAAACAAAATAAAATCCTGAAGTCAAAGTAAATAGCACAAAAGCAGGTCCAATCCATGGGC
The DNA here is from genome assembly GCF_028640845.1 of Ahaetulla prasina. NCBI lineage: Eukaryota > Metazoa > Chordata > Lepidosauria > Squamata > Colubridae > Ahaetulla > Ahaetulla prasina. Next base: position 265,203,775 of record NC_080540.1, read on the forward strand.
TCAATCCATGATAAATAGAGAATATTTCCATCTGGACAAAATAATCTTTCACTGCTCCTTCCATAATATTCTCCAATTCTAGGAACTTAATAGATAGGATTAGAATGCTCTTTCTAAATATACTAAGTATGAGGCATTGTGGATGGATTTTGTGATGGGTATTTTAATCTGAAAAAATACTCTGTAGTAAAAAGTACTCTGTAGTAACTGGTTTGATAAAACCAGATACACACCAGAAAATTAAACTTCTAGGCCCTTATATCATGGCATATTTTATCCAAACTGAATTCTTTTGAGTCCAAGCATATGCCATTTTTCATATATGCACTTTAATTTCAGCCCTATATATATATACCCCTTAACAAATCATGTTGTGTTCAACTAAATTTATTCCCAGATCAATGAAAACAATTGCATTCTTAATTTTCTTATATATTTATGCAGTGCAATCTGAAACGTGCTTGTTTATTCTTTACATAGGATAATTACATGGCTTATGAGGTAGACAAACATTTTGTTTTTGATAGGCTTGTAAAGCAATTCTAATTAAAATCTTGTCAATTTGTCCCATTTACTAAATATTCTTCAGTGTCCCTGAGACTTAATTTAGAGCTCCAGCAATCTTCATGAAATATACATGTGGAGTCTGCAACTATTCACATTTGGCAGTTTATATTCTGAGCCTTCCAGAGTAATCGCATCCAATATGTCTGATTGGAAGGTAGGGACTAATCTAAAATAAATGTCACAAAAAGAACAACATGAAGTGTCTGTAATCAGAATTCCATTGCAAAATGCTATGTAATGGAATAAAAGACCCAGTTTAGGGAAAGGTTGATTTTGTGTTTGTGTGTCTCTGTGTAATGTATAAGTATGTGTGTATTATCCTAGATCTAACCAACCACTGCCTAACCAACACATACTTCATCCATAATGGACAAAGATACAAACAGATAGAAGGAGCATCCATGGGATCACCCCTCTCACCCGTCATCGCAAACCTATACATGGAATACTTTGAAACCAACGCTTTAGATAAATCTGAACTCAAACCCAAACTCTGGCTTAGATACGTAGATGACACTTTCATAGTTTGGACAGATGGAAAGGAGAAACTGAACAACCTCCTCACACATCTCAACAGCCTACATCCCAAAATACAATTCACTATGGAAATAGAAGCTAACAACCAACTCCCCTTTCTGAACATCCTAATCTACAAAAAATCCAACGGCTCCCTAGGACACACCATCTACCAGAAAAAAACACACACCAACTGCTACTTAAATTTTATTTATTTATTTTTTGTATTTTTATACCATCCTTCTCCGAAGACTCAGGGCGGTGTACAGCAGAAATAAAATATAAATATCAAAAAATATCAAAAAGATTTAAAATACAATATTCATTAAAAATCTGATTCAATAAGCTGAGAAATTTAAAATTAATAAGTAAAATATTATAAAATAGATTAATCCCCTTAAAAACCCCATTAAAACCCTTGATTAAAAATTTATCATTAGGCCAGCCCTGCTTGGTGAAAGAAGGAAGTTTTGAGCTCGTGCTTAAAGGTCCGAAGATCAGGAAGAAGGCATAGCCCCACAGGTAGTTCATTCCACAGGGCCGGAGCCCCCACAGAGAACGCTCTTCCCCTGGGGGTCACCAGCTGACATTGTCTGGCTGATGGCACCCTGAGGAGGCCGTCTCTGTGGGAGTGCACAGGTCGATGGGAGGTTACTGGCGGCAGCAGGCGGTCCCATAAATATCCCGGTCCCATACCATGGAGCGCTTTAAAGGTGATGACTAAAACCTTGAATCACACCCGGAGGACCACCGGCAACCAATGCAGCCTGCGCAGGAGAGGTGTTACATGGGAGCTACGAGACACTCCCTCAATCCCCTGTGTGGCCGCACTCTGTACCAGTTGGAGCCTCTTGGTGCTCTTCAAGGGGAGTCCCATGTAGAGAGCATTGCAGTAATCCAGACGGGAAGTAACGAGGGCATGAGTGACTGTGCATAACGAGTCCCGATCCAGGAAAGGGCACAATTGGCGAATCAGGCGAACCTGATAAAAAGCTCCCCTGGTGATGGCCGTCAAATGATCTTCTAAAGACAGCCATGCATCCAGGAGAACACCTAAATTGCGCACCGATTCCCTGGGGGCCAACGATTCGCCCCCCCCCCACAGTCAGCAATAAAATTAGCTGACTGTGCCGGGATGCTGGTATCCACAGCCACTCCGTCTTGGATGGGTTGAGTCGGAGTCTGTTCATCCCCATCCAGACCCGAACGGCCTCAAGGCACTGGGTCATCACATTGACGGCTTCGTTGGGATGGTTCGGGGTGGAAATGTACAGCTGAGTGTCATCAGCGTACAGTTGACAACTCACCCTGAAGCCACAGATGATCTCCCCCAGCGGCTTCATATAGATTTTGAACAGGAGAGGTGAGAGGATTGACCCCTGCGACACCCCACAAGTGAGTTGCCTAGCGACACCACCCTGCACAGATCAACTCTGTAGCCAAGACTGTCATCCCCAGAACCAAACACCTTGCTGACAAAGACCATCTGAAAACTGAATTACCACTCTCACAGATGTATTAAACTCCAACGGATTCCAAAGAAACACAATTACCAACCTAATCCAAAGGGAGACACTGCCCAAGAACCAAGACACAGAACAAGACAACGACATCGCCCTCTTCCTGTACATCAAAGGCACCACAGATAAAATCAGCAAAATGCTCCACAAACACGACATCAAGACAGCCTTCTGCACAGACCAAAAAATAGCCAACATCTTAAGAAACCCCAGAGACAAGATCCATCTAGAAAACCAAGGAGTTTATGAAATACCATGCAAAATCTGTCCAGCCACATACATTTGACAAACTAATAGGAGAATAAATGCACACATTGCAGAACACAAGAACGCAGTCAGAAAAGAAGAAAAAACCTCCTCCCTTTTCCAGCACCTTAAAACCACAGGACATGAAATTGATTTTGAAGGAACCAAATTAATCCCCAGAAATGAACACTATAACAAGAGAATAATTATGGAAGCCATTGAAATAGAGAACCACCACCACAACATGAACAAACGGGACGACATCTCCCACCTATCAGACATCTGTAAACTAGCCTTAGTCAACAAATGAGTCCCAGCCATGAAAATTGACACCAGACCCAGGATAACACACAATGCCACCACCAATAATCCTCACCAGATTCAAACTAAACCCATCCCACAGACAAAACACAACCACCATCCAGAAGCCAGACCATGCTGGCACCACTGGCTGCTGCACACTACTCCGATCCCCACACAAAGCAAGCTGACACATGGCAGGAACACATGACAAGACCTCGGACTCGGAACCAAACCAAAACCCGGGATGCTCCTTCATAGCCATCTGCTCAAGACATCACATCACAGAACTCCAGAGGCCACAACACCAGACCCACACTCACGAGGTCCACACAGGATGTCACCACCACACATCCACCCAGAAAGCAGACCCACACTGATCAGGAAGCACGACCAAGGACCAGAAGCCAGACCGCAGCTGCAACATTAGCCATTTCAAACCACTCCAATCCATACATACAGCAGACAGATACCCACTATGAAGATGTAGCACGACCACAAACACGAAGCCAAACAATAGCAATGCAGCTCACCAGCTCAAATCCCCCTGCAACTCAGACTAATCTGAGCACAACCAAGCCCCCACCAACACAGGACACACCCCCAGCCAATCAGAGCACAAAAAAACCCCATCCAATCAGAGCACAGCCAAGCTCCCACCCAATCAGTTCAAACCCCTACTAGCAGTTAAAAAGGAAGAAACAACTGCAATCACACATTGCTCCCAGAAGCACGAAGCTGAAGCCTGAAGATGACGAATGAGACTTCATCGAAACGTCGCCAAGATACTTCCAATTTTACGCAGGAGAAAACCCAAATAACCAAAGACCTATATATATATATATATATATATATATATATATATATATATATATATATATATATATATATATATATATATATATATATATATATATATATATATATGAACAAAGCCAAAGCCTGAAGATGTTGAGTGAGATCTCATCGAAACGTTGCCTAAATACTTCCAATCTTACATGGGAAAAGAGCCGAATATATCAAAACCTGCATATATAATCCCGTGAAAATCTACAAAAACACACACACACACACACACACACACACACACACACACACACATATATACACACACATACATATACATACATACATACATATGCTTCTACCAGCTCAATCAGCTGTCAGTCAATAATATAAGTTTTTACTTAAATTACTTAAATTACTTAAATATTAGTTTACTATTGTCTTTATTAAATGATACTATAGCAAGTAATTGTTATAGTACAATTGTATATTACTTTATGCAGAACAATCACACAGTTTCATTTTATTGCATGCAAATGCACAAATGATTTTTGTATTATTGATCAGTCATTGATAATTCTCAGCTTCAAGTATATAAAATCAATATCAGAGTCCTTATGGTTGAATTGCATCTTCCAAAAATTCCTGCATACTCTCATGAAAAACTGGCTGAGTGACTTTGGACCAAAAATAGAAGGAGGAAAGAGTATTAGGCATGTTCTCTGCCTTGAGTTACTTATAAAGTAAAAAATGTATGATAAAAATGTAATAAGTAGATACATGAATATAAATCCCCTTAATGACAATTGTTTAGTCCTTTTATATAGCATTTATATCTCCAATGATTATCCAATGATTCTTTTTTTCAAGTTCCCTTTTCTTTGAGAATTGTGTGATCAAATTAGTTGACTGAATCAGCAAAGAATGAAGTAGACTGGCATTTTGATAGTGCGGAGGACATATGCTACTATGCAATGTCATGAAGATTCCAATGTCACTAATAAATTGAAACAAGTTTGTAATTCACCATGCCCACCTATGGAGTTTGCAGTCTTTGGAACTCTAAAGCCTTTACTAATGATCTGATAAGAAATTAAGAGTTGGACACATGCACTTACTCTTCAGCATATTTTCACACATATATATCACCTAGTCATGTGTAATAAATATACACACATGATACTTCACACTCTGGACCACATAAGAGAGTTGGAAAAATGTATAAAATGAAACCCATCTCTCTCTTACTTCTATGGCTATGTTCATCTTCCAAATGACCTGTAACATCTAACAAACTTTGAACCAAACTTTTCTTCTTTATCTTAGCAACCTTGTTTCTGATTCCTCTGTTTATGATGGTCTTCTGAAATCTTTCAATCAATTAGCACAAATGCTGGGTTGAGTGCATTGGACCTTAGCTTCTAAAAATGACTAAATCCTCAAAGTAACTACTACACTGATTCTAAAACAGAAGTAAATTCAAGTCATCAGAATCTGAAGTGTGAATAGACACAAAAATTAAATTAACTCCATGCAGTCTGTAGATGTGTTAGACCCTTGATAATCCGTTAGACCGTCAATTATAATACCAGAAGTTAGCATGCAAAAATATATTGCCCCAAACTCTGGGTGAGGGTATCGCCTGACTGAATTTTCTTGGTTTGGTTTTAGGTATAAGCTATGTGGATTTCTCCATTGTAATTGAAGGTGGTTTTTATGAATGATACTAAATACATTTTAAATCAAAAGTAATCAAGAGTATTGTTTGCTTAATTACTTTGATTACTAGTTTTTCTTTTAATGATAATAGAAAATATGCTTAAAATATCATTTTGTTTGACTGAATGAGTTTATAACTTTTTAAAAATTTATTTCTGAGTATTTATAATTTAAGTAATGTGATTGGAATGTCTCTTTGGAGAACATGTTTTTTTAATTTAAATATATGTAGACAATATATTTCTTAGTTATTCTTGATCAAAATGCATTTTTCTGCATACACACACACACACACACACACACACACACACACATCATGCTATTTAAGTAAGTGTAATCAATATATCTTTTTATACAGAATATTACAGAATATTTTTTTCAGATTAAAAGAAAGGTAGGATATGATCTCTTTTATGCCCATTCCAATTAACCTTCTGTACTAAATCTCTGAAAAGGGATTGTGTATTAATTTCTTCTACATCAGAGTTAGCTAGACTTCCTACTGTGAACAGCTAAGAACAAGCAGGAACATCTCACTAGATAGGTCTTTTGAGTAGAAATTGTTGTGATTACCCATATTGGGTAATCATTGTTCTTTTGAGTTTTAACTACTGAACTATCAAAATAATCTTTTATTGCTGGCATTATGTGAAATAAGTTCCAAAATCTGGGGTCAGTTTAATTTGGAAGAGCTATGGGTAAATCCTTCATTTGCTGCAGAACAAACGTTCTAATTAAATTCTTTAAACTTTTAATAGACAGTCTAAAACTCTGTTAGAATAGTTTTAAAACAAAATGGAGTGTTTGAAAAATGAGTTAATTATGTCCCACAAAATAGGAAAAAACTCACAATGTATTTAAACATGTATATTAAAAGTGATCCCTATTAGTACAAATATTAGAGGGAAATAATTTTAAAACTTGAAATTTATAATTACATAGAAAGTTACCTATAAAAAGTTAATATCTTCAACATTAAACTGTTATGTCAATAATTTTTATGTTAATAATAATTTGACAGTCTGAGTTAAAATGAGAAATAGGGAAAAAGTGTTCGTGGGCAGGGGAATCCCACTATGAAATAGCTTGATTTTTATTATTGTGCAATTGTGAATGCACTTTGAGGAAAAATAAGTGAAATAATATTAATAATTTGTCCTTTTATGAATGGGATTTAAAGATATTGTTTCAGAGTAAAACTTGATTGGGTCTTTCTTCATCAGCTAAAATTGTCCCTGGAAGAAGTTTCTGTTGAAAAAAATTCTGATTATGAGATTTCCAAGTGAGTTTGATCAAAGTAATATAGTATACAAGATTTTAGAAAAAATAAACCAAAAAACTTTTTTCTTACTGTGTAGGGATGGGTTCAGTCCAGGAAAATCCACAATGGGTGTGTAAAAAGAAAGTCAAGATGGGACTCCAAAAACATTTTGTTCAGCAATGATTTTTGCATCTAATTAAGTCTGGGGTTTTTCCCCCTATCGTATGTTTTCCCCCTTCTGCAAAGTAGTTTAGAGTTATTGATCAATGATTGATAATTATTTTGGGAGATTTAAGTGTCCATGCCTTAAATACAATGGGAAGATCACACCAATCAATCATGAAATTATGTCCATGACAAGCAAAAAAAAAATTAAGACGTGAGTTTTTAACCAACCCCAATAGTGAGCAAAAAGAGAACAAGAAGCCCGATTGGTGGCTACAACAGAAGAAGAAGAAGAAGAAGAAGAAGAAGAAGAAGAAGAAGAAGAAGAAGAAGAAGAAGAAGAAGAAGAAGAAGAAGAAGAAGAAGAAGAAGAAGAAGAAGAAGAAATTACCCTTGGTTTCATGTGTGTGGCATATGCAACACACATGAAATGGCACAACATGCACACACCCATGGAAGAGACTGATTCAATTTGTTTTGAACCAATTGTTGATTCATGTTTATTTCCATGCTATTTTCTTAAGTGTCTTTGAAACCCATTTTGAAACCCATATTTAGTATTTTTTTTAGTTATTTCAGAGTATTTTAAAATTATATTCTATTTGTTATGTTTTTATACTTTTTAAAAAAAATATTGAAAACATTTGGTAGAATATTTAGAAAATATGAAACCAGGCAATAAGTTTTGATCTACATAGATCTGATTTGTTTATATTGGAATCTGGCAAACACTTCATTCCTCAAACTTTCCTATTTGAAAGCATTACTTTTTATTGAAGATATTCCCAAGATTAAAGAATATATGATTCAAATTATATTTGAATCATATATTTTTATGATATAGATATTCTATATGATATAGATATAGGAGTCATGATAACAGTGTTGCCCAACAGGGGTTGCCACAAAGAAGAGGGAGTCGGGCTGTTCTCCAAAGCACCTGAGGGTAGAATAAGAAGCAATCGGTGGAAACTGATCAAGGAAAGAAGCAACTTAGAACTAAGAAGAAATTTCCTGACAGTTAGAACAATTAATAAGTGGAATTACTTGCCTGCAGAAGTTGTGAATGCTCCAACACTGGAAATTTTTAAGAAAAGGTTGGATAACCATCTGACTGAGATGGTGTAGGGTTTCCTGCCTGGGCAGGGGGTTGGACTAGAAGGCCTCCAAGGTCCCTTCCAACTCTGTTGTTGTTGTTGTTGTTGTTGTTGTTGTTGTTGTTGTTATATGCAAATTATTACTTTGCAGTAATAATTATTCCCATCAGAATATCATTTCCCATGGCATGTTGGAATGGTGAGATATGTAGGAATAATATAGGTATACAAAGTTCATGTTAACCCTCCATATACGTCATTGGAAGAAGTAGCTGCTCTGGAATGAGTGACAGACTAATCATGTTCTGTGTACTATGTGTCTGGTCTGCATATAAAGATTCCTCCAGTTATGAATTTAAAAAAAGGCGCTACTATTTTAGGCAAAATCTTAAAAGTAATGGAATTAATTTATTAAAGTTAATGCGGCATCTGGCTTTCAGGGTTGGTCAGAAGCCTGAAAACATTAAGCTGCTTTAAATAATAGCAAGCAGGTGCCGTGCTTGCAGAAAATCCAAAGCACTGCTGCCAAATATTTTTTTAAGTAGAGTAGGCGGATAGTCTGTCAGTCTCACAAATATACAAATGTATCTTATCTTTCTTTTAAAAACACTTTCAAATGAAGTCATGGAGAAGAACAGAAATCAAACATACAAAAACCTGTTATTGTATTGTATTTCTTTTCATTGTAATGTAATTTTTTTCTGAGGTTTGCACGGTAAAAATCAAAAATAAAGCCAGGCTACTTATACTCTTAAAATATATTTCAGATTATTCAGAATTAGGATTAAATTAAATTAAACTTCTACACTTTAGATTGCAGAAGGATAGCAAAAAGTATAAGAGAAAGATGCAATATAAATTTTTGTTTTCAGTAGAAGCAGCAACATAATTAGAAATCCCCTTTCTGCAATTTGAAGTTATATAATTCCAAAATTGTTTACTTCTGTTTCCAAACTCAGTCTGTAAAAACTAGTAAATTAGCTCTTAGGGTCTTTATGTAATTAGAGAAAATGAAGTAGTTGGTGATCATCAGAGGTTTTTAAAAGCATTTTTTAACAAACTCTTCATCAGAAAATGCTGAAAAAAAGCATTTTTCTACAACCACTTCAGCCGAAGAGATTGTAGAAAAAATACTTTTAAAAGTAAAAAAAAAATAGTTGGCCACGCCCACCCAGTCACATTAGCCCCCTCCTCACCAAGCGATGCCCACAGAACCGGTAGTAACAAATTTTACATTTCACCCCTGGTTCAAACATAGTCTCATCGTAGTTGGCATCTAATGTATGATTTGCTGGGTTTTAACACATGAACTAGCTCTTCAGAAGCCTTTTATCCAAGCAAGATACCCCTTCAAACTTTGCACAGTCCTGCAATTTAATAATAAATATGTATAATAAGAATCACCTTCCTATTGTCTTGATCAATAAGCCAGTATAGACTATCACTAGGAAGACCTTCAATTTGTCAATCCAGCAGTCATACAAATGAGCCCCCTTGGTTGTTGTTTTTTCTAAGCACATCTGCTACCATATTAAAAACTGATAAGTTGCATCTGTTGTTGTTTTTTAATTAGCAGAAGTAAAAGGGATGGATATAAAAGTATCTACCTATCATCCAAATTATCCAGTTGATTTTATTAATTTGTTTAAATCTTTTTGATTACACATTTGCACTGAAATTGAGAAAAAACAATATCTGAATTATTGTTCTGAGTTATACATGTTCATTTCCATTCTTCTGCATATCTCAATTTTTCTCTCATATGCTCAAATCTAAAATTACTATATGAAAATGTCACTTGGAGAATGCTGACATACCAACAGCCATTGAATAATAAGAAAGAAAAACACTGTCACGGATGTACATATGTGTTTCCCATAAAACTGAAAACGATGCATTCTTATCTTGACCGCCTCCCTAAGTCATTGTCAGGACTAAATGCATGCTTGGGACTGTTTAGCAGAGTCCAGTCCATCACATAGAATCCATTTCTCATCAACTCTTTCATACTATCTTAGATCAAAATTCAGCTCAGACTCTTCATAATACATCCTTGAGAAAAGAAATCACTGGACTGGGAGAAATTTAATGCAATAGCCTTGTGAACTGGGCATGCTGACCTCTTTCACTTTGATGTACAGAGAACTTGGAGGAACAAAGGGAAGAGAGAGTTATTTTATGCATCTACATAACTTTGTAAGTCATGGGCAAAAAACTGAATTTAGCAAAAATCATGCTTCTACACCAACCTCTATTACCACTAGAGTGTCATTCTTGGTTTACTTTAAATATATATATTTAACATAATTTTTCTCTGATAAAGTATTTATTCAGTATCAGGGAAGTGAGAAGTTCTTTATTCTGTCTTTGCTCAGTATTGAGCAAAGTACTGAGTTTGACTCAGTATTGAGTCAAACTTAATCCTACCTAGCTCTCAGTGACTCTAGAAATAGGTGGGTTCACAAAAATGGATGTTTGTATACATGCATATGCAATCACTTAAAAAAAATTGTAAATAATCATTGTCAAATTTTATTTTTAACATTTTTGTAAGGGAAGATAATCTGTTAGAGAAATCAGAGTTAGTACACTTAAGATATAGAGATTGTATCCTTAATTACAGTATGAGCATCTCTCTTAAATTGTTGCATTAATTTTGTGGCCAAAACCACTTTTTCTTCATTTTTCAATCTTTACTGCATAGCTGCAGCTTGCTGTAGTATAGTCTCAACACACTTTCACCTTTGGCCATGCTGGTGGACAAGATAGGAATTGGACACTAAAAATGAGGACTCATTATTGTTCTGGAAGGCCATATGTGAAGAAGCCATGTAATCAAAAAACTGAGAAAGCATTTGAAAATAGAAGTTAAATTCAAGTGTGTAAGTTGTACTTTACCAATACATTATACTAGAACATTACTTTCTTTACTTCAAAAACTATTAAGGGCTGCTCCTGCATCTTGAAGTTTTGTTCATCATTCTGTAGAATGGGATCTTGAACAGAACAGAACAGAACAGAATAGAATAACAGAACTGGAAGGGACCTTGGAGGTCTTCAAGTCCAACTCCCTGATTAGGTAGGAAACCCTATACCATTTCAGACAAATGGTTGTCCAATCTCTTCTTAAAAACTTCCAGTGTTGAAGCATTTATCACTTCTGAAGGCAAGTTGTTCCACTGATTAATTGCTATAACTGTCAGGAAATAAGAACTTCTGCCTGAAATTTTTGTCCTAAAGACAAAATTTAACAAAAAGAGTATTGAGCAGCGCAGTTCAGTAAGTTACAGTGTAAGAAGTGTAGGTTTCATTTCCTTTCTAGATCAGAAACTTCAACTCACTTCTGTTTTGTATTGGAAACAGAAATATGAGAGGTTTAAAAAATTGAAGTCATCTTGGGTGGTTATCAGATTGTCTGCAAGTGTATGCAAAAGCAGTTTGAGCTTCTCTGACAGTGAATTATAGTTCCTTGGGTGAATAGTTCCTTGGGCAAAAATTACTGGTACAAATCATGCGGTTTGTAATCATATTGCAAAACAATCAGTCATGTTTAGAGGGTATAGGGCACATTTCTCTTACTCTGCTTTTCATTTCATATAACTTACTTTTCACAAAAACATCTCTCCTCAGAAAACTTTGTGTTAAGGTAACACCCCATTGTAATACCTACTTTGTATTTCAGCAAGTGTTCTTTTGTATTTTGTATCATATATCTGCAATTTGTCATGCACAGTAAGAAAAAAAATCTCCAGGTGACATTCTGATAATCTTGGGTCTCTATGAAGTCTGTTGCATAAATATGCATAATAACAAAAGACAATTCTCTATCTCCCATCTTTTTTCAGAAATCCTACTGATCCTGACCCAATTTATTCATTTTTATTTCCTCTTCCTGTTTCCCCTATGGAGTGCATGGATGAGTTTATTTTGCTGTTTACTTTCCATAGTAAATCAAACTGCTTAGAATTACATATTTTAATCAGCTGATGTGATTAGTGTAACTTTCCACTTTCCATCAGTCTCTTCGCTTCATTTGGTGAGCAACAGGGAAATGCCTGCATTGGTTTTACAAAGCAAGTATAATGCCCTAAAAAGTATGGAGTTTGTACCTGTAAAATGAGTAGCAGCTGTGAAAAGAAAATAATCATACATCAGTGTTTATGTTAGAATGATGAAAACTAAAGATCAGGGTGTACAAAGCTTCAAAGGGGTGATTTGCTTAGATGATACTTTCAGCAAAGCACCCTTTCCAAGCTGTTTAGAAAAACAATAAGTTCCACTTCAACAAAATGGTTGTGTTGCTTTCTTTATGATTTCCCAGTTGTCTATAGCAGCCAGAGAAGGTATGTATAGAAGAAGGCACTCAGAGTGATACAAAACATCTTGATGAGGCAACCAGCATCATCTTTGCAGTGACAAATGCCTCACCAAGACAGACTGTAACTACCTTACACAAGCCAGCTAGAGTTTCCAGTCTATAGAAGTTAAATGACACAATGATACAATATTGCTATTAGTTTGAATATTTCTAAACTATTGTATAACTTAGAACTTGATGAAGTAGATAACGAAACAGGCTAGAAGCTAAGAAACTGGGTTCTACTTCTGTCCTAGGCCCAAAACCAGTTGACTGATATGGAGATTAGGTCATTCCATCTCAGCTCTAGGAAGGAGTCAATGGCAAACCACTTCTGAAAAACCTTGCCAAGAAAATTGTGGAGACTTATTCAGGCAGTCACCAGGAGTCAAAAACTGACTTGAAGATGGAATGGAATGGAATGGAATGGAATGGAACGGAATGGAACGGAACGGAACGGAACAGAACAGAACAGAACAGAACAGAACAGAACAGAACAGAACAGAACAGAATTTTTCATTGGCCGAATGTGATTGGACACACAAGGAATTTGTCTTGGTGCATACGCTCTCAATGTACATAAAAGAAAAGATACATTCATCAAGAATCATAAGGTACAACACTTAATGATAGTCACAGGGTACAAATAAGAAAGCAGGAAACAATCAATATCAATATAAATCATAAGGATACAAGCAACAAAGTTACAGTCATACAGTCATAAGTGGAAGGAGATGGGTGATGGGAACGATGAGAAGATTAATAGTAGTGCAGACTTAGTAAATATTTAGTAAATAGTGTTGAGGGAATTATTTGTTTAGCAGAGTGATGGCGTTTGGAAAAAAACTGTTCATGTCTAGTTGTTCTGGTGTGCAGTGCTCTATAGGGTAGGGTTTTGAGGGTAGAAGTTGAAACAGTTTATGTCCAGGATATGAGGGGTCTGTAAATATTTTCACAGCCCTCTTTTTGACTAATGCAGTCTACATGTCCTCAATGGAAGGCAGGTTGGTAGCCATTGTTTTTTTGCAGTTCTAATTATCCTCTGAAGTCTGTGTCTGTCTTGTTGGGTTGCAGAACCAAACACACAAATATTAAAACTTAAGCTACATAAGCAGAATGCCAATCATTCACTATTTCTTTTAGAGTCAGGTTAGTGTGGTGAAAGTCCTGGAAGTCATTGGCTGACCCTGATCTCTTTTCACACAAACTGAGAGAGTACTGAACCCTTAACTCTTCTCTTGCCCAGGGCAAGCTTTGTGGATCTTTGGGGAGACAGAAAATAAAAAAGACAAGGGTAGATGTTTACACTGACAAGGCAAAGAAGACTTTGTTGGATTGACTATACAATGGCAGGTTTGGAAGCAACACCTTCCATAATGTACATAGACATTCAAATGGGTTGTTAATAATTCAAATACCTGCTTGTAGCCTCTTTTATATTTATCTAGGTCTGCCATTCAGCTAAAGCCATCTGGAAATGTAAACTCCATACATGTCTACAAAGAATTAAATTCCACTGAGTTCAAAAGTAAAAATATAGGGAATTATAGGCTTTGTTGGCGAATTGTATAACACTGGGATAGCAGTGATGATATCTTTTCATTCAGAGTTTTGCTTTAAAATAAGTAAAAATGGGAAGACTTTATTTTACTTCACATGTATTTGAATATATAATATATGTTCATACTTTTCTTTAAATGTTGCAAAACAGACTCTAGCTTTTAGTTTATAGAAAGTTGTTCATATTAAGACCGGAAGAAAAATGACTCTTTGGGTGACAGGGACAACATCGGGACATCATACATTATCCATAACTCAAGCACTCCTAAACGTTATATTTTATAGTAGCTATTTTTTCACAGCAGGGATGGTCAAATTGTCAGTTGATACGGTAAAAAAAAAATCCAGTCTTACAATCAGCTTGTTTTAAAAAATCTGTCAGATTTATAAAGATTTTCATAAGTGCTTTTCTTAAAAAAAATCTTTTTACTAGGCACAATTATTCTCACTAGGGAGAAAACTATTCTAATCTGCTTTTCATGAAGCTCTTAAAGATAAAAACATATCAGAGAAAAGTCGATAGCCATAATTCATCATTTCAGATATGGCTGAAAACAAGGAGATTCAAAGTGAGACTTTTAAGAAGTCAGCCAGCCTTACCCAATTTTCTGCCTTCTGCATGTATTCATAATCCCCCGGCAGTCATGGCTAATGGCGCTTGTAGATTATGCAAACCGAAGCACCAAACTGAGAAAGACAGAACTAAGCAGTCAAAACTTGGCTTTCATTGACATTTTATTCTTGTCTTAATATGAACGATATCCACCTCACTTATGAAGAAATTGGGGTAAATCCTTATAAAAAGAAGCTAGTGAAATGCTTACTTATCTCCATTCCTCAGAAACAGACCAAATATTGCGTCAAATGAGTTATTTTCCTAATATCAAATCTCTCTAATGATATTGCTCCTATTTCTTTTCTTCCCTTTCCTAATTAACTGAAAAGGCACGTCACTGATGTGATGAGATTTTTTTTTTCCTTGATGCACCAAGGACCTGAGCTACATATTCTTCTATTTCTTTTTCCTGGTTCCTCTCTCATGTAGATTTGAGCTTTTTGTTCCCAGCAGATCAGTTGTGAGGGAAAAGCAGGTAGGAATTTAAATCTAGGTAAACTTTGCACTTTTCTATTTCATGTGGTAATTCGATAGCAGCAGTGATCTCAATAGAAATATGCATGCTAATCTGAACAAGTTTTGCACTTTTTGTTGCTCAAAAAAGAAAAAGCCAACAAGCCCTTCCTTATATATTTCAAAACAGAAATACACATTGCCCCACATTTTGGGAGGTACCAAGTTGTCTGAATATTTTATTTTAAAATATTTTTATTTTATTTTAACAAGACAGAAATATATAGGACAAAGTGGAAAGTACAGTAGTTTGGGTTTCTATAGTTATTCTCCTGGCTTCTCATGTTTAGCTTCTGATCTTTCAGGATGACAGAGAAAGATTAAATTTTATTTATTTTTATTGCAATATATTGTCTCTTGGCTGAGACTGAAATACTTTTATACCTATAACAGAAAATAGATTTATTTAAAGAAATATATTAGAGAGACGGCAAAGCATGCTGGTTTTTTTTTTTTATCAGAAAGTCAGAAAAATGTGCTCCTGTGTATGTGGGTGTATCCACAAACAAAAGCAGAAGGAAGTGTCTGAGATTATCAATCTCTTATATAAGAGAAGGTAGTAATAAAAAAAAAGGAGTGGAGAGTAGATCCATAATTCTGTATAGCC
This sequence comes from Ahaetulla prasina, assembly GCF_028640845.1. NCBI lineage: Eukaryota > Metazoa > Chordata > Lepidosauria > Squamata > Colubridae > Ahaetulla > Ahaetulla prasina. Next base: position 265,219,605 of record NC_080540.1, read on the forward strand.
CCCACTGCTCCTTGTGATCAATAGGTCATGAGATGCTAGTGCCATTGAAGTAACACTTGGTCCTTAGCTTTTCAGTATCTTTGTGGCATTATGACACCTAAGCAAATGGCAATTTAATAATGATATGAGGGGGAGAAGAAAATGAAAATTCATTTCATAAGGCTATCTGAACTGCAAAAGTCAAGTATAAATCTATATCTCTTAGCTAGTGGTTATTATTTGAGGGAAGTATGCAGTGGAGTACCCCAAGGCTCTGTTTTAGGCCCAGTACTCTTCAACATCTTCATCAATGACTTGGACGAGGGGATAGATGGGGAAGTCATTAAATTTGCAGATGACACCAAGCTGGCAGGAATAGCCAACACTCCAGAAGATAGGGTCAAGTTACAGAAAGATCTTGACAGACTTGAACATTGGGCGCTATCTAACAAAATGAAATTCAACAGTGAAAAAAGTAAGGTTCTACATTTAGGCAAAAAAACAAAAACAAAATGCACAGGTACCGTATATGTGGTACCTTGCTCAATAGTAGTACCTGTGAGAGGGATCTTGGAGTCCTAGTGGATAACCATTTAGATATGAGCCAGCAGTGTGCAGCAGCTGCTAAAAAAGCCAACACAGTTCTGGGCTGCATAAACAGAGGGATAGAATCAAGATCACGTGAAGTGTTAGTGCCACTTTATAATGCCTTGGTAAGGCCACACTTGGAATATTGCATCCAGTTTTGGTTGCCATGATGTAAAAAAGATGTTGAGACTCTAGAAAGAGTGCAGAGAAGAGCAACAAAGATGATTAGGGGACTGGAGGCTAAAACATATGAAGAACGGTTGCAGGAACTGTGTATGTCTAGTTTAATAAAAAGAAGGACGAGGGGAGACATGATAGCAGTGTTCCAATATCTCAGGGTTTGCCACAAAGAAGAGGGAGTCGGGCTGTTTTCCAAAGCACCTGAGGGTAGAACAAGAAGCAATGGGTGGAAACTGATCAAGGAAAGAAGCAACTTAGAACTAAGGAGAAATTTCCTGACAGTTAGAACAATTAATAAGTGGAACGACTTGCCTGCAGAAGTTGTGAATGCTCCAACACTGGAAATTTTTAAGAAAATGTTGGATGACCATCTGACTGAGATGGTGTAGGGTTTCCTGCCTGGGCAGGGGGTTGGACTAGAAGGCCTCCAAGGTCCCTTCCAACTCTGTTGTTATATTATATTATATTATTTTGTGGATATTTGGAGGCCATATGTAGACAGATAAAGGATAAGTTTAAATTAAATACTTGTTGGCTGATTATGTTGCTATGATGCATCAAGAATTGCTGTAACCCGAATTCCACATTTCTCACCTTCCTAACCACCAGCTAACCACTAAAGAGCATATGTAATACTGGTTTCCTTTTTTCAAGCCTTTAGTAAAGTAGATAATAGTCACACTGACATGAATTGCAGACACAGTTTGGAAAAAACTGTTTTCAAAAAGAAGCATTTAGAAGAAATATGTGCTAAAAGACAGCAGACACCACAATCTCTTTTCTGTTTTTTTCTCCCCCAACAAGAAGAGCCCAGTAAAGGTAATGTGGACCAAATGAAAATGACTGGCCCCAAAATACCCAATGTGCTTTCACAGCTAAGCATAAACTTTAAAAGATTTAAAAGATTTAAAATTTAAAAGATTTGATAAAGTAGATACTATATGAAAAATAAAAATAAATAATTTATATAGGAATCCATCAAATTTCCTGATTGTTGGATAAACTATTGAATTAGGACTACTATATTTATTTTTCATATAGTATCTACTTTATTAAATCTTTTAAATTCTGTAGATGAACCTGACAGACTTTTAAATCAAAATAGGAAAAATCTATAGGAGAGAACTATTTCTTGGTCCCCTCCAGTTTTGAGAAACCCAGACAGAATCAGTTTTACTTCTTTCTGTTAATGGAAAAAAGAGCTTATGTAAGATAAGTAAATACAATTAGGGGCCTCCCTTCTTGTCACATTTGAAACAATATGTTTTATTTTATTTTATTTGATTATGGTTAGAAACATTAATTTACATAAAAGCTGTTAAGTTTATGCTTGAGAAGGTTGGGAGAAATAAAAGAAAGGAAAAAAGTAGCTTGACAGGATGACTGGAATGTCCTTGGAAGAACTACAATTAATTACTAAATATAGGTCAATATGATAAACGTTTCTCCATCCAGTGACCAGGAACAAAATCTGGCTCAATGGTACCTAATTAATTATGAGCAGTAAAAATGTTTTACTGAACTGTGGACTCAGCATTTTCAGTAATTTAAAAATAGATAACACATTAACACCTAAAAAAAGTGAAGTTGTGTGATCTGGCATGAAAACTTTAAAGAAACTCTGTTCAGAATAGTAGAATGGCTAGTACATTATTTCTAGTTTAGGGAAGATGTTTTGATAAATATTTTACTTTGTTACTAACCTGATTTCTATCTTCTGTTGTCCATAATTATGTACATTGAGTTGAAATGTACCATGTATATAAGTTTTCTGTAACAATTTAGTTTTGACCATCTGCTGCTATCCATACTAACCAATCTACTGGGATTTGCCCTTTCTATGGACATTCAAATGAAGCGTTAAGTTTGGCACTTGGTTCACTTGGTTCACTCATACCAAGCCATCTCATAGTATGTGTCAGGTTCCGCAGAAACAGTATGACTGGTCTGGCCAAATGCATAGTGTGAACTCTTTTAACTGTGGCTTTTTTAAGCAACCATGGTTAAGCAAACCATGACTTAATGCTTGTTTCCAGCTACTAAGTAAGTGAACCTGAATTCAGATCATATCAAAGAGTTGATAGATGAGAGCACTTTCATTCAGCATGGAAGTGGTGTTCAATCAAACATAGAAAAACTGATTTGTCTTTCAAATTTCTGGTTAGCAACCTGAGTTGATTCTGAAATTCAGCATCACTTATGGATAGAAAAAAGTACCTGTAGATCACAGAGCATTTTCCTAACAGATATTGATTACAAATCAAATGTATCCTTGCCAGCATGAAATGTTATTCCTAATAATATTTAATACCCTGGTAACTTTCACATTTTAGTTGGTCATTGCATTTCACTACTAAACCATGTTTTGAACCTCTTAATTCAATATAGGGCAATCAAGTTGATTACTAGAATAAGCAAGTGACATGTATGATTTAATTAGTTTCCAAATTTAGGGTTCAGTTCAAGGTGCTGGCTTTACAATAGAAAGTTTTTCACGGGTTTCGTAACAGCCTGCCAAAGGAGGCTAGCTATTTTCCTTCCCTAGCAAACTAAGATGCTCTAATTCATGCAGACTTTTGGCATGGTAGCTGGCTTCTCTGCTGTGTTAGGTTTTAATTGGTTGGATGTTATTTGCTTCTTGTTGATGGGTTTTTAATTGTGTTTTGATTATGTTTTAATTGTGTGCTTAATTAATTGTTTTTATGTTTAATTATAATTAAGTCTGCTCACACAATGGGACTTCCTTCCCTGCTCTTCCCTTCTGCCATTCTCCAATCCCCATGCCCTCTGAAAGTATGCTCCAGAAGAATGGAGGATACCAATTCTCTCTCCCTCTTCCATGGTACTGGCAGAAATCACGTCTAAATCACTGATATAAACACATCACTCGATTCAATCCTCTATTACTCATTGCTCTTAGACAGCTTAACCATCAGTTTTAGCAGAAAGGTAAGAGAAAAGTATAAATAAAACTCAAAACAATATGAGGCAAAAGTATCACATAAGGTCCCATTCTTCTATATCAGTTATTCTGGAATTGAGATCATAACTTGGTTCAACTGTTTTAAAATGATCACCGAAAGAACTCCATGTTGATGGTCAACCCCCAGTATGGAATTCTAGCTGAGGAAACAGCTTGTTTTTTCTTTTTCCTCCTCCTCCTCCTCCTCCTCCTCCCTCCCTCCCTCCCTCCCTCCCTCCCCCCTCCTCCCATATCAAAGCTTTTAGTATGATTTTTTTTGTTTAAGTTTATTTTTGTTTTGTGAAATTAGAGAGTTATGTTTGTAATGTTCCATTAGTACTTGTTCAGGTTCATCATTCTTTGTCCACTAGGACAGTCTGTCCTTATTTTTATATACTATTTGAATGGTATGCTGCACCTGATTTCTATTTGTGTTTTTATTGAAATAAATTATTTGATTTCTATTTGTGTTTTTATTGAGAATGTATTTGTTACTGCAGAAAGGTTGTTGAGAGCTGCATTGAATATCACTCTTTTAGGAGAAAGCTATAAATAAATCAATCTTATGATTATTCCACAAAATAGGGAATGTATTGTGTTCCAAGTTTTGAGTGGATAATCTTTTATTATTTGCTGTTATTTGTTATAACACATATGCACCTAAATAGACACTATTGGTATGTAACTATTATAATGTTTCCAACAGTAATTCAACTGATTTTTGCAGTTATTATATGATTAACAGAATGAGGCAAGATAAAATAGTCAATTTTGAAGCTTTTGTTAGTTGGTTTTGGATTTTGCCATCACATACTATTTTATCAAGCCTTCGCTTCCTTTTAATAAATACTTTCACATCCGTTCTGAAGCTATATGTGACCTGATAGAGGGGCATATTTTTTAAACAATGCCATGCTTTACACCTAAATTTTCCACAGAACATTCCCAACAAACTCAGTTGACAAATCATTTTCTCCCTCACTACTAACTCTGTAAACTCAATATAGCATGTAAAATTCAAGCTGTGCCCTTTCTGCATCATGTAATCTGCAGAGTAAAGAATGTAGTTTAATCAAAGCTCAGCAAGCTATTTTATTGATATTGGATACACAAAGTCAAAAAGACAATAGTGGTAATGATTCTGTTGGGCCATGCCACATTTGTTACATCTTTATTATACACTATCAGATAGCTTCATCTGTTGAGCAGCTTAATTGTTTTGCTTTTTAAGTAATAAGTAAATAAACAAATGAAAATAATTGAGTCAAATGGGCCCCTGTTGAGACCATGGCTTAGAAAGATTTCACAACTATAACCTGCCACCTTCTGGAGGCAATCTATCTATGTATTTGCTAAGAGTCAATATCCACTTAATGGCACATAATCAATCAATCTGCCACACTTTCAACCACTCAGTTCTATATAACATTTATAGATGCACACAATATGTCAGGATACTTTTAAAAAAGGTTTTCATGCATGAAAAGATCCTGAATGAACAGAGCTCAGCTATGTTGTTGACTTTCCTGAACATATGGAGCTACACATTTGATTTACTTTTACTTCAATTTCATTTCATGTGGGAGGATATTTTCTCCTTAGAGCTTTCAAGAGGTTGTCACAAGCTGACAGTTACATTGGCCATGTTTGAAGCTGACTAGTAACTTACAATGAAATCACTGATGGGTTAATGCAAAGGGCAAAGATTGCTACATAGCTGCCAATGTCTGAGTGTTTCCTATGCATAGGCTGAACGGTTCTGATGGTAGAGATAGCTGAAGAATGATAGACTGATTGGATGAACATTGGTTGGAATGCAAAGGGCTGAAAGAAGGCAGTGAAAATTGTATAATTCTGATATACAGTAGAAACAAATCAGCAGAATATATGTTTTAATTAGTGTGCTCCCAATTTTGGGGGAGTGTGAGAAGAAAAAAGTATCTGTGCTGTGCTCTACTTGTGATCTTCTATTCAATTCATTATTAGGTTCTCCTTGACATGTTTTCTCTTGCTTCTCTTTGTTCCAAAATTGAAGCTTAAAACTAAAGATAAAGACATGCTCAAAAGTATTTTGAGTGATAGTCCTCAATTTTCTTTCAGTTCTTTTATTATATAATGAATTTATTACATCCCCTTTCAAAGCATAGAAGAGAAGCTTGAGTCAAAGCTATCTGCTTATAATGCATATTTTGTTAGGAATCTGACTAAACTTTCTAGCAGGTTATACCATTTTCACTTCTACATAAGAATAGAATAGAATAGAATAGAATAGAATTTTTTATTGGCCAAGTGTGATTGGACACACAAGGAATTTGTCTTGGTGCATATGCTCTCAGTGTACATAAAAGAAAAGATACGTTCATCAAGGTACAACATTTACAACACAAATGATGGTCAATATATCAATATAAATCATAAGGATTGCCAGCAACAAAGTTACAGTCATACAGTCATAAGTGGAAAGAGATTGGAGATGGGAACGATGAGAAGATTAATAGTAGTGCAGATTTAGCAAATAGTTTGACAATGTTGAGGGAATTATTTGTTTAGCAGAGTGATGGCCTTCGGGGAAAAACTGTTCTTGTATCTTCTTGTTCTGGTGTGCAGTGCTCTATAGCGTTGTTTTGAGGGTAGGAGTTGAAACAGTTTATGTCCTGGATGTGAGGGATCTGTAAATATTTTCACGGCCCTCTTTTTGATTCGTGCAGTATACAGGTCCTAAGTGATATATTTCAGTCTTCTAATGAAAAAAAAATATCAGGTTGTAAATGTAGGCTATTTTGATATTATTCTTCTAGATATTGGTCAGAAGATACATGCTTTTTGATATATTTGTCTCCCTTTAAAAGATCCTAGAAATTTTCCTAAATTAGTGGTGTTCTGTACCACCTGAAGATATTTTAGGAAACTTTAGCATCTCTGTCTTCACACATTGTCAATTTTTTAAAACTCCCAAACTGGTGTTTTCCACTTTCTAAGTATAAAAAACTCAAGTTTGAAGTATCAAGTTTGCATGTAGAAGAAAAGATAGAGAGGGAAAATTTAAAGCATGGTCTTGTGTTACCATGATCATTCTGAATTTCTGGTAATTCTTCTGATAATTTTTTGTGAAGCATGCCTTGGATCAAAACACTATTATTATGTTCCGTCCAACAGTCAGTCAGATGTTCAGACTGGATTTGATGTTTTTATCCATCTATCAACTCTTTCCCAAAGATCTAAGATAAGTAAAGGTTCTATTTACCAAGGAAAATAGGTTGTTAATATTATTATGGTTCATTGCAGTTAGCCAGATGTTCAGACTTATTTGGGATTTTTTTCCATGTATCAAGTCCTTTCCAAGATATGGGATAGGCAGATGTGGATGTTTGATGGTATTAAAGGAATTGCTATAGTATCTAAGCCGGGGTGTCAAACTCAATTTCATTGAGGGCCACATTAGGGCTGTGGTTGACCTTGTGGGGCTGGGCGGGCATGACTGACTGTGAGGGCATGGCCAGCTAGATGCCACTCACTGGGTGTGACCAATGGGGTGGGGGTGGTGAACTGGGTGGGTAGGCCAGCTGGACGCCACTCCCCAAATTGCTGGCATATTTCCTCTTCACACTGGGTAGACCGGGCCAAAGCTATGCTGGCCCAGTGTTTCCTTTTCTGTTCTGTCCTCCTCTGCCTCCATCCGAATGATGGCTTAATTAGCCGGCACTATCAGCTCTGGCAGCAAAAGAGCCAGTGTCTGCCAAGAGCCCTCATTATTTTCCACGACACTGGTGAGTCACAAACTTCAGCTCTAGTCAATCAGTGGATTTGCCTGTTACAAAGAGACACACCAGCTCTCGCTGCCTTTTATATCCTATGGGGTGTGGCTCCATGACTCAGCACTTCCTAGGCCTCATTATTTCTTCCAACTGGCCTGCTTCTGGCTCCTGGAGCTGAGCCAAGGAAGCCAGTGCTCCTGAGGTAAGTCCTGATAGTCCTTCCCCCTCACTGTCCAAGTCACTTTCTGGCAGCAGGCCCGGCTCCAAGTCATTTCCGGGCATGGGGCCAGGTTCGGGGGCTGGAGTCAGAACATTTTTGCACTGGGTAGACCAGGCCGAAGCAATGTGGCTGCCCCTTATATTTTCCAGGACAGCCCTGTGGGCTAGATCCGATCACATTGTAGGCTGGATCCAGCCCACAGGCCTTGTATTTCACACCCTTGATCTAAGCTGTTCCAAGTGAAGTTGCCTTTTGCAATTGACTAATGATGATTTTGTGAATGCTGATGGTGTTCAAGGAATGATGAAGTTGTTTTAGGATTGCAGCCAAGGTGCCTATTACTATTGGTACTACTTTTGCTTTCTTTTCTTACTTTCTTCATTCTATTTCTGTTTGTAGAGCTTTGTATTTTGAGATGTTTCTTCAATTCTTTCTTTTTTCTTCTGCTGTCTCCAGAAACTGCTATGTCCACTATCCAGACACTCTCTTTTTGACAATTATTAAGTCTGAGGTGTTAAATGGCAGGTGTTGGTCTATTTTTTATTTATTTATTTTATTTTGTCACAACAGTATACACAAGCATCAACATAAAATAACTACATATCATATAAGCATATATATGAGCAAAAGTATGCAATAACTAAATCTAAGAGCACCTTAGCTTCTTCATTTTCTATTATTGTCTCTATTTTGTGGTGCCACCAGTTCTTGCTTAGAGACAAATTTTTTATATATATTCAAGTGCACCATTGTTGCTATTTTGTCGTGCAGTTGTGTTGTGACCCAGGCCCAAGTAGGTAGTAGTAGATGCAATCAGTTCAAAAACAAACAGACTTTATTAGAACAGCTGAGAATTAACTCATTCTCAGCATAGTCCAAACTAAATCAAAGCAAATTCTTCATAATACAACCCTTCAGTCTTATTACCAACCTCAGTCTAATTAGGCAAACTGCCAAAGGCTTTTCTTGGCAAAAGTTCAAAAGCAGAAGACACTGACAAGAAATAAATGCAGCAAGACAAGAGGAAGTCTAACAACGTTGTTTTCCAACAAAGAGCACAAACGCTGTTGTTGGTCTTTTAAGCCTTATGGAAGGGGCCAATCATCTCTTGGCCCTACTCCCGAGTCATCCTCTTTGCTTTAGCTGCTCTTGCCTTCTGGCAGCTCTTCTCATGTGTGCATTAGGAACAGGCTCTTCCTGTTCCTCTTCGTCACTACTGTCAGCCTCTGGAGGCTCCAGAGTCCACACATCACTCCCAGATGGCCCTGGCTTCATCTCTGCTTCCGATGCAGAGCCCTCATCTGGGGCCTTCCCCAGCCTCCAGGACTGGCCCATGTTCTTCCTCAGCCTCATCGCTGTCCAACTCCATTGCCAGCTCCGCAGGCTGCTGGTGGACCACAACAGGTTGTTTGTACCCTGTGTAATCTTTTTTCATTATTATTATCACTTTTATTTATTAAACATGAAACTCGGTTAACTTAACATTTTAAAAAGTATCACAAATAGTGGTACTGATGGGTTGCTGCCAGCATCCTAGGTATCAACCAAGTGTCTTCTTAAGATGTACAACGTTCTGAATAGCACAGTTTTTTTGCAGTTCTGCTGGTGTTATTGCAGGAAGCTGTAATTTCTGGATGTATTTTGTAAGATTCTTGGAAATGGTGCCATCAGATTATTATTATCTCTTTTATTCATTAAACGTGAAACTCAGTCAACTGGTCATTTAAAAATGTGTCACTAATACCACTGACTGGTGCTAATGGTTGATACAGGTTGCTGCTAGCATCCTAGGTATCAATCAAGTATCTTCTTAAAATATATGATGTTCCTTCCGAGTAGTGCAGTTTTTTGCAGTTCTGCTGGTATTATTGCAAGAAGCTGCAATTTCTTGTTGTATTGTGTAAAATTCTTGGACATGGTGCCAAGTGCCCTGATCACACCGACACATGTTTCATCCACAATCGCGTAGTTTTGATGATCAGGTCACAATATTTCATGATTTTTTTTCCTAGTTCTTTTTCTTCGACCCTGGTGTCTCCTGGTTCAGTGATATCAATAAATTGTATGCTTCTGTTTTTGATAACGGTAATATTTGGTGTGTTGTGTTCTAAATGACAATCCATCTGTATTCAAAGTCTCACAAGATCTTTACCTTCTCATTTTCGACAACTTTTTCCACTTTGTATTCCTATGACTTTTCAGATACAGGTAAGTCATATTTTTTACATAATGACCAGTGGATTAATTTAGCAACTTGGCCGTGTCTAGCTTTGTAATCAGTTTGCACGATTTTGCTGCACTCACATATTAAATGTGAAACAGTTTCAACTTTGTCATTGCAAAGTTGGCAGTTTGGATTGTTGTTGTTATTATTATCATTATTATTGTTATGATGATGATGATGAATTTATTATCAGTAAGCCATCATGTCATAATTAATACCAGATTCAAATAAGTTTCTGGACAATCAGATTTGCAGCAAGACTTCTAGGATCGTAGTACAGAATGTGATCTCTTTTCACTGTAGGAAAGATAAGGTAGGCAGTGGATTCATTTTTCAGGGAAGTAGTGATTGTACGGTCTGCTTGTACACCCCCAAAAAAGCTCCTTCTTTCAATTATTGTGTGTGGCTATAAAGCATCAGTACACTTCAAATGCTGGTTTGTAAGGCCCATCGCATTATGACTAGAAAAGTATGCATTAGAAACTCATATCAAGATGGGCCATAGATGATATTCTGGCTTGCAGAAATGGGTGTTAAACTAAGCCTCAAAGGCCCTATAATTGTATTCAGCTGAATGCATAATGAAATCTCGTGTGTGCGTGTGTGTGTATGTGTGTGTGTGTGTGTTTATTTGTAAACCACCACTTTGCCTTTTCTCCTTCATCTTCAGTAAGTGCTATGCATGCAAGAACTTTATTGCTTTCTTCTGGAACCATCTCCTTTTGGAGAGCAGTTTTTAAGCTGGTCTGAATAATTATGTATTTGAAAATGAGTGGTTATGCTAAACCATTTTTGCTACAGATGTTTATTTCCAAGTAAAAAATGTTAAACCTTTGAAAATTGTCGTCTGAATGAAATGTAATTTGAACTGAGCTCTGAAGACTTCCTGGTATCATAAGTAATCCATTTCTATTCCCTAGTTGGCTCCATGGTAAGTCCCAAAAATTCTAGGTGCTTTGGCTAATTGACATAACGTATATCACCTCCAAATGTGATTATAAATGGTCTCTAAATACTGTCATTTCTCAGCATAATCATCTTATGTCAAAAAAGGATTTTGTGTTTTTCATTGCACTCTCCTGAGATCTGTCAAGGTCAATAATGCCAAAGCTGTGCATTTGAGACAGTTATCCCAGAATAGTGTACTTCTGAAAAAGAAGAGGTGTTTGTGTGTGGAAGCAATCAGACAGCTTTTCAGCATGTTATGTAATTAATTTTGAAAATACTCTATGTATCACATCAACTTTGAACCAATTTAAGTAAGCACTTCACTAAAGATTTGTAAGAAGAGGAAATCAAAATGAGAATACAGCAGCAGCAAGACCAAAGTTCGAGATAATACTATAACACATGTGGTTTTACTACAGTGTATTACATTGCCTGTTTGTGTTTCATTTCATTCCTTCCTCTTGATGAATACTAAGAGGGTTGGGTCTCTAGAGACTTTAAATTCAATCACACTATACAAAAGAATAATAATCGGGGTTATTGTTGAAGAAAATAAGAGTGAGACTGAGAGATAACATGTACATTTACCTTTTGTTGTTTTTTTTTTCTGATTTTTGAAAAAGAACCATAATCACAGAAAGATAGTATTTATTGAAGCAGTCTCCATCGACTAGTAATAAATCTCTCGGATTTCAAGCATTACACTGTTCAAACCTACCTTCTGCTGAAATATGTGACAAGTCTACTGTTCCAAAACAGGATAAATCTGATAATGTAATGTGTTGATAATGTAAAATAGCAGGACAGAAGGGAATATTCTGTTCAATGACAGGTAGATGTTCTGTCAAATCATAGTGATCTATCTGATCATTATTTGTGGTTTAGATTTTGACATTTGAGAGAGATCCTAACTTAACACGATCTCATATTCTAAACAATTTTGTATGTTGTGTTGTATGTTGATGACCTGACCTAAATACCTGGTAGGTTATTTTTGCAAAATATCAATAGCTCATCTGCAAAGTTGCTCCCTAAGCAACTATTAGTTTTATGGCATTCAGACACAAGCATTGTCATTTCTTATAAGCATCCATTCCATTTGCTTAAAATCTCAACTCCTGCTTGGCATAAGTAGTTACCACTGTAGTATATATGATTGCTTCAAATTTTATCATATCATGTCCCAAAGAACAAAGCTACAACATATATTGAAACAAGACTTTAAAAGACTGAAGCACATGACCTTAATTGATTTATATGAAATTATCCCAACTAAAGTTGTACTTTATCTAGACCAGTGAAAAAGTTAACTTTATTTTTTCTATGCTAGGTTACAGGTGAATGGAATCTGCCTCATCCACCCATCCACTTACTGTATATCTCAATCAATAACTGTCATTAAGTCTAATTGGATTATCTCTAGAGGGGCTCAAACTGATCTACTCATTTCTAAAACTCCAAATTAAGTACTAACTAGACTGACTGTTTTCAGTACATACTTTCTATTTTATTTAATAATTTAATAAAATAGCTTCTATTTTACTATCTACTTTATTTATTATTATATGAGCCTTCAGTAGTGAAACAAATTACTATTTCAAAAAGTGTTGGAATTCAGTGGCCTGTACTATCAACATTCTATGTACAATGGCTACATTTATAGGCAACCAATAATAATTTCAAATTATTTTTTCTAATTAAGTCCAGTGGAAGAAAACACAATGAAATGGGAAAAGGCTACCAATAACCTTCCCTTGTCTTGTCAGGAAAGATATATAATAAATATATATCTCTGATTCACCTTAATACACAAAAACCATGTGCTATGGAGGAACACCTTTTGCAGACATTACTTACCTTAGAATTTCTGGAAAGGGGGAACAGATGCAATTTGTACAGAGAAACTTGGTCCATTGAAAGTCGGTATCAGGGCAATGCTCCAGCAGTTGGAAGGTTAGGGAATATAAATTCAGGGCCCTCCAAGGCTGTGTGCTCTCCCCACTTCTCTTCTCTCTGTATACCAATGACTGCATCTCCAATGATCCATCTGCTAAGCTACTGAAGTTTGCAGATGACACAACAGTGATTGGTCTCATTCAAGACAATGATGAATCCGCATATAGACGAGAGGTTGAACGACTAGCCTTATGGTGCAACCAAAACAATCTGGAACTGAACACAACCAAAACCGTAGAAATGGTGGTAGACTTTAGGAGAAACCCTTCCATATTTCCACCTCTCACAATACTAGACAATACAGTATCAACAGTAGAAACCTTCAAATTTCTAGGTTCTATCATATCGCAAGATCTAAAATGGACAGCTAACATCAAAAACATCATTAAAAAAGGACAGCAAAGAATGTTCTTTCTGCGCCAACTCAGTAAGCTCAAACTGCCCAAGGAGCTGCTGATTCAGTTCTACAGAGGAATTATTGAGTCTGTCATTTGCACCTCTATAACTGTCTGGTTCGGTTCTGCAACCCAACAAGAAAAACACAGACTTCAGAGGATAATTAGAACTGCAGAAAAAATAATTGCTACCAACCTGCCTTCCATTGAGGACCTGTATACTGCACGAATCAAGAAGAGGGCCGTGAAAATATTTATAGACCCCTCGCATCCTGGACATAAACTGTTTCAACTCCTACCCTCAAAACGATGCTATAGAGTATTGCACAGCAGAACAACTAAACACAAGAACAGTTTTTTCCCGAAGGCCATCACTCTGCTAAACAAATAATTCCATCAACACTGTCAAACTATTTACTGAATCTGCACTACTATTAATCTTCTCATAGTTCCGATCACCAATCTCTTTCCATATATGACTGTATGACTATAACTTGTTGCTGGCAATCCTTATGATTTATATTGATATATTGACCATCAATTGTGTTGTAAATATTGTACCTTGATGAACGTATCTTTTATTTTATGTTCACTGAGAGCATATGCACCAAATCAAATTCCTTGTGTGTCCAATCACACTTGGCCAATAAAAATTCTATTCTATTCTATTCTATTCTATTCTAAAGAAATTTAAAGGTCATCTTAATATGAAATAACTGTTCAGGAGGAATTTAAAGAATCAGTTGCATAGATTGAAGCAAGTGCGAGAAAGAGAACAATCCTGCTTTGATTTTCTTAGTATAAGTAACTTCCAAGGTCTCAAGATTCTATTATTAGACTGTAAAATTATAAAGTAGTATTCTTGGGATCCCTGAGGTGTCTGTGTCTTGATCTGGCCTACCTTAGTCTTGAAAGTTTTACCATTCTCTAATTAGAGAGACCATAAGAGTTGGACCATAAGAAAGGCTGAGTGCCAAAGAGTTGAGGCCTTTGAACTATGGGGCTGTAGAAGATCCCTGAGAGTCCCTTGGACTGCAAGGTGATCAAACCGATCCTACAGGAGATCAACCCTGACTGCTCTTTAGAAGGCTCAATCCTGAAGATGAAACTCAATTACTTTGGCCACCTAAAGAGAAGGAAGGACTCACTGGAGAAGAGCCTAATGCTGGGAAAGATTGAGGCAGAAGAAGTAGGGAATGACAGAGAACAAGGTGACTGGATGGAGTCACTGAAGCAGTAGGTGTAAGCTTAAATGGACTCTAGAAGATGGTAGAGGAAAGGAAGGCCTGGAGGAATGCTGTCCATGTGGTCATGATGGGTTAGACATGACTTCGCAACTAACAACAACAAGGCTTTCTAAGATCTTTTGATCTTAGAGATGGCAACAGAACATCAGGGAACAATGCTATGGACAAAACAAGTTGCTAGCATCATTAATATGTAAAACTGGACCCACCCAACCCCGCTGTATAGTAAGATAAGATTCCACAGTAATTGGGTGACACTTGCCTGAGCCAAGAGCAGTGTAGGAACTTGTAGCCCAACCAGTATCACCTGGCTGTGATGGAAATTGGAGAGGAATGGAATCTCAAGATCAATTTCTAATTTTCATTACCCAGAGTAAATTGTTTAAGGCAGGCTAGCCAGAAAAAAATTCTACAAATCACTCCACAGTTGCCATTGTTCTTAGACAGCTGAAAGGAAGGGCTGCATTGGACCATGCTTCTTATTAAACGCAATGATCCATTGTCAGATAATTACCAGAACTTCATGTAAAGATTTAGAGCACCTTTTGATGACTTTGCTAGGAAAACAATAGCAAATCAATGATCATATAGTCCAGGGACTGAAAAATCGTGGTTTTTTGTTTTTTGTTTTTGTTAGTATAAAAAAGGAGAAAGAAACTTGAATGGACTTTCAAGATTCTAATTTTATATTCTACAACATATCCTATATCCAGCGCTGAAGAAGCTTCTTGGATGAGAGGCAAAACATCTTCAAAGAAAAACCAGAAAGTTCAGTTGCCTCTTGAAAAAGCACCTTTGGGACATTCATGACTGAGAATCTCCATAGACATTTAGCAATACACTTTGGGATGAATACCCTTCAAATCAGAGCTGAAGAATCTTCTTGGATAAGAAGCGAAACGTCTTCGAAGAAAAACCAAAAAATCCAGTTGCCTCTTGAAAAAGTACCTTTGGGATATCAAAATTGTATTAAATAGTATGTTTTTAAAATTATGTAGAAGAATAATTGAAAACTTCCTTACCGAAGGTGTATCCTGCAGTCTTTTGTTACACCATACACTGGATTTATGACTCAAGTCTGACAGGTGATCATGCAGCAAATATTGTTTAAAATCCTTTTAGAAGGCTTGCAATTTAATTAGGAATTTGTTATTATTAATGCTTATCAGACACCATACTTCATATTAAATATTATTGAAAACCAGCCTCAAAACGTTAATTACCACAGACAAGTCACAATTTAAATTAGTATCAGCCAACTTCAAATTCATTATAAATTAGGAATATATGTTTTGTATATTCCTGACACTAGTGCATCATTCATCAAAACTCAAAGGCATCTCAAATGTTATTTTTCTGTGCCTATTCAAGAGAGGAATAATTTCAAGTCATCCATCTTTGCTGTTTGGTAGAATGCTTTTCAGTATGGCTGTTGCATATGCAGGCAACTAGTGCTATTCATTCTGTGCTTGACAGGTTGAAAACTATGTTTACAGACTGTTCAATCATTTGGACCAACATATGTAAGTATCTGGGAAAATTCTGGAACATAAAACAACCATTTGGTAACAGAATTTTTCCGCTTTTATAAATGTGAATAGTATCAGACAATGTAGGTAAAACAAAGCTATTTATTATTAAGTTAGCAAAATACCTCATCTAACTATAGTTAAGGACTCAAACCAACTAGTTTTACCATATTTTTTGGAGTAAAAGTTGCATCAGAGTATAAGAAGCAACTTAGTTTTTGGGCAGGAAAATAAGAAAAAAGCGGATTGGTGGGTAGATCAGCCTCCCAGAATACTCCCAATCAACTGTTTCCAGAGCAACAGGTTTGTTGGTTGTGAGCTCTGTGCCTTGCTTTTTTTTCAGCCTCTGAAACCTCTGTTTCACAAGCTTTTTTTCCTGCCTCTGAAACTTCTGAAACTCTGTTTCAGAAAAAAACTTTTTTTCCCTGCCTCTGAAAACCTCCAAAACAGAGTTTCAGAAAAAAAGGCTCTGAAGCTCTGTTTCTGAGGCTTTTCTTCTGAAGCTCTGTTTGGAGGCTTTTTTTCTGAAGCTATGTTTGGGGTTATCCATCTTTGCTATTTGGTAGAATGCTTTTCAGTATGGCTGTTTCATATGCAGGCAACTAGTGCTATTCATTCTGTGCTTGACAGGTTGACGCTTTTTTTCCTGAAGCTTTGTTTCTGATGCTTTTTTCAGTCTCTAAAACCTCCATTTGAGAAGTTGGGCAGGGCTACATTCAGGGTATAAGATACATCCAGATTTTCACTGTCTTTTTGGGGGGAAAAGGTGCATTTTATACTCTGAAAAATACGGTAATTTGTTTTTTGTTGTTGTTTTTTTTTAAATGTATGCAGCTGAATGGCAGAGTTCTTATTTTTTCAGCTCACATTCTATGCCTAATGCAGTGGTACCAAACCTTTTGGGCTTGGTCAAAAATAAAATGCTTAACTTGACACATACACCAAACAAAAGAGAAACAATTTTCTTTCTTCCCTCCATCTAGGCCCTCCCAACAGTGACACTCAGCAGCTGTGCCAAAGCTTGGCCTGAAGTGAAGGCAGGAGTCACTACCAGTCAAAAAAAGCAACATTATGCCATTCCCCAAGACACAGAAGCTTTGGGGAATGGTGTGATTGACCCTGAGTCCCAGCACTCCCCAGGGCCTGCTGCCTACCACTTACTTTCAGATAGCATTCTCTTTCTCACAGGTCCCTGCAGCTGTCCTGCTCTTGGTTGCATGAAGTCTTTGTTCACAGTATCTGAAAACAATGTAGAAGCATACCCCATTCTTGCACATTTTTTAGAAGTTCCAGATATCACATGGGAGCAGAGCACAGCAAAATCAAGTGATAAATGATCAGTGCTCTTCATCAGTGCTAGTGCTGATGATGTTACTAGTTTGGGTAATGAAACGTCTTCAAGGAAACAAGCAAGCTCAGAGAGCACCAAGGACTTCTCATGTCAACTCTCAGCTACAAACATTCTCCTTTATTACAATGATAAATGCATATGAAATCAATGGTGTTACGAAGGAAATTAATCCAGTAGATTTTAAGCAGTTTGATTGCAAGAAATAGTGTAACTTTGGCAACTAAGATTTGTGAACTTCAGCCATATGTGGAAATATGCTCTCACTGCATGGTCCTTGGTGTTAACTGAGCTTGGTTGTTTTCTTACAGACATTTCATTACCAAACTAGATAATTTCATTATCAGTGCTTATAGAGAATGTGGTTATTGGTCTGCAAGAAAACAACCAAGTTCAGAAAGCACCCCACCCCACAGTTCAACCCTGAGCTACAAGTATTCTATCCATACCCTTTAACATTATATAGATTTGCAAGCCTTAATATGCCATTTGATTTTGTCATTATCAGAATCAACACAAAATTTAAAGAGGATGAGTCGTGAGGCAAAACAGAATTTGCTTTCTGGATACAATAATAGCTGCATCTAATACGTTTGGCTTTAGCAAAACTGCTTAGCATACTATATCCTTTCTTAATCATTTTATATAATTTGTTAAGCAATTTATTTTTATACCTGGTCTTTTAAGCATTTGGCAAAATAGTAAATTAGTGTGCAGGTGATCAACGCAAGAAGTTTATTTTATCTGACAAGTAATGCAAATGCATTGCCATGAAATTATGTATGAAATAATTGGGCCACAATTTACAATTTACTGTGCCATGGTTAAAAATGAACACAGCACTCTTATTAACTCAGTGACCAAATAAGCAGAGGATTTCTGCTTTATTCTATTGATGGAAATTACACAACTTTATTTTTGCTCAAAATCCAGAAACTGTTTTAAAAGCAAAAGTGAATATTTGATATTCAATTACATATTTAAAAAGGAAATAGAGAAAAGCTATTAATGGAATCTTACCGTTTTGTCACATTTTACATATGAAATTATATTCCCAATTATAATGGTGCTGAGATTAAGTTCTTGATCAAGCATCACTGATGACCCAGAACTGTCTGCATTTATAATGATATTTATTAGAGAGAGCTTCCATTAATGAACCATTTTAAAGTGCTGACTGATAATTTCACCTTTTTGAAAAATATGTATAGTTATTGAGGATGATAGTTAATTTTATTCACATTGCTAAATTCTCCCCCACACTACCACACCTAGGGACACACTACACACCTCAATTTAAAAAGAACCTTGGTCTAAACTATAAAAGAAAGTTATATTCTACCACCATTTCTCATCTCTGATCAAACCCCCTAAAATATGCATAAATAAAATATAAAAATCTTTATCAGATATTTAGTAAGTGACCTAAAGTTCTTAATAACTATCCAGCTATCATTTTCATAAAACTACAAATGTGATTACTACATATTTTGCTATTCAGAATAAACATAGCATAACTAATTAATCGTCTGATATCACTATTACTGACATACCAATGCTTCTGAAATAATACATAGATAGACTCAAATCTCTTAAAGAAAAAAAAGGAAGGCGTATCTTGGTTTGACAATCTTTTCAGGCATTATATGATCATAGTGCCACAAAAGTTGTGATAATCTCACAAAATCATCAATTTTCATGAGATTCTAAATTCCTGAAATACCATATAATTCTATATGAACATGAAAAACTGATGAGTAATGGGCCATTTTCAAATTATTTTTATTTAATGTTGGTGTTTTGTGGATAGTATCTAGGAATGTCCTCAGTATCTTGGTGTCTGTAGATCTAAACTCACTTATTCATCTGCGCTGGACTGGGTTAGTTTTTAAATCTATGGGTTTTTAATGGGTTTTTATTCTAAATTTTTAATCTTAGCCAATTTAATAAGTTTTTTAATTGTGTTTTAATCGTATTTATAGTGTACTGTGTATTTTTTATCTGGCTGTGAACCGCCCTGAGTCCTTCGGGAGAAGGGCGGTATAAAAATTTAAATAATAAATAAATAAATAAATAAATAAATAAATATGTCTGGGAGTTTAAATGCCACATTTGTTTGACTTCCATTTTGAATTATGTAAATATAAATATATACATATTTATATATAAGCAGATATGTAATTTTTACTGCTGCTGATGACTCGTTGGATGAGAAAGTTTAGCAACAGCTGGACTCGACCAAGAAAAGCCAGTTGGGTACAAGTTGAACTGTCCGGTATATAATACAGTAATCTAAAACAGGGGTTTCCAACCTTGGCATCTTTAAGACTTGTGGACTTCAACTCGCAGAGTTCCTCAGCCAGCAAAGCTGTCTGAGGAATCCTGGGAGTTGAAGTCCACAAATCTTAAAGTTGCCAAGGTTGGAGACCCCTGATCTAAAATGATATTATCTTGACTTTCCAATTCCTATTTTGCTAAGAATGTGATTTCTCAACTATGCATGAGAATTTAGTACTATATCTAGAATCTTGAGTCAATCTCCAGATTTGTCAAAAGGTAGCTGTGTTCTTTTCTGTTTAGTGGAGAAAGTCTTGCACTGAACTCATTGCTACACATGCAAAGCTGAACAGCCTATTTGGAAATAGAAAACTTTGCATCAGCTGTTGTGACCTAAGGCCACGTAGTGATTACCAAACACAATTCAGTCCTGAACAAATTTATTTTATTAAAACAGCTGAGAATTAATTCAGTCTCAGCTAAGTTAAAAACAAATTCTTTATAAACAGTCCTTTGGCCTTATCACCAAACTTTGTTGTCTTTGGCAACGTGCCAAAGGCTTTTCTTGGCAAACCCTCCACAAAGTTCAAGAGACGCTGACAAGAAGCAATGGAATCAATTTTGCTTTTCCACAAAGAACCCAACGGCTCGTTGCTGCTCTTTTAAGTCTTATGGGAGTGGCTAATCATCTTCTGGCCTTACCCCCGAGTCATCCTTTTTGCTTCAGCTGCTCTTGCCTTCTGGCAGCTCTTCTCATGCGTGCACTAGGAACAGGCTCCTCCTGTTCCTCTGCCTCTCTGCTGTCCACCCCTGGAGGCTCCGGATTCTCTGCATTTCTCCCAGATGGCTCTGGCCCCATCTCTGCCTCTGACACAGAGCCCTCTTCCGGGACTTCCCCTGACTCCAGGACTGGCCCATTGTCCTCCCCAGCCTCCTCTCTGTCCAACTCCGCTGCCAGGTATGCAGGCTGCTAGCGGACCACAACATCAGCCTTCTTTTTTCAGGCATGTTTTGTTTGTATGTTAACTCTGCCAGCATAGAACATGACAGCCAAGGGCTATGTATAGCATATGAGTATAAAGCCAGTTAGCATAGTGCAGCAGGTTTCTATGCTACATGAATAATAATCCTTTTAACATTCTCAGTGGATGTTGGGTGTTTTGTTTTGTTTTCATTTGTCAGTATAGGGCTTCATTAAATCCAAATTGCCTTGATGATGGCATAATAGAAGCATTATATTCTTGCTTGTATGCATACACCTGTTATATTTGGCATTAGAGGACAAGACATCATCTAGCAATCTATCCTACAGCAAACATCTAGACTTTACTCACTAGATTTTCTAGCAAAGATAAAACTGTATATATGTTGACAAACATCTGCTCTTTTCCCCAATGTTGTCAGTAAATTGAGAAGATTTTGCCATTGCTAGTGTCATGTTTTGCTAGATATCACAAGGACTGCATTTGAACATCCAGTACAGAAAGATCACTACGCTGGCAGTATTTTTTTTATTCTACAAGCAGCTATAGAAGAAAGAAGAGAGGCCCAGCATGGCTAACTCATCATTTAAGAAATCAGGGATTTTTCCTACAGGCAATAGAGTAAACATTTCTCAATTCAAATACATTTCAAGGTGTTAGTCAGTCATTTTCAAGATTCTGTTAGAAGTTAAAATGTTATGTGATTTTGCATAAGTTGTAAGACTATTTTTTAAAAAATAAAACTTTAGGATGTTATGGATGCCATGTCAGGTACTTGTTTAATTGCTTAATCTATAAATATGATATATGCAGAGGCATATAAATGTCAGTAGAGCATAAAGCCGTATTAGATATTTGCTTCCCTTATTATCAGACAATGATTTAAAGTTCAGTTGTATGTCATGTAAAGGCAGAATGACCTATCATTTACATTCCATGGAATTTCTTTCAGTGACTGTCACTCACAAGCCAAATTTATTCTGAAAGTAATTCCAGTGAGGTGATAGAATGAATGATGGGGACATCTGAGCATAAGTCTTCAGAAGTATCTTTTTCATCTGATAGACATGTTGCACTTCAAAGATCGTTTTGAGTCCTAGAATTAGCAAAGTGAACTTTTTAATCTGTCTATATTTGCTCAGTTCTTTTGATGAACAACAGTGAACATCTATGCATAATAATAATATGGACCAAACATAAACATATGTCATGACTTATCTTCCTGGTGTTGCCTTGCTCTTGACCTGTGCCCACAGATGAGGCAATTGTCTTCAGCTGTTCCAGACTTTCCCTATTCTCCTCATGCTATCTTTACCTTGAGAAGATGTATACACTTGTCCATTTGTCATCAAAAGGTATATATTTTTCTTATGGTTGTTGATGTAGTCAGGGTGGGATCTGGGCACTGCATTCCATGGTCATGATCAGATTTCCTGAAGTATTTTTTAGTGCAAAGTGACAGTGGGTGTGGAAGCAGTGTGTGTAAAAGAAATGATGCCCTTTCACATAATTATTTGTTTCATTTGAATTGAAGTCCACACATCTTAAAGTGACCGAGTTTGAAAAACACTGTACTATTGCATAGCCGGTGGTGGAATTCAGCCAGTTCGCACCACTTCGGGAGAACCGGTTGTTAACTTTCTGAGAGTTTGGCAAACTGGTTGTTGGAAGAAATCGTTAGGGCAGAGAACCAGTTGTTAAATTACTTGAATCCCACCACTGTGCATAGATAAACGTTAACAACTTGAGAATAAACTATCCCTTCTTTAATAATCTACTCTAGAGGTTTTTATGTCACCTCTAAAAGTTAACTGTTTTGCTTTTAAGAGTGGTGATCGGCATATTAATAGCCAACTGTAAACTGAAATAATGCTTTGATTTTTGGGTTATAAAAATTATATTAGATTTAGACAGACAGGTCATATTAATTAGCACAAGGTAAGAAGAACTAATAAGAAAACAATATTAAAAAAGGAAATTAAAGTTAACAAACCAAAATCAAATTAAGCATAACTGAAAACAAAGCAAAGCAGATTCAAAGTTAACTAACAGCTACACTTGGAAAAGAAGAAGCCGGGAACGTATCAGATATAAAGTAGAAAATATGTTGAATTTTTAACTGTTTTTTCATCTTCATTCCTTTGTATCTGTGCTAACTTTCCTAAGCAGGGTTACTGTAATGACCAGGCCAAGAATATACAGTACATCTGAACCAAATCTTCTCCAGCAAACCTTTTCTCTGCAGATCAGCAGGGAAAAAGATGGATCTTTTCCCTCATTTTGAATGCCAGTTCACTGACATTTACAGGCTCACTTAATCACAATTCTTGTGCATGCTTGCATGTGTCAAATACACAACTTTACAAGCTTAACACTGTTCCTAGAATACTTTCTGGAATGTTTATCAGCCAACAACAGATTACCTACCTTACAAGCAGGTGCTCTCAAGTTTGATATTAGGAACCCTTTTAAGAAGCAGATGGTCAGAAAGAACCCTTTTTTAATGCAATCATGAAAAGCCATTGTCAGTTAGAATAGAAAATCCTGAAGTAGATAGAGAAATAAAGTACATTTGCTTGTCACATTAAGCTATACTGTTGAGAGGCTTAGCATATTGGACCCAGATTCTGGCTGAGATGTTGGGTAAGCAGAAAGTTTTAAGCACAAACTGAAACCGTTATTTATTTATTTATTTTAGTATTGCTGTTTATTACCTGGCTTTCATTTATTTATTACCTGGATTTCCTTCCATTTCCTTCATAATAAAAGTAACTTAAGGTGGATTTGGCTTGGAAGTAGTGACTGTCCAAATCTCTTAAGTGAATTTCTGAACTGCATTTACAGTTCACTTCTAACTTCCTGTTCTTAATACCATTTTTAAGCTGCTTAGATTTACTTGGTTGAGGCAGCATAAATGGAACTGCTTATAAATCAGTTCCTTAACTACTACCTACCTTAGCCATAGTGTTTTATGTCACTTGAGCCTCTATGACAGATAAAATCTTTCTGGTCTCTGGACATATAACAATTTGATTGTGAGGACTTTGCCACTATTATATTCTACATTCTATGCAGACTATGCTGGTAAAGGCCCGATCTTTCTAAAAGGAAAGCTTTTTTTCATCTTGGCTCAGTGGCTAAAAAACTGAGCTTGTCAGTCAAAAGGTTGGCAGTTCAGCAGTTCGAATTCCTAGTGCCATGTAAGGAGGTGAGCTCCCATTACTTGTCCCAGCTTCTGCCAACCTAGCAGTTTGAAAGCATGTAAAAATGCAAGTATAAACATAGGAACCACCTTTGGTGGGAAGGTGACAGTGTTCCGTGCACCTTTGAAGTTTAGTCATGCCAGCCAAATGACCACGGGGACGTCTTCAGACAGCATTGGCTCTTCGGCTTTGAAACGGAGATGAGCATCTTCCCCTAGAGTCAGGAACAACATATGTGTGAGGGGAACCTTTACCTTTACCTTTATCAATGAATTGTTCTGGTGACACAGAAACAGAAGTTTTGCAGAGTGAGAAGTCTATGTACTCCTAAAGGGAAAAGTATTTCCAGCCAAAACACATACTGTTTTCTCATCAGTCTTAACTTTATTGTTATCTTTAGTTGGGCTGTGGAAGGGGGGAGTGAGTTTGGTTTAATGTCAGAATTTCAGCAGTCTATTCAGTGCTTTAATTGTAAATTAGTGATCCCATCACTAAGTTTGGATTAAAGAGCAACCATTTTGATCAAAGAAGGGAGAAAATAAACTATTGCTCCTTAATGAATGCAATTTGTTCTAATCAAGTTGATTTGTATTATTCGGGGAATTGCAATTTTAACCATTGTTACCATAGGTGATATATTTTCTTACTCCTTCAGTCAGGCTTCAAAGATAAGAGACTTTAAAAGTTTAATTAGAAGTGTGAGGATTTTTTGAAATCATTATTGTTCTTAACAGTACATAAAAGGATTGCTAGCTGAAGATTTGAAGATATATGTGAACTGTCATGACGACTTCTATCTTAAGGCTGTATACTTGTTTTCCAACTCAAATTTGGAATGTTGAAAGGGTTTGGAAAAATCTTTTCCATGGTTTCTCATAGTACATTGTTACCAATTTATTTGGCATACATTTTATATTGCAAATAGTGCTCAGGTTTTATATCTTTGAGTTACAGCCAGTTTCAAATGTAAGTTCAGCAGGAGGAGGTGGATGGCATGGACTGCTGGATGAAGTGCAACAATAAATGCAGAAAAGAAAAGCTATTTCAGTCTTCTCTCGCTATTGGCAAGGGCCCATGGCTCATTGTTAGAACACATGTTTTGCGTACAAAAGGCTGAAAAGAAATTTATGTTCCAGTTTCTCTGAATCAGGTTCAACAAAGCTGTGGTTGATAGACCAATATTCTGACTCGGTATGATGCTGTTTCCTGTTCCAAAATAGCAGCTCCCTCCTTTCCTTAAAAATTGCTTGTTATCTCAGAACGTGGCAATTTTTGCTTTAGCCATCCAAATGGCAAGTGGGGAGGAGAATCTCAAAAAAAAAAATCATCTGGCTCACTATTGGATGGATTGGTTGGGTTTTCTTTTTCCTTTTTCTCTTACTACCCATCTGGTGCTGAGAACAATATAATACAATGACAGTAGGGAAATGAGAAAGGGAGTCATCAAGTGAATACTTCCCAGCATTCCAATGTTGCTCTATTTTGAGATTTAGAAGGAAGAATGATTATGTTGTACATTTTGGAGATGAATTGAAAATGACTTTGTTTTCCACTACAGATGCTTTTTATGGTGGCAGGCAGAAAATATGTTTGTAAATATTTTTATAGAGAGCACCTAGATGATTAGGTTGATATAGTGATGCTGACTTTAGTGAGACTTCTGAATTTGTTTAAGAAGACCATTTGTTGATTCCAAGTGCACCACTATCACAGCACATTTATTGCTGGATGCAAGCAGTGAAAAGCAATAAATAATAAATAATAAAGCAATAATTAAATATCTTGTATAAAATCTTACCGTGGAAGAATTACCACCATCATCACTGACACCCAGACATTCAATCAGAAAGGAGCTAGTCACTGTTACACATGGTATAAAGACAAATGAAATCGGAGGGGAAAGAAGGCAATGCCATAGTTAAAATGATATTTTAAGACTGCCTTCCATCCCTGAGCCAAATTCTATTGAGCACAACCACTTTTACCCAATGAAGTTTATGCCCCAGAAATACCTCTCAGCAATGCAGCCATGTGCCCATTTTTCTGTTAAGGAACCTTGCTTGCTCAGCAAAAAGAATCTGAAACTAATAAGTAGGGACAGAAACAGCAACATGGCCTAGTTGGCCATCAGACCTTGACAATTTGAGTCTTTATAGGTCTCCAAAGTTTTTTTGCCCATCTCTAGGTTTGTAAGATGCTTCTGTTTATGGTCAGGAAAGATAAAGGGAGCAAGTAAAAACTGGACATATGGATGTCAATGGACAGCAGAGATTTTGATAGTATTGCTAATTATTGAAAGAAAGCTGGCCAAAAGATCTAGGCAGAAAAGAATGATAGAACCCAGAAGATATACAATAGAGCTCATTGTATAGACAGAGGGACAGTTTCCAATATTCATCTTAATTTATTGATAATTTCAGAGGCAGTCAGGGAATATTTGGACTAGATCCTAATGTAAGTGATAGAATATATAGTCATGAAATTGAAGGGCATTTTGGTGCAAATCTTAATTTACAAAAGAAAGAAAAAGAGAGAGAGAGTGAGAGAGAGACGGAGGGAGGGAGGGAGAGAGAAAGAGAGAGAGAGAGAGAGAGAAAACGAAAGAAAGGAAAGAAGGAAGGAAGGAAGGAAGGAAGGAAGGAAGGAAGGAAGGAAGGAAGGAAGGAAGGAAGGAAGAATCACACTGGCCATATACTGTGATTGAGGTCAAATATCTCAGCACATCTAGAAGAGGGTCATGTATATCAGCACCAAGATGAAAATCATTGACTGTGGCATTATAATGGGAAACATTAACATTTTGGCAAAATAAAATTAAAAAGTCCCTGGAAAAGTTTGAATTTTGCTTACTATTGAAATAAATAGGATATGAAAGAGATTCTGTTCTACTGAACATTTAATTTCTGGAAGAAGAATGTTCTGAAACAAGTTTCAGTTTTCTGTTCTTCTTCTGTACCCAGAAGGAGACCAGGCAATCCTATTGAAGTGTGAGATATAAACTACCAAGGAACTGGCCGTAGTTTCATAAGACATCACAGAAGTACTTTTGCAGTGATGTTTTTAAAAAACGGCCCAAATTGAGTGGCTGTGCAATAAAGAAACACACTTTCTTCTCCTGTTTTTTTCATATGCTAGTTCCCTTATCATTCATTTTCAGCTCCAGTTGCTTTCCTTTCTCAATTTGCATGAGAAAGACATTTCCACTGTTTATTTGCTGCCTAATAGCTATTAAATTCAGTTTTGAAAATCTGCAATAGAAACAAAGGATTGGCATGAGGAATTCAGGACAAAAAGCTCAATGAAATCTACATAATGCATAATAAAGATCAATATTTTCTGCCTTGATGTAAGATAAAACTTGCAGGGAAAGGCTAGAGCAGGGCATTTCCACCTCGACAAATTTATGATGTGTGGACTTCAACTCCTAGATTGCCCAGCTAGCATGCTTTGAGAAACCCTTACAGTTAATCTTTCAGAGCAGGTATATTCAAACTTTCTGAGGCAATGAAATCTCTTAATATTTTTTTTTTAAAAGAAGTCCTGGAATCTCTGATTAAGAAATAAATAGCACATAGACAACCACTCCACAGTGCTTCACAGCACTCTCTGAGAGGTTTATATTCATAGAAGTTTATAGTGATAGACTCAACAAGCTGAGTCCTCATTTTACCAACCTTGGAAGGATAGAAGACTAAGTCAGCCTTGACTCAGTAGTGGATTTCAATTTTGGCAGCTACCAGTTTGCTCGTGGGCGCATGCGCAGAGACGTCCGGGTGGTGGGCAGAGCCTTCCACCTCTGCGGCTACCGGTTCGCCTGAACCAGGGCGAACCAGTAGCAACCCGCCACTGCCTTGACTCCTGTCAAGATCAAACTCCAGACTGTTGGCAGTTAGCCTGCAATACTGCATTCTAACCACTGCACCATCAGGGCTTTAGGAATCTTTCAGGAGACTTTTAGAATTACTTAGGTGTTATACAATTATCTTGATATCCCTGCAGTCTCCATTATCAGAAATCTCCAGAGCTGCACCAAAATGTGGAGTTAACAAAGCTTTATTGTCCTGGCTCTAAAAACTCTACAAACTGCCTTGTTGTTCTGCTCTTTCTATCTCTAAACTCATGTCTATTTAAACCATAGAACTCCCTGCAACAGAAATCCAGGTTGAAATCCAGGTTTCACATCCATCAAAATGTTGATCCTCTCTGTCCTACATGTACACCTACTGTATGTTGAAGCCTTTGTTTCTATTCAAATGTGAAGTTCTGCCAATCATTGGTAATTATTACATGGGCAGTATAACTAATCAGTGTCTGATATCTACTAATTCTATTTATGATTTATAGGGCACTTCAATAACTTAAGTATATGACTGTTTTCATTAGATTTTTTGGTAATTATTTTTACTCTTGTTCTTCTCCAATAAATTTAATTTCAAAATTGTAATTATTCTCTCTGAACAGTATCTATGAACTAAGTGAACAAAATTGTCTTAGGCCAGCTCATTCTCTAGTTCATATTGCACAGAAGCAAAGGAATTTACAGGCCCTGGCTATAGGAGGCAAATAGGGTTGCACATCTGTATTGGTATCAGTTTAACCAATACTTTCCAACAAACAATTTGGTTTCAGAAAAAAATTATCTTGCAATTTGCAACTACTACACTGCAAAAACATATGGACTACACAAGGCAAAGCAATCGATCAAGGCAAAGCAATAGATGCAATTTACATAGACTTCTGTAAAGCCTTTGTTTCAGTGGTACATGACAAACTACTTCTAAAACTAAAATCTTACGGCATTTCTGGACTCCTGCATAAATGGATAGCTGCTTTCCTGGTAAGTAACAATGGTCAAAATAGGAAGCGTTCTATCAAATCTTGTAGCTGCTAATAGTGGTGTTCTCCAAGGCAGCATTTTAAGACCAACACTTTTTATACTTGACATAAATGATCTTTGCAATCATATTAAAAGCAACTGCAACCGATGATGGAAAACTATTCAACACTACCGACAACGCTGCTACCCTTCAAAAAGACCTTGACTATGTGTCAGATTGGTCAAACAAGTGGCAACTTCAAATCTCAACTAGCAAATGCTCTGTCTTACACATTGGCAAAAACAATCAGAACATAAAATACTAGATGGCCATGACCTTGTAGACGACCCTCACTCTGTCAAGGGCCTTGGTATACTCATCTCTAATGGTCTAAGTGCCAGAGCTTACTGTAATAATATTGTCAAAAGGCATTAAGAGTTGCTAACCTAATCCTGCATAGCTTCTTTTCTGGTAATATTGTACTACTAATTTGAGCATACAAAACATTTGCTAGACCAATTCTCAAATACAGCTCATCTGTATGGAACCCGCACTGCCTATTGGACATTAATACAATTGAGAGAGTCCAGAGATATTTCATGAGAACAGTTCTCCACTCCTGCTCGCAACAAAATACCTTATGCCACCAGACTCAAAATGTTGGGCTTAGATAACTTAGAACTATGCTGCCTTTGGTCTGACCTAAGCATAGTACGTAAAATTATCTGCTACAATGTCCTACCTATCAATGTCCTAATTTCAGCTTCAATCACAACAATACATGAGCAAATAATAGATACAAACTTAAAGTAAACTGCTCCAAACTCAATTGCAGGAAATATGACTTCAGCAATAGAGTGGTCAATGCCTGGAATGCACTACCTGACTCTGTGGTTTCTTCCTCAAATCACCAAAATTTTAACCTTAGACTGTCTACTGTTGACCTCAACCCATTCCTAAGAGGTCTGTAAGGGGCGTGCATAAGTGCACCAATGTGCCTACAGTCCCTGTCCTATTGTCTCTTTTTATTTGTATCCATTTCATGTATTCAAAATCATGTTTTATACTTTTATCTGTTATCTTATACATGCTTGACAAATAAATAAATAAACAATAAAAAATGATAAAAAGCATCTCAAAGGCAAGAATAAGGGGAAGGGAAAAGAGGAAGGGATGAGAAAAGAAGAGGGGAGGAGAGTAGGAAGAATTTTATTTAGGAAAAAAGAAAAGTTTCTATTTTAGAAATGGATCAAATCTGTTTAGAGATTAGTAGGAATAGATGAAAAAGGAAGGTGTTTCATATGAGAATAGAATAAGTTTGATGTGTGGATGATAATTGGAGAAAAACTTCCCAAGGTAATAACTACATTACTCATCCTTGTTGTGAAAATTAATCTGTGCTGATTACTTTATATTGCTATTAAAATTTGTTTTTGTTTTTTGTTTTTGTTTACATTTATACCCCGCCCTTCTCCGAAGACTCAGGGCGGCTTACAGTGTATAAGGCAATCTATTATTATACACCATTAGAATAATCCAGACAGGTAAATTAAAGAATATAGATAACATTTAATAAGTAATGCTAATTATTTAGATAAAGTATTTCAGCCTTGCTCATCCCCCTTTAAAATAATTGTATTTAGAATATTATTATTAAGAGGAAAGTGGAAGAATTTTACTTAATTAAAAAACTGACCAAAAACACTGTACTGTGTGTTGCACTGTTCCATCAATGAAGGTTTTTTTAAGTGACCTTACTTTTTTAAGTAAAGTTTTTTAATTGTGACTTTTCACAATTTCAATGTTCAAAAAATAAAGGCAATGGAAGGCAGTGACCAGTAACTGGTAGGGTAGATACTTTTCACAGCAGATGACAGTAGACAATTAGAGTGGGGTAAAGGGCTTTGCTTACACAAATTGAAGCTAATGAAGGATTGAAGCACAGCGTGACAGCTTGAGCTGAAATAGAAACCACTACTTTCAGCAAGAACCAGAAAAATAGGCAGAAATTGTCTTAGATGCTAGCTGGTGGTCAGTTACCGAGCAACTTTAAATATATAGAATTCAACTCCCAGAATTCCCAGCCAGCTTGGGTAGGGAATTCTGAGAGTTAAAGTCCATGCATCTTAAAATTGCTGAGGACAAATACTGCCTTTGCAGAAGAATCCCCATAAGAAAGACACAAATAGGGAATGCAAGGATTATATCTAAAAATGAGAGTTCATTGAAGAAGTCTTCCCTCTGTGCTTAGTGTTCAGATACTTTTTTTGAAGAACATGTTTTCATTAGTTTGTACTAAGAATTCTATTGTTCTGGCAGATATCAATTTTATGGCTCAAATAAGAATTCAAATAGCAAGTGTTTTTTCCTGGTGAGACCGGTCTATCAGGGCAACCTGGTCTACCCAATTATGAGATGAAGCTTCTGCTTCTGCTTTCGCCTTTCAGCCCCAATCCAGGAGCCTTCGCAGGCAGACGCTTTCACAACAAACTATTTTTGTGTTGAATTTATGTTTATTGGGAAAGAAATAAAGGTAGACCAGTATAGACCTATTTCAAGCTATTTAGTTCTCATCAGCTAGCCATATCCTTTTGGGATTTGAACCCAGGCTACTTGCATATTAGGTAGATGTATTAACCTCTAAGCCATGCGCTCTCCTTGCTTTGTTGGCTATGCCAGGGGAGAGATTAAGTGTTGGAACAGAAAATTTGGTATGAAATTTAGTTTTAAGAGGCTTCTTGTAGGTTCACCTCTGCTGCCCTGCACCTTTCTCCACCAGTTTTAAAATCAGAGGGTATTGGAAAGCATACAGAATTGCAGCACAACTACAGTCATTGTCATTTTGCCTGAAAAAGATATGCTCCCATAACACAGGATGTAGGGTGCCCATTTAATTTGATATTTCCCACATATTTCTCCAAATATTTAATGGCCTATGATTGCACACCATTTGAGAAACACTAATCTATGTTTGCTATGGGAATGTCCCATTGATGTTCCCAGTATTCTATCAGCATTGCACACTGTGTATATTGCTAAGAAGGGATTTTCAGACTATTCTGAATCTTTTATAACAGCTTATACTATTTCCATAACCCAACTTGGGAAGTCTTGCTATGGAGAGTTACCAGTTTACAATGCATGTTGAATTTTTCTATAATAAATGTGATAAATGATACTAGGAATCTTCAGCATTTCCTACTTCCCTCCCCTCTGTTTTCACAGACATATAGTTTAATTCAATATTTCTCAATCCTAGCAACTTTAAAAAAAATAGCCCAAAAAAAATGGGAATTGAAATCCACAGGCCTGGAAACCAAGGCCTGGACATTTGTGGAAGCAAGAGACAAGATGCCCATAAGTTTTCATTGCCAAACAATGCAAATATGTTATTTGTATGATGATGTCATGATGCACAGAACACAAATTTTTATGTCATCGGTATTTCTGCCAGGTGCCTATGATTATTCTCTGCAGTACAATATCATATTTTTCTTCCTTGTATTTTGCCCTCCCAATTCATAGAGTGAATCATAGAACATGCAACTCAAAAACCAAGTGTGGCTACTGGTTTTCCAACGCATCCAAATACATTCTGTACCATTTTAGGTAATTTTCTGAACCAGGATTTGTTCCCATAAGGATAAAAGTATGGCACTTCCTTTTTTTTTTTAACCAATCAAGGTAAAAATTTACCAATCCATCAATCGGAGATAACAATAAACATAATATGGACACAGCACCAAGCCAAAATAAAGGGAAAAGTTGAAATTTGGAAAGGGATTTTTGTTTTTTTAAAAAAGGACTTTATTTCCAGATGGTTTACTTTACATATAGGAAGTAAGCAGCTGTAGGTGTCAGTGTAGAAAAACTCTTAATTGGTGTTTTCTTGATTTGAATCCCTATTATTGATTAATGTGCAAGGTTTGTCTCTTTTAGGAGCTGTTGGAATGCAGCAATATGATCAACAATTTTCTGTTCGGGTTCAGAAACACGTGCACTCTCTCTCTCTCTCTCTCTCACACACACACACACACACACACACACACACACAAAGTCTGACTGTGTAAGAGATGTTACATTAGTCTATACTAATCTAGCCCATTTCTTTTCCAAAAAGAACTGCCAAGAATGTGTAGCACCCAATCTTGTAGCTATTTAATAATATCACTCAAGATCCTTTTTTCAAAATTCCAAAGGTATCCAATTAGCCTAAAGAGGTTACCATAGTAGACCTTAATTTTTGGAGGGTCTTAAGAGACAAGTATTTTTTTTTTTAATTTTTCTTTTATTGTTTTGAACTGATTTTTAAAATATTGTTAGCCACCTATAGTCATGTTTCAAGGGGGACAGTCATGTAAATCTACTGAAATGAATGTTAGAAGAGCATTTTGTTTAGTTTATCTTTTATCATCTCTTTTCTTTAAAAAAATCTGTGTTCTGGGGACCTTCAAAGAACATAGGAATTGTTAAAAGTCTAATTTGCAAGTAAACTCAGAGACCTGCAATTGAAAAGAAACAAAATCAGAGGACTGAGTCATGCAGAGATGGGAAACAAACAAACAAAATCAGGAAGAATTCTATGAGAATTGAAATAATTCTACTGCATAGACCATAACTTGACTGGAGCTTATTGAATGCTGCTGATACGCTTGATTAAGAGAAGCAATAGATTTATCCACTTCCGATGGAAACAAGCAAGCCCAGAAAACAGTGTTGGTCAAGGAGAGATATAGCAAAGTCTCCTTTGGCAAATTCTTTGGAGTGTTTGTAATGGATAATCATTTTATTTTTCCTGACACATTATCTGTTCTACCAGTGCGTACAGATTAACCACAGAACACCCTTGATAATACTACACCAGAGTGTATAATAATCCTTAAAAAGGCACCGATAGGATTTTCTGTAAAAAAAACAAAAAAACACAAAAAACAAGCCATCATACATTGGGATAAAGCTGAGCATTTGACCTCTGCTGTGATTTATCTTTATTTAGGAAAGTCAGGATATGAATTTACTCAACGTTTATAAACAAGGACTACTAGCTAAGCTAGTAGACAAATCTTTTCTGAAATTTAAACTATTTATCAAAGACATATTTGGATTGGAACTAGTTAACAGTTGCTGAGCAATTAATATTTCAATGCAATCTTCTGGAAGCTACAGACTCCCAAACCTCTTTAGTGCCATTGTTCAAGGGAAAAGCATCTGTGTCTTAGAAAGATCTGTTTCTGTTGGGATATTCTGTCATGTCCAAAAAAGTATAAAAATGTATATTCCTCAATATTTATTCAACCATACCAAATTGTTTTGCAATCAATGTTAGGATGAAATAGGCTTTACATAAATCTGGATCTTTAAATACAATGTTCTAGAACTTTGGAATTTTTAGGAGCCCTAAAGTAAAAGAACAACAGAAGGAGCATTAAGAGTTCAAAGCTGGATTTCTAGGCTTCCTAGTGATAGAAATTCTAAAACAAGGAAACAGTCCAGGAAGTAGGAAGTAGAAAGGGAATCTGACATCACTTTCTCTCTTCTGAAACCAGAGTTGTACATTTGACCTAATACGGAAAAAATAAGACAATCCCAAGGGCTTGAGGGCTGCACCTAAAACAAGAACATAATCTGACTATTTTTAGTGTTACAATCATATTCACTACTCTTGGAAAGCACTTCTGATTTTTGTTGTTTTTCTGACTACACCATTGAAATATAACGATGTATCAATATGTATCCTATTGGATGTCAAGATCGTATACAACCAGCGGTACTATGGTCTTAATCACTATATAAGGTGGTTAAGTTAAATGAATCAGTCTTATATTAAAAAAGATTACCTTGTGTAGGTACCAAATGGCTTTCTTTAGATGAAGGATACAAGTTTTGTTGCTTGTATCCTTATGATTTATATTGATATTGATTGTTTCCTGATTGCTTATTTGTACCCTATGACTATCATTAAGTGCTGTATCATTAAGTGTTAAATTTGTACCCTATGACTATCATTAAGTGTTGTAAGTGTTGTATCTTGATGAAGGTATCTTTTCTTTTATGTACACTGAAAGCATATGCACCAAGACAAATTCCTTGTATGTTGAATCACACTTTGCCAAAAAAAAACCACACAAATTATGTTCTATGAATAAGGGCTGAAAAAGAATGGCTTGTCCAATGTCCTGAGCTGAGTTTCATACCTAAAGCAGGATTAGAACTCACAATCTCCTGATGTCTAACTTCAATCACTAGACTAAACTGGTTTAATACAGCTCAAAGAAGAATGGAAAGAATTTGTCTTTCTCTAGAATGATTCTTGAGGACATATCCAAAAAGAAACAACAATACTATATAACAGTGGTTCCCAACCTTTTCTTGTTTGAGGCACAACCTTTTCTTGTTTGAGGCACCCTTGGAAAGCCTTTCAAAAGTTCCCGGCACCCTTATAAGGAAATAGATATTTAAAATCTCCGTAGCTCAAAAGTTCCCGGCACCCTCAAAAGATCTCACGGCACCCCTTAGTGCCGCGGCACACTGGTTGGGAACCACTGCTATATAATCTAAGCTGTGCCCCTGTGTCAAAGCATCTGTAAAAACAATAGTTCATGTCCTATTATACAACATTTTTGATAAAAAATACAGTTCATATTTTCACTTCTTATTTAAAAAAGTACTAATGCAATTCTGAATAATGCTATGAACAGATGTTATTACCAGACCAATATGGTTCAATTTCTATGATCCTAGTCAAATGATTGTAAAACTAGATAGTATCAATGATCTGGTTATAAAATCTATTGTTTTATTCTATTGTATCTGCTATTTATTCTGGAGATTCCTAAGAATACCATGGGCACCAAAGAAAGCAACAAATGGATCATCAATCAAATCAATCCAGAGTTCTTACTCAAGACACAATTATCCTACCTGAGACACATTATGTGAAAAGCTAATTATCTGGAGATAATTCTCTGGAAACATGAAGAGAAAGAGAAGAAGAGAATAAGTAGAAACAAGGTGGATAGATTCAGTACGGTGGCAGTGGATACATGATTGGAAGATCTAAAAAGTTAGGTTAGCGACAAATCATCTAGGAAAAAACCTATATGGTAGTTAAGAGTTGGCTATGACTTGGTGGCTTATAATCTATCAATAATCAATTTTTAGTTTGAATGCTAAACTGGCAATTCAAGAAATCCTTGACTATTGAAGTTTCCTTAAATTACTCTTTAACCTAGTGGATTTAATTTTAGCTCAAAACTCTTTCCTAAATTATTTAAACAATATCATGAATTAGTATTGTATTAGTTACACAGAAGTCACTGTGAACTTTGTCTTTATGTAAAACAATCACTATAGTGATATCTCTCAAATGTTAATTATTTCTTATTAAGACTGTTCAAGTTTTCTTTACTTGACATTTCATTATAAAGCATATGATAACATTTTGAGAGAACTCAATTAATAATTCTCCAGTAACTTCAATAACACTCATAAACCCAGACAGAAACACAAATTAAAGGTTAGTCTTCACCCTATATAGAAAACTAGTTAAAACTCATTTCTCATTATTCATGTTAGGGCATTTAATTTCTAAAGTAGAGTTGTTGACAGTCTTTTCTTTTGCAGTTGAAGTGTGCAGCTCTAATATAGAATCCACCTGAGGAAGCAGTACATCAATAGGTTTTAAGACTCAAAAATTGTATTTTTTCAGGATTTAAATCCCAAAATAATCCAGGGTATTAAAGGAAAGTATCAATATTCTGTGGAAGTAAATATTCAAGTAATGAGATTATTTTAAATTTGGTAGAAGTAAAGATCTAGTAAGAACAGTCAAAACATTGTTGAATGCAGACTGTATCAACTAATGCTTCTGAATTATCTTAAGTGGCACCTACGTCTACATAGTAGTACATTGCAATAATATATCTCAGTAAATGAATCCACATGT
Source organism: Ahaetulla prasina (assembly GCF_028640845.1). NCBI lineage: Eukaryota > Metazoa > Chordata > Lepidosauria > Squamata > Colubridae > Ahaetulla > Ahaetulla prasina. The sequence goes on from NC_080540.1 coordinate 265,256,161, forward strand.
CAGAAAATTTTTGTTAGAAAGGACTGTATTTGGAAAGTTGCGGAAACTGGTAAAAGGTACTTAAGCTACTTAAACTTCTGACAATAATGGGTCCATTGTTTAATGTAATTAATTGACTGCTCTTGGCTTTCCACAAACTTAAGAAGTATCTATTGATAGGAGTTAATGTATTCAGGCGCTAGTTCAGCATTATTGGAGAATCACTCGCTCATAGATTGGCTCCAGTGCACAGAGCCCTTCCATCCTTCTAGCTAACACAAAAAGGAGTCTTTGATTACTTGTAGAGCCAGTCAGGAGAAAATGGAGGTGTACACATCCCTTCCAATTTTTTTTAAAAATCTAACACTGCAGATATGTTTTTTTTTAAAAAAGGAGAAATAAATCCATGTGATACATGCGAATAGATGAAAGATAGAGTGAGAAAGCAGAAGGATGGTCTCGTCACTTAGAATTGGCCCCATTCATTGTTGAAGGTGAATTCTCCATCTCAATCACATTTTTTCCAAAAAATATAAACTTAAGCCAAAGCTGCCAGACCTGCTCCAACTTAAACCACTAAATAGAAACAATCCTTGGCCCCATTTGTTGAGAAAGGTAGAGTTTATTAGAAGTCAAGTGCATTGTAGTAGTGCATAGCCAGAACTGAGAACCACATGCCAAAATCCCTATGTTCAACTCTTCCTTAGCTGCTTCCCATCACTAGCGCCCCCCTCCCATGACCAATCAGGTTCAAGCAAGATGTTTCCAGAACAGCACTTCAAGCGTAAGTTGGTATGGTGTTGCGTTCTCTTAGTGAGTGACCTTGAAATAGTGTTCCATGGAGATACAGCAAGCAGAGTCTTGGGGGGGGGGGAAACAACAGCTATTCTTGCTCTTCCCAAGCCACATGCACCATCCCCATAGTTCATGGCAGTCTGTCACTGCATGGTATCAAAGCATAAAGCAAGTGTGACGTGGCGGCTGACATTCCAAATCTGTTCTCAAAGAAAGTATATTAAAAATAAAAAAATAAAAAAGGCTGATCTAGTTTAAGGTAGATAGTATTCAAATCACCTAGATTTGGGAGAAAACAGAAATCATGAAATGATGAACTTGGTTCATCATCCTCCCTGTAAATTCAATGTAAGTAATCTGCACCCTTTATCCTCATTAAACACTAGGTCATCATGGAAGGTGATCAATCCTTTTGATCATGGCATTATCAAACTAAAAAACAACAACCCATGTCTACATATGGATTAGATGTAACTAGATTCATGAATCTACACCAGGGCTACACCAGGGCCTCTGGTGGCTCAGCAGACTAAGTCTGTCTGTTATTAACACAGCTGCTTGCAATTATGCAAGTTCAAGTCCCACCAGGCCCAAGGTTGACTCAGCCTTCCATCCTTTATAAGGTAGGTAAAATGAGGACCCAGATTGTTGGGGGCAATAAAAGTTGACTTTGTATATAATATACAAATGGATGAAGACTATTGCTTAACACAGTGTAAGCCACCCTGAGTCTTCAGAGAAAGGCGGGAAATAAATGCAAATAAAAAAAAAATCATGAATCTAAGGTATGCGAACCCGACCTTCTAGCAAGCAAGGGGAAAAAAAGCATATCAAGCAGGCTACAAATAAGGTTCTATTTGGAGTCTTTATCTTCAAGGCAAACTAAGTAGGCAGAGTTTAACATTTCTTCCCCCCCCCACACACACACATTTAATGCAGGTGGGAGTTTGAGGCTTCCAATCAAACTTTGCAAAAATATATGTCTGAATTCAACTTTCAGAAAAGACAGGAAAGGATATTATATCTCTTCTTATCCCCTAGAGTCAGGAATAACTAGCACATATGTTGGTTGGCGGCCGCCAGGGGAAGGGCCTTCTCTGTTGGAGCTCCTACGCTTTGGAATGAACTTCCCCCTGGTTTACGTCAAGTGCCTGATCTTCGGACTTTTCGCCGTGAGCTGAAAACGCACCTATTTATTCAAGCGGGACTGGATTAAAATTTTATTGGGGTTATTTATATTTTAAGGTTTTTAAATTGTTTTAAATTTTCGGCCATCTTATAATATGTTATTTTTTAATCTCTTTTAATGTGTATATAGTGAATTTTACTTGGCTGTACACCGCCCTGAGTCCTTCGGGAGAAGGGCAGTATAAAAATCGAATAAATAAAAATAAATAAATATGTGCGAGGGGAACCTTTACCTTTATACGTATTACAAAAGTAGTCAAATGAGGGATAGCTTCAAAATAGGATTTTTTCAATATGGTCTAGCCCCAGGATTACCAGAAGTCAGGGAAATTAAGAGGAATGATATAGTAATCATTAGTTCTGGAGCTCATAAGATGTTTTTTCCTGATGGGTCTACATAACATGTCATCTGATAGAATTCATGAACTGAAGATATCTGTACCATATGGGATTTGTTTACTTTGATAAGATCACTGATTAAAACCATTGAAGACCCCCCTATTATAGCTTAGGGTACAGTGGACCATAACTACTCCAAATTATTTCTATATTCCTTCAAACAAAACACCTTTCCTATGATATTTGCCACATGATTTCCAGCAAGGTGGATCTCAACATGCTGTGCCTGGGAGCATAAGTTAGCAGTTAAGTCATAAGCCTAAGTGAAAGTTATACAATTTTGTCTGTGATGATGACATTATTGGCAAAAAGTAGGAAAATAAATTTTGCTGCAAATTGCTTAGCTCCAATCAAGCTTGTAGATTTCTTTATTTTCCTTCCTCCTTCTCTCCCTTCTAAAGGTTACCTGACTTCATTTGACTTAAACTTTAAACAGTACAGTGGCTGTGAATTTGGTTCTCTCCTTTCCTAGAACTGGAGAGATTTCATCACTGACTCTGAGTGGAGTTCAATGGTGAAATCCAATTGTTTTTACTACTGGTCCTGTGGGCGTGGCTTGGTGGGCATGGTATGGTTTGGCAGCTGTGGCTTGGTAGGCATGGCAGGGGAAGGATACTGCAAAATGTCCATTCCCTCTCCACTCCCAGAGGAAGGATACTTCAAAATCCCCATTCCCTCCCCACTTCTGGAACCAGCCAGAAATGGTATTTGCCAGTTCTCTGAACTATTCAAAATTCCACTACCAGTTCTCCAGAACCTGTCAGAACCTCCTGGATTTCACCCCTGGTGGAATTGCCCTACCATGATTTAGTGTACAATTTAGACTCTTCCTGGGTCACATCTGCTTGAAGAATAGGTGGTAGCTATGATCAGGTGAACCTTTATCTTTGTGCCATTCCTGTATTAAGGGACTCTTACAGCACCTTAACCATTTCTCAATTGGATAGCAACACACTCTACCTGAGACTGTCCTTGAAAACGATCTGGAAGCTTCAGTTGATCTAGAATGAAGCATCATGGGGCATCTATATCTTTTCCTCATTACATTCATATAGCACCGTGATGGCGAACCCATGGCACATGTGCCACAGGTGGCATGCATAGCCATATCAGTGGGCATGCAAGCTTAGCTCCAGCATGTGCCAGCTGATTTTTGGGCCTTCTGGGGCCAACAGAAGTAGGGAAACAGGCTGTTTCCTGCTTCTGGAGGGCTTTGTGGGTGGTTTGGAAGGCCTTTTTTTCTCTCTCACCTGGCTCCAGAGACTTTCTAGGAGTCTGGGTAGAGAGAAAACAGCCTTCCCCACCCCCCTGAGGCCCACTGCAAACGGACCATTCTTCACATCTGGAGGACCTCCGGGAGGTGGGGAAGGCTGTTTTCGCACCCCAGACTCCTAGAAAGCCAGATGAGAGAGAAAAATGGGCCTACTGGGTCATCATGTGTCAGGAGTGGGGGGAGCTGGGGGAGTCATGTGCGCATGTGCGGGGGAGGGGCACATAGAATTATGGTTGTGAACACACATGCACGTGACCCCTCCCACGTGACCCCCTCCTGGCACGCAATGGCAAAATGGTTAGCTATCACTGATATAGCAGTTCTACACAAGCTACATTAGCTCCCTATAGGCTTCCTGGTACAATGAAAAGTGCTAGTTATCATTTATAAAGTCCTGAATGACATAGGATTAAATTATTTTCAGGGTGTTTTCGCAAGGATACATGCCTTGATATATTTACAGAAAAGGTCCACTATAGCAGGAGTCTCCAACCTTGGTCCCTTTAAGAGTTGTGGACTTCAACTCCCAAAGTTTCTCAGCCAGCAAAGCTGGCTGAGGAACTCTGGGAGTTGAAGTCCACAACTCTTAAAGGGACCAAGATTGGAGACCCCTGCACTATAAGTTTCTTCTCTAAAATAATGTCACCTTGTAATATCCAGAAAACATGCCTTCTTAATGGTGATCCCTGCCAAAGATTTGAAACAATCTCCCCAAGATAGGGTTGGCTCTGATTCTGCAGCTTTTTGAAAGACAGAGACCTGGCTTTTGGGGATTGGGTCATGTTAACATGGTGAAATATATTTTAATCCTAATTGCCATTTAATTGTTTTAATTAGATTTAATAGTATGTGTAACTTTTCTATGGTACATTTGTTTAATGATTTTGTATGCCACCAAGACTCACCTTGTTGAAGTTGTACAGCCATATATATGTTCTAAAAAAAATAGTCACCCTATCCCCAGGAGTATTAGAAAAGTCAAACATTCAAGGACTTTCCACCAGATTGGAAGACAGATGGATCGCTGGGAGGATGCTGTTGCGGAAGGCAGGCACCATAAAAATTCATCTCATTTTAAACGCTACTTTTTTTGCATGTTATTGATGTATGGTCAGTAACATGCTTTGAGTTTGAACTTACTTTTCAATAGAATATTTATTTAAAAAATTATTGTGATTTCTTTTTAGTATGGCAAAATATTCATTGGATTACTCATTGTATCATATACATCTAAGAAAGAATTTTACTTCCTGATTCACGTTTTTTTTTTTTCCTGTGCTCATTGACTTTGCTTAAAAAAGCCTCTTTTCTTCAAAGGTTGGAGTATCCAACAGTACATATAAGTACAAAAAATGATTTCTTATTCTGGTCCCCTGGCAATTGTGCTGTAAGGGCATTTATAGTGGGAATGCATTAGGCATTAGGCAGCTCAGTATAAGACACTCCTTAACCAAATTGACAAAAAATGTCAGAGATATGAAAAGCTTTGCAATGGTGTCAGCAGAACACTGTGCACATAAAATGTCAATCCTAGTGCAGAGTTTTCATACATCCAGTTATAAAGTAAATATACAAATAGGTCTACATTTGTTTGTTTTGAACTCAAAGGGAAAAGGCACCAGAACATTGGAGAATGTCAGTTTTTAATTGAGAATTGCATATATTTTTGGTTGTAGCTACACACAATGGAATGGAATTTTCTTCTGTAAAGCATATGCACATACTTTAGCCTTATAGATGCTATGGATGTCAATGCAAGGTCATTTCCACCCAATTAATGTTCTCTATTTCATACATTCTTACATATTGGATACTCCATTCTGAATATTTTCTGCATATTGCATGTAACCTCAAACACTCATTCTGTGATTTCAATATACTTGAATTACCCCCAGTGTATGAGTATTAAGCCACTGTGATTTAACCTTTTTGCACATTTAGCCATCTGTGGGCTACTTTTTTTCTATTTTTTTTAAAAAATAACAAATTACATTAAATTTGCTGCTTTAAGCCCTTTCCTTATATGAACCACCTCATTGACCACATTCCCTGCATTTTGGGAACTGTTTTTAAGATAAGCAATATAGTCCTGACCCAAAAGTTATTTTCCTGATTCATTAATGAACACTAATTCAAACAAAGTTTAACTTATAGAACCCATATTACCTTGCTCACATCCCAACATCCTTCAAAGTCCAAAACCAATTTTAGCTAATGGGGTATTTAACATCTTAGCCTAGTCCTAGGGAAACCTGTGTTCAAGTCCATCCTTAGCAAATGAAACTTTAGGCCAATCACACTCTCTCAGTTAAATGCATCTTAAAGGATTGATATTGTGGTGATTAAAATAGCAACAGCATTTAGACTTATATACCATTTCACAGTGCTTTATAGCCCTCTCCAAGCAGTTCACAGAGTCAGCATATTGCCCCCAAGAATATGGGTCCTCATTTTACCGACCTCAGAAGAATGGAAAGTTGAGTCAACTTGAACAGGTAAAATTCGAACTGTCAAACTGCTGGCAGCTGGCAGTCAGCAGAAGTAACCTGCAGTACTGCATTCTAACCACTGCACCACCACGCCTCTTATAAAGAACGAACCACATGAAAATTACCTTGAACCCTTGTAGGAAGCTCTGCCCACCCATGCAGATGTCATGACATATCTTTTTTGTGGCATTTTAAGCCACTGCACATGCGCAGTTGATGACATGTGTACATTGGTGAACCAGTAGGGAAGGTAAGTAAATTTCACCCCTGGACCATTCAATAAATAACAACTTAACTTCTATAAAGCCTAAAACTTCTTATTAGAGATCAAGCATTGGCCACCATAGATGTCACAAGCAGACCCCCCATGCTGATGACGTTATTGATTCAATCGTGTTTGACTCTTGGCAATTCTGTGGGCCAAGTTTCTCCACATCTTACGATCTTGTACAAAACTTCTTTTGAGTTTTTCAATGTTGCCTGATGTCAGCTTTGGTGGTGTCCAGCCACCATGTTCTTTGATGGCCTGGTTTCATTTTACTGCTAACTCGTCCAAACATAAGTGCTTTCTCCATGAATTCCCCTGCATAATATGGCCAAAATAAGTGAGACACAGTTTTGTGATTTTGTCTTCCAGTGAGCTGTCTGGTGTTATACACTCCAATACGTGCTTGTTCTTCACCTTTGCTGTTCAAGGAATATGCAGGATCCTTCTCCAGCACCACAGCTCAATCAGAAATGAAATATCTACTAGCTAACTATTAAATTTGGAAAACATTTGTTTTGTGAAAGCATGAACTCTACGCTCTTTGTAGAATTCCTTTCTCTGTGTCCCCATCCAACCAACTTTTATTAAAGCTTGTCATCTAGTGCTAGATAAATTTAGCAGACAAATAAATAATTTTATCTTTCTTCCTGTGAACCCATGTAAATCCAGTTATCCTGAAAAAGTGAGAAAAGAAAAGACAGAGAAAGCAAATCTTATCTGTGTATAAAGTCAAGTACAGATCAGAAGGTCTCACCCACCATTGTCTCCTTTTTACTAGATTGGCAGCTGGTGAATTAACCCAGGTGAAACCAATTAAAAAATAATTTTCTTTCTATTCTTTTGCTTTGCATTGAAATAAAACCAACCAACCAACCAAAGAAATAATCAGGCAAAATTAAAATACTGTCTAGATACCAGTTGCACGTTGTTAATAATTTTATGAATATGAAGTAAAATTAGATTCAGGAGGTGTTCTCTGATGAAAATCTGACCTCACAAAGAACCTGATGGGACGCACATTTGCATAGTTCCAATTCAAACATTTATTTTCAGACTCAATATGTGTATTCACTTCTATACTGAAATCAGAAATGAAATGTCAACCAGTGGTCATTAAATATGAAAAACACACATTATGTGTAAGCATGTAGAATCGATAATAACTCTAATGAGACTGGCCTCATGCACATTATGGTAGCCTTAAGCATGAAGTTATATTTTATGTTCCTTTTATTGCAACATAATTGATGCACACACACACACACACATGCACACCCAGAGAGAAAGTTTAAGAATTTATGCTGGTCTCAAATCCTCTGCAGATTATTTAAATGAGAATACATTTATAGTTTCAGTAGATTGCATCTAATATAAATGAGAATAAGGACACTTACACTCTTAAAATATAAACTGTCAATATTTTGGTTGATAGCCGTGGTGCAAACTCTTTCTTTAATCTGCAGGAAAAAAAAATAATGATCCCACTGTTAATGTCGTCCTAGCTGTCCAAGCAAAACGTATTATTGTTATTGATGGGCCATATAGGTATGCTAAACTGCTTACAGTGGCACCATTTCTATTCCCGATGGCTGCTACATCTGTTGAGAACAATATAAAGGTTGAAGGGGTGGAAATATTGAGCTGAGACTGAAAAAAAGCTTCCAAAAATGGTGCTCTGAAAAATTCAGAGTTCTATTTAAATTGCTGTTTTGTCAATTGCAATTTTCTCAAACTTTTGTCTCCAACAGAGAAATGTTAATACACTTCCAAAAAGGTCGGAATATGCAAAGTCTTATATGTTCTCATTTAGATCTACATATTCTTTGTTAGAAGTTTCTTTTATAAATTCAGTGGTTTAGAAGTGGGTCTATTTGTTTTGTAGTATAATCTTGTGCATGATTGTTTGGTGCAATGGAATTTGTCTGTACATAAATGTCGTATGTGATTAATAATCACATACATTGTTGTATGTGGTTAATAACTCTTTAATATGAATTTGAGATAATACCACAATAGTGTATGTTTATAATAAAATCTTAAAGGTAGAATTATTGAGGATTACCGTATTTTTAGGAGTAGAAGATACATGCCCCCCTTAAAAGAAGCTGAATATTAGGGTGCGTCATACACCGAATGTAGCCCCGCCCACTGACCGGCCCCCACCCTTTGGCCTCTGCCTCCCAGCAGTTTGCCTCCTTACAGCAAATAGCAAACAGCCTGTTTTAGTTTCAGCTTCAGCACAGCCTGGATTAGCATAAGCAGCTGATTGTTAGTTGTCAGCTGTTTCAGGCTGTAGGGATTGCCATAGCCTATTGCCACCGCTGCGCACACCATTTTTGGCCTCTGCATCCTGTTTTCAGCCTTTACACGCCCCATTTTCCACCTCTTCCGGGTGGCGGAGATCGGAATGGGTGGAAAATGGAGCACGAGGAGGCTGAAAACAGGGCTTATGGAGGCCAAAAATGGGATGCAGAGGCTGAAATGGGGCACGCAGAGGCAACAATAGGCTATGGCAATCCTTGCAGCCTGAAACAGCTGATGGTCGGAAGCCAATCCAACTGAAAATCAGCTGCTTGTGCTAATCAGGTTGTGCTGAAACTGAAACTGAAATGGGCTGTTTGCTGCAAAGAGGCAAATTGCTAGGAGGCAAAGGCAGATTTTTTTTGTGTGTTAATCAGGCTGTGCTGAAATTGAAACTGAAAAAGGCTGTTGGCTGTTTGCTGCAAGGAGGCAAATTGCTGGGAGAGGCAGAGACAGATTTTTTCCTCCTTGTTTTCCTCCCCAAAAGCTAGGTGCATCTTATATCTTGAAGCATCTTATACTGCAAAATATATGGTACTTGTAATTTATAGCATCAACCAGAAGTCACTACAATGATATATCACTAAGGTGGAGTGTCTTTATATTACCACAATGATAGCTGGATGATGCTATAAATTGCTGATATGGGTAGCTTTAAAAAAATGTGAAGAGTGACTTGGAGACTTAATCAGATTTAATGATGACTCATGAACTACATGGATAACTAAAGTAACAAGAAGTAAACTTACATTGCAGAATTATAGGACAAAAGAACACTGAAATAGCTGGTAGAATAATTATTTGCCTGGCTCAATCAATAGTATCTATAAATGTTTTATTTCTTCCAATTTTGCAATAGTTTATCACTTTTCTCAGCTTGGAAGCTATCCTTATCACTTTAGCAGAGCTTTATCACTTCTCCAAGTTTGGAAGAAACAACTATCTGAAGAGGCAACAGAAACAAACTAAAGACAAGCAAAATATCTCTGTGGATATGAACTTAAATACTAAAAAGATTAAGCATAACATTTAGATATCCATTGGTGAATCACATATGACAAATAACAAAAACTGAAAAGATAATTGTCTTGAAGACATTGCAAAGTGAAAGGGCTCTAAATTATCCACACTCTAAGGTGTTAATATCAGGGATCATATCAATAAATTAGAAAAGGAAACATAGCATTCCACTTCAGAATTAAATGTTTGTTAATAAATATAATCTAAGTACCTATTATGAAATAGTAATACTTTACTGGAGTTAAGAGCAATTGAATATTTAATATTGTTAATTAATAAGTATCGACCCTTTTCCAGCTTCCCCATTCTGGGAAAATTTGTGGAGAAAGTGGAGGTGTAACAATTGCAAATAATACTAGAATAATGGATTAATTAAACCTGTGACAGCTTGGGTTCAGACCTAGGGATGGGATTGAAATTCCATTTTTCATTCTCATGGGTAGCTTGTGGTAGAATTTGGATGAAGGAATATGATAATTCTTGTTTTGCAGGATCTCCCATCATACCTTTCATACTTTCAACCATAGGAACCTATGTGTCTTCCAACTCATATGATGAATTTAGGATGAAATGGACTGATGATCTTGTACCTATCACCTTTCCTACATGTTTAACACTTCTAATCACCTGGAGTCATATCTTGAATTATTACACAGTTGTGTGGCTTTCATAGTTCCCCCTTTTCCTTTCAGATTAGAGAAGAAGCAGAAATCTTGGGCCATTTTTGTCTGCTATGAACTGTGAAAGTGTACTTCAGCATAAGTGAAACAAGTTGTTTTTCTAACACTTGGAGGATCAGAAGTTTTTGTTTTTCCTTAAAAAAAACAAACCTACTCTTGGACTATACCCCTTCTAAAACCCTTAAAGTAATTTCCTTCTTAGTATTATAAACAGTGGGAAGAAATTAAATGTGTGAACTTTCTCTTACTCACTAGAGAAGTGTTAAAGCCCACCTGACATCCTGACTTTTTCAATATTTTAGCCTGAGAGTAAACCAATAGACAATTTGCTCCCTGAAAGCAGCATTTAAGAAGAAATGGAACACCAACTGAAATGTCAAGGATTGATTAAATCATTTGTGCCACATCAAGAAGGAAAAAAAGGTGTCTTTGTACTGTATCAGTCTCCTCCTGTTCCCTTGTTTCTCATTCACTTAAGGGGTGATTCTAGGCTACAAAATAAAACCAATTTCACCATCAACAGGGAATATCTCTGTTATAATTCTACTTTTCTTATCTCCAAAGAAAGGCCTGAACTGCCAGCAGATGTATTTTAGAAAATATGAACTTAGCCATGGTGTTCAGATTAACTGAAATGAGTCTTCAGATGAAGATAATTAACTGTGCCTTCCTTCAGATAGAAAATATATATCACCATCTGGTGCCATAGAAAATATATTGTTCAACTAATTCAGTTTAGAAATACCCCACAATATATCTTGCATATTCAACTACATGCTTCACAAATGTTGAGGTCTTGAGTTAAATGTTTAAATAGCTTCTTTTCATCTATTGTCACTGAAAACTCTGCTATTGTTTCACAAACTTCTCAGAAAAACAACACCAAAAATATGGAAAAATAATCAGCAAGGATATTAAGTAAATTAATTCTGGAATAACTACAGGGAAGAAAACTCACTTGTCTACACTGGCTTGCAATTTATTGATTTACAATAACAATTTCTTGCACTTTCAGAAATGGCTTGCACACAAGACTGACTTTGAAAATGGACATTTCAGCCTGTGCAGATTGCATTTGTGAAGGTTTTACCTGAGATTAAGCAATATAATTATACTGATTATAGTTCTCTTCTGGGTTTCAATTAATCTCAAGAAACTTTTGAAACCAAGTCCCAAAGGTGCTTTTTCAGGAAGCAACTGGACTTTCTTGTTTTTCTTTGAAGATGTTTCGCTTCTCATCCAAGAAGCTTCTTCAGCTCTGACTAGATAATGGAGAATGGAAGGATTTATATTCCTTGCAGACAGCTGGTCATTTGCATTCTTTTAGAGAGTCATTGAGGCCACTTGGAGGTTTATTCTTTCTTGGCTGCAGGATATTTTCTGCCCTGTGTTTGGAACCATGGTTATGACTTATAAAGTTCTGCCTAGCATGGGACCTCACTATCTGACAGAATGTCTCTTCTCATGTGGACCTACATACTCACATTATAAATTAATCTGTGCATTCTCTTCCTCAAGTGTATCTTCCTTTAGTGGTTTGGAGGATGTGAAAGAAGATTTTTTCTTAATTGTTTTCCAATAGTCCTAGAATATTTTTCTACTCATCAGGCACTTTAGTGGTAAATGTATAATCCTTGGAGCAAACATTTTTTTCTCTCAGGTTTTTTAAGTGTATTTTATAGTTTGATATCAATTGTTTTACTTAGTTAAAATCTATTATTTTGTTCCCTGATGATATTCTGCTATTTTTTTTAAAAAGGTACTCATTCATAGTTTTTTTAAAAATTGTAAAATTGTTTTATCCAGATTTTTAAAATCATGCTTAATAAAACAAAATTATTAAAAATAAGCTTTTATTTAATAAATAAACACAATAAACATAATACACACATTAGCAACAAAATCTGGGCAATGAGTACATTATAGCATTCTCCATGCATTGAGCTAATCCCCTATTTTTATGTTCAGGAATCTGGAATACATACAATCAGAAGTCCTGTTCAGGCAGTAAGACCAACCAGGATAGGTAGTAGTGTAGGAAAGGCATGGAATTTATTGTTCAATTCAGTAAGGTGCAGGACTAAGTAGGAAGGCCACCCTTCATGGTAATATTGGGTAGCAAAGTTCCAAACAGGAATGTATATGCAGCTAGTCCTCAACCTACAACCATAATTGATACTAGGATTTCCGTTGCTAAGCAATGTGGTATTTAAATTTTTACAACCTTTTTGCCACAGTTAAGTGAACCGCTTCAGATAAGTTAGTCATGTGGTTGTTAAGCAAATCTGCTTTCCCCATTGACTTTGCTTGTTGGAAGTTGGCTGGAAAAATTGCAAATGGCGATCGTGTGATCTCAGAATCCAGTAACCATTGTAAATACCTGCTGGTTACCAAGTGCCCGAATGTTAATCACATGACTGTGGGACTGTTGCAATGGCCATAAGACTGAGGACTGAGTGTAAGTCACTTTTTTCAGTGCTATCATAACTCTGAATGGTCACTAAATGAATAGTTGTAAATTGATGACTATTTTCATTCTGTTCAGGCTGAACAGGATTTTAATGAAAGCAGTTTTGGGCTTTGTTACGCTTTCCACTAGTTCTTGCCATTATGGACCACTTCTCAGAACTTTTGTGCTGATTCAGAACATAAATCTACATGTTTTCCTCCACTTTTATGAGTTTTTATGTCCATGAATGATACTGTGAAGAATTTATGATGGTAGAAATCTTCACTAACTATGGGTTTATTGCCTTTTCCAAAGGAATAAATCCATGCTACTTAAAAGGAAAGATATAAAGTTCTCTTTGTTGAAAGATTCACAACTGACAGAAACAGTCCCAGGGATTTCTAACTGCAGAAAATGTGCAGGATTGTAAAAGGCATAAATGGAACACGAGATAAAGATTAACAGAGCTCCTCCGCAGATTCACAAAATATGCACAGGAGTATAGCACATTTCTCATCCTAAAAGGCTTGAACAGGTGAGTGTATATTTTCAGCTAAGAATTTTATTCCCAGTCTCATCAAAATTCTGCATTTCCTTATGTAAATTAATGGCATAAGTTTGGAAAAATAGGAATAGCAATATACATTTTATCTTTGAATTTATTAATTCTGCCCATTGTAATGATGGCAGAATCTTTCTCTCTTTACCTGTTTAGATACGACGTTTCTTTAGCTCAGACCAACTAAGTTTTATTATAGGAGAAGGAATACAGTTTGATTTACCGAAGTAGCTCTGAACAGAATCCTATAATGTATCGTTTGGTGATAACAATAAAACTACAATGCACTGTGTGGTTTTGATATTTCATTAGATATTATTTTTCATAAATGAACAACAAATAAAGGGCTGTGTGTCTCTCTGTGTGTGAACAATGTATGTCACCTAAGAAAAACAACCTGCTCTTTCATTTCACTTATGACATTTTTTTTATTTTACACTTCAATGAACATTTCCAATTATGATATGAAGAATGGGCTGGTAAAAGCAATAGATGAACTTGTGACATTGCATAGACCCATATACAAGTTTGACAATTCTAGTTTTTCTATAGGGATTCACGCAATGTTTCTGGCATCAGATATCTTCTTAGTATAGACTCATTTTCAGATATACTGTAAAGGCTTCAGATCTGGTTAGGGATATCTGTATATACCAAATAATGAAATTCCTGGATTAACAATGGCAAATTGGTGACTATTGTGAAGACAATAATTGGTAATGGAATCCCATTCTAAATCAGAATTGACCATAATAGGACTTATTTCCAGGAAGGTGGCTATAAGATATTGAATTATATGATTAGTGAATGCAGGTTGGCATTCTTTTTACAGCTATATGTAAAAAAAGGGAAGGTGACATTATGGAATTTATAAAAATGAGCTGTGTATTTTACAATGTGGCTCCAAGTGACATAGCTGGATGCAGAAAAATGCCTGTAGATTAATCAGTTTCTTGAATGCTATCATGCTACTTCTAGCTCTGTAGAAGAAGAAAAAATGTCTTATTTGAGTTGATTGAAAGCAGAGTTTTGCTGAAAGTAATAGTAACTACATTATATCATTCCAGAATTTTCCAGAAAGTTTACTATAGAAAGTGAAAATAGATTTTAATTAATAAATACATGAATTTAGCTTCCTTCCATATCCCTTAATTGCAACTATTTTGTATGGAGCGAGAAGCTCTTTTAGCAATAATACATTCTCATAAAAGTATATTTTGATTTGTGGTGTGGGTAATTATTTTAATTACCAAGTAACTAATGGAAATGCCTATAAATGTCCTCTTTTTCACTGAATCATTATCTCTGTATTGTCTGCACTTCCCTGGGCTTCCCAGGCTTCAGTTAAATCTGAAATAAAGATGTCAAAATTAAAAAAGAAAGTTTACCATGGCTCTTTTATGGGCTAGAAAAGATAGGCTGCCAAGGAGGTTTCAGAACTGATGGAGATAAGCAGTAATGGAAGTGAATACCAGGAGCAATATTCTCTGTTCCTCCAATTACTTTTTTTTTTTTTTTTTGCAAAAATATCAACCAAAAAGCATTAAGAAACCCTAAAAGCATTTCAGGTAATGAGATGGTAACATAAGAGGCATCACATAATAAGTTTCATACTCATCGGAAGCGGGTATGGAATGCAAATCTTCTACTCAAAATTAACCTTAAGGACCACTGCACTTTAGATTTTATACAGGTAGTCCTCAACTTACAACCAAAATTGAGCCCACACTTTATCTTTCTAAGTGAGAAATTTGTTAAGTGAGTTTTGTCCATTTTGTGACTTTTCTTGCCACATTTGTTAAGATAATCACTTAAGCTATTAAGTTAGTAACATGGTTGTTAAATGAATCTGGCTTCGCCATTGACTTAGCTTGTCAGAAAGTTGCAAAAGGATATCATATGACCCCGGGACATGGAAATTGTCATAAATATGAACCAGTTGTCAAACATGCAAATGTCAATTAGATAACTGTGGGGATGCTGCAATGCTCATAAGTGTGACCAATGATCATAAGTCACTTTTTTTCAGTGCCGTTATAACTTCAAACAGTCACTAAAGATTCTGTTGTAAGTCGAGAATTATCTGCATAGAATTTTCAATGGGAAAGTTTTGTAATCTTACAATCTTCTGTCATTTATCCTTTGTGTGTGATATTGATTATTTATTGTATTTATTTATTAAATTTATTGGCCACTTTAAAACCTCTGGGCAAAAAACAAACAAACCCAACAACTGTGCAGGAATATCCTTGGCCAAAACTGAGCAAGCAGAATAGTCTGATATAAGAAAACCACTTCCATAGCACTGGCCCCTGGGTTGTAACTAAGGAAAGGGTACAAGAAGAGATTTCTCTTGCTCTCTTCCTTCCTTCCTTCCCTCCCTCCCTCCCTCCCTCCTCTCTCTCTCTCTCTCTCTCTCTCTCTCACACACACACACACACACACATAAACATACACACACTTAAGAGTATGCTTATTTCTGTGTGGCTAATTTTGCAAAGGATATTTCAAATGTGATTTTTCAAATGATTTTTTTTCTAGGTTTGGAAGTACCCAATGCTAACAGGTACTGAACTGGGCTTTAGTCACTATTTTAAAAGTCAGAAGGAATTTTTTCTCCCACATAAGTACCAAACTGGACGAAGCCTTATTTCTGCTGACCACTCAAGAGGTTGTCATTTTTAAAAGATTTAACATGTGAAACTAAATTTTGAGAAAAGCAAGTTTGTTGATAGGTAACAAACACACCAGCTGTCACTGGCGAGTTTTATGCACTGATAGAAAAAGACAGTTTGGGCTCAAAGTAGTTTTTAACCTTAGATTATGATTGATCAAAGTTGATGTGAATCTCTGAATAAAATATAAAGAGTAAGCCATGAGCTTTCACAATGGCAATGACCACTTTGCTGCAAAAATCAAGCAAAGAAATGTAGTCCATCTCATTTCTATGTTTACTAACAGACACCCTTACATTAATGGAAAGAGCATAAAGTCATAAAGCCATGGTAAAAAATTAGTGAAGGTGAAGGTTCCCCTCGCACATAATGTGCTAGTTGTTCCTGACTATAGGGGGCGGTGCTCATCTCCGTTTCAAAGCCGAAGAGTCAGTGCTGTCCAAAGACGTCTCCATGGTCATGTGGCTGGCATGACTAATGCCAAAGGCACACAGAATGCTGTTACCTTCCCACCAAAGGTGGTCCCTATTTTTCTACTTGCATTTTTTACATTCTTTCGAACTGCTAGGTTGGCAGAATCCGGGACAAGTAACGGGAGCTCACCCCATTACACAGCACTAAGGATTCGAACTGCTGGACTGCCGACCTTTCGATCGACAAGCTCAGTGTCTTAGCCACTGAGCCACCGCATCATGCTATAAATTATTTGACATTTTAAATACTCAATATGAGCTAACACTTTATATAATAGTGTAAATATTGACTGATATCACTCCTGAAAGCTTTGCCACTTATCATTAACAACACTATTGATACTGTTACAGGTATTCCTTGACTTGTGACCATTTAGTATAGAATAGAATAGAATAGAATAGAATAGAATAGAATAGAATAGAATAGAATAGAATAGAATAGAATAGAATAGAATTTTTATTGGCCAAGTGTGATTGGACACACAAAGAATTTGTCTTGGTGCATATGCTCTCAGTGTACATAAAAGAAAAGATACCTTCATCAAGGTAAAACACTTAAACACTTAATGAGAGTCATAAGGTATAATTAAGCAATCAGGAAACAATCAATTACAGTATAAATCATAAGGATACAAGCAACAAACTTACAGTCATAAGTGGAAGGAGATGGGTAATGGGGATGATGAGAAGCTTAATAGTAGTGCAGATTGAGTAAATAGTGTGACAGTGTTGAGGGAATAATTTGTTTAGCAGAGTGATGGCCTTTGGGAAAAAACTGTTCTTGTCTCTAGTTGTTCTGGTGCACAGCTTTCTATTTATTCAGCAGCTGGTCAAAATTATGATTATACCATTATGACTGACAGCAGCAATGATACAGTGCCTACTGTACCCTACCCTACTAAATTCCCTCCATTCCACCCAGTGGGTTGCTCCAAGTCTTGCCTGCTTCTCGCCTTGTTGGCTTTGCAGTGAATCAGACCCACTTTGCGATAGAACTGGTAGTAAAACCGGTGGGGGGCTCCACCCACCTGCCACGACATCGTGATCTGCACATGCACATAAGCGTGCAGACTTCCACTGTGAACCGGTAGTAAAGGTAAGTAGAACCCACCCCTGCTGGGAACCCTAAAAGAGTCTTATAGTTGTTGCTTTTAAAAAAAAGTCTCTTAACTTCAGCTTAAAAGTTAAGGGGAAAAGTGAAAGCAATTGGAAAGACACTAAACTATTAATACGTAAATATCTATTTGGGATAGCATTCATCCAAATTCTTTTCAACAACAGTTTAAAAAACAAATTGCACTTTTAATTTTCACAACATCCCTAACAGAATAGCAGATATTCTACTTGAATTATCACTGAAATAAGATAATTATGTTAGAAGATAAGTCACGTTATCTACAAATAATGAGATAAGCCAGTATGTAATTTGTCTGCCTTGATAAGAAAAGTTGGAAATGTAGCAGCTTGAAATAATGTAACCACAGCATTGCTTTGAAAGAAACAAGTAGAAAATGGAGTAAGACAACTTCTGCAGAACTCCATGGTAACACAACACAGTCAGTAATACAATAACATTATTCTGTATTTTATAATTCTGTACAGTTGATGGAAATGCAATCCTCTGATCATATTTGTGGTTCTTGAGTTCTTGCTCTTAAACTGGAGAACAATGTGGAATTCCTGAAGATAAGAATTCTTTTTTATGTTAATATTATTAAAATTACAATTAACAAACAAAAACAAGCATGGACTAAAATGTAAAGTGTAGTAAAGAAAAAAAAAGACTATAGTAAAGACAAAAAGAAATATATGAATGTTCACAATTATAAATTATTTTAATTACTTATCACCATCTCTTCAAGTGGCCTCTTCTTCCCATATCTCATCTGTTATCTTAAACAGATCCTTAAAGTGTCATTGATTAATCCTGATCAGCAAAAGTTCATTAACAGAATATCAACAATGAGATAGTAATGATATCAAAAATATTCACCTTTTCTTACATTTGAACTGCAAATGCAAAACATTACTGCAGGGCTAGTGGCTGAGGTAGTAAACTCTGGGATGTTACGCACTGGAGGTCCTTGGGCCATTCATTCTGTCACAGTCTCCAACTTCAGAGCCTTATGCATGACAGGTACAGTCTGGCCAAAAAATACTGTTTTCATAAAAAAATAAATCATTAATATCTGTACAGAAATATTAGAAATACAACGTGGCCGACAAAATGTTTAAAGAGAGACTTTTAACACAAACTGATCAATGAAAGTTTTATTTCCATCAATTAAAAAATAAATAATACTATAAATGTATTCTAGAAGTAAATTCTACTGAACACAATGCAGTATAATTTTGAATAACCAATCATTAGATTTTCATCTATGAAAGTTTCTTAAGAGTCTAACTTTTTCAATAAACAATAGGTTGAAGGGCTTGATTGTTTGGGTATAGCAAGTGAAACATTTGACCAGTGTTAATTGTTTTCCTGGTACATTTGTACTGTACTTAAACTCATTGAAATCAACTGAGTCCATGTTACTCATACTAATATTCCACTGTCTTAAATCAAGTATATTTTACATATAGTTGAGCTATATGTAAGCTAGCACTTTCCAAATTATTATAACCATGCAAAGAGAGGAAAGGTTAGGGTCAGATCATCATGGAGAAAATCTATGTGTGTAATGGCTAAGACCTGACACTGGTTTTGTGGCACATAGTTAATAATTATTATTAACTAACACGTTTCTTTTGACTGAATAAGTGCTGCAGTTTATTCCATAATTCAACTTCAAGAAACTCAGAACTCTTACTTCTGGTTTCTACATTCCAAAGATCAATCATACATCCTGATTTGCATTCAAAAAAATTGCAAGTTACTAATAAGTAACACCCTTTTTTAACTTCTTCCCTCTTTAAGGAATTGTAAGTAATTTTTTTCCCATAAAAAGCATTTCTTAATATTACACAATATTTTTTCACTTTACCAGCATGCTATTTTTATATGTCTAGAGAATGTTACAAAGAACTCATGTGTATGATATTTCTATACCATAAATACAATCATTTAGATAGCAGACAGGCATATAAAGTGTAAATGCCTTTAATCTGATTAATATTGGTATGCATATATTTATATGTTGATCAAATCCATCTTAGTATCATATCAGACAAATAAATTCCTCTCAGATGATTTGCTTTTAAATCAAGAAGGTTGTCTTCAGTACATTGGGGAACTGACAAAGGAAGCAAATAGCTTTTCTGTTTAATCCTCCTTCGGGGATACATCACAGATCTGAAACAATCTGCCATCTGAGTAAATACAATATGTCCTCATAGTTTCGAGTCTGTTATAAAGCAGACAAGGGAGGATCTTCTGTTAAAAGGAATCATAGCTTATCTCTCCCAGCACCATGTCTCTCTATATTTTGCTCTCCTTCCTTTTCTTTTTCCAAAATGTGGGACCACAGATGAGACAAAGTATGGCCCAAAAAATAATAATAATAATAATTCCATTCATCATGGCAGGGGTGAAATGCTCCTGGTTCGGAGCGGATTGGCTGATCCGGTAGCGATCGTGGTGAGTGGTTCAGAGAACTGGTAGCAATGGTGGCGCAAAGCTTCGCCCAACCACCCAGTTGTCATTACTTCCTGGTTTTAACAGTTACTTCCTGGCTAAACAAATAATTCCATCAACACTGTCAAACTATTTACTGAATCTGCACTACTATTAATCGTCTCATAGTTCCCATCATCAATCTCTTTCCACTTATGACTGTATCACTATAACTTGTTGCTGGCAATCCTTATGATTTATATTGATATATTGACCATCAGTTGTGTTGTAAATGTTGTACCTTGATGAACGTATCTTTTCTTTTATGTGCACTGAGAGCATATGCACCAAGACAAATTCCTTGTGTGTCCAATCACACTTGGCCAATAAAATTCTATTCTATTCTATTCTATTCTATTCTATTCTATTCTATTCTATTCTTCTATTAACCAGGAAGTAATGTGTTTTTTACCCTCTACGCAGAAGGTTTTGTGCATGCGCAGAGAGTCTGTGTGCGCGTGTGATGCACATGTGCACTTCTGAACTGGTAAGGAAGGTAAGTAGATTTCACCCCTGCATCATGGGATAGTTGGAATTGAAAAGATGATGCTGTGTTTGCAAGGATGCCAGGAGTTGAATCATTTAATCAAACCTGGATCTCCTATTAGGGCTGTGTTCTATAATTAAAATAAAAAAAAAAATCCAAGTGAAAACTAGATGACAGCAACAAAGTTTTTAAAAATCCTCTGTTTTCTGCCATATACTGGATGCTCAGATTTCTGCAGTCCAGCTTCTGTGGGCTGGTCATTAGCGATAACAACAAAAATTGTTCCTGCATGTATGTAATGTAACATAAATGGTGTTAAGTAAAAATGCTGCAAGGCATTTATAGAGCCAGAAGAGTGTTTTCCCCCCTCAAAAGTCAAGAAGGCAAACACTATTTAGCATTCTAAATCTCCACGTCTACTACCATTTATTCAGGAAAACTAATCTCTTTTCTTGGTCTTGTTCTTGTTCATTAGACTGAGTAACACTGACCTTCTGACTACAGCTGTGATAGATTGGTATTTTCAGCACAAGTGCTTTGTTAACTAAACAGATTCTCTATTACTTCATTGGGTACTTTGACTGATGATAAATTAACTGACTATATTAAATGACCATCACCTAGCCAAATAATATCTGTTTAACCACTGTTGATAGTAACCATTGGCATTAACAACAATCATGGCCTGTAGTGTAAATCCTGCTAAGCTCTTAAGTATTACTTTAGTGGAAGGTAGCACTGTATTCTCTGAAGTAAGACCCACTATAGCCAAAGAAACTGCATCCAATTTATTGGGGTGTGAGGGCAGTGCAAGCTCAAAGAAGAAGTGGAAGGAAATGCTTCCGGTTCAGACCGGTTCAGCCGATCCGGTAGTAATGGCACCAGGTGGTTCAGAGAAATTCCTAGCAAAAATTCCTCCCCTCCCCTCATGCCCAGCTGAACCACGTGATTGTCAGAGCCTTTTTTTTACTTTTAAAAGTATTTTTTCTACAACCTTTTCAGCCAAACAGGTTGTAAAAAATGCTTTTAAAAGTAAAAAAAAAAAGATTGTGCGCCACAGCTGATCACCCCCCCTCATGCTGTTCTACTTACTGCATGCCTTCTTTTGCGTGCACTGCGTGTGCACCTCATGTTTGGTGCGTGGTGCGCACTGCACATGCGCAACCAGCGAACTGGTAGTAAAATGGTTCAGATTTCACCACTGATCTGAACAGTGTTGGAAGGCAATGCAATACATCATCTGCCAATCACATCATGATCTGTAATAATCAATATTATTAGTAGCACGTCATGTGTCATTGGAATATTTGTGCTACAGTGATTCCAGAAAAGGCATTGCGAACCAGGAATACTGATTCTTGTTCTTTTTTTGCCCACCAAAAGGTTTTGCTAATTTTTAACTATGTCTTCTTTTTCTAGCCTAAGATAAATTCTTGAAATGAGAAATAAGACTAAATTGATAGTTAAAACTTCATAAATACATCAGAAAAATGAAATTCAAATCCTTTTAAATAAATATTGGGGAAGCTTCTATTGAATCAGAGATTTTAAGATTATGCTCAGTGATTTTTGGTAATCTCAATTTAAGTGAATTATGAAAACGTTATAAAACAGTCAAGAATCTGTCTTTGAGTTTCTTCATCATCATCAACATCCTTCTCTTTTTTTGCTGTCAAAGATTAAACATTTGGGCCTTTGAAATACTAGAAAAGAACTGTCATTCTTCCCATTACTTTAATACCAGAACATTGTGTGGCCTAGTAAATTGATCCCACAAGTAATTAGTTACAACTATTTTGTAGTGTTGGCTTGTCCCAAACAATTTTTTTTAATATGATAACTTTGTTAAATACTGATTTTAATACTGAATATTTTAAAAAATATAGATGTAAAAAATATGATTCAGTTAGTAATATTCAGAAGCAATTACCATTTTTAAATGCTCTATTAGAAATATAATCAAAAGAGGTTTCTGATATGGATACTTGATGTTTTAAATATGAAGCCAAGTATATAAAAAAGCTATCACTACATAGTAACTCTGAAGTGGCAACACAAGATGCTATATTTACAGACCTAGCAAATATTTTATCCTATGAAGTCTCAAGGGCACACTCAAAGCCATGTAGATTTAATTTCCATTATCATTCATTCGTCAATTACTTATACGAACTAATTTGGTTCATTGCTTGATTTGCTTTTTAGACATCTGTGCCTATAGTATGGTCCTTCCCCCCTCCCCTTTTCCACAGAATGCATTTTTCATTTTTATAATGAACTTTTATTTAAATATTATGGATGTCAAAATGATAAGGATGTAAATCTTCTGTAAGCAGGCATGTAAATTCAATCTAAGAATTCAGTGTCGATTATACTGTACAGAAAAAAAATACTGTCATATGAAAGGACTCAAAATGGCAAAAGCAAATGCTATTTAAGTCATGCGTTCATTTTATTATTATTTACAGTAACTAGTGTCGCTATACATATTGAACATATGTGAAATATAAATGGGTTTAGATTTAAAGTACATTCAGAATGTTCCGATTTAAAATCTTTTCATAACCTCTGTCAGTGCAGTTTAGAAACTCAGAAAGTTTTTGCATACCTAGGCAAATTACTGCTAAATCAGGTGGAGTATTTTAGCTGAGGTGCCCAAGATTATACTTAGGGATTTTTCTGAAGTCACAACTTCACCTTCTGAAATACATTTAATTTTAGGGCTCTGTGAAGCCCTAAAGGACAAAGCAAAAACCAGTAATTCCCAGGTCAGAGAGCTACTTGTATACAGGATAGCTCTTATATACAAGCATTCAATAATCTCTTGGCTTCAGGGTCTGAATCCTTTGTCAAGTGTCTGAAAATGTGTGGCAAAGAAGTTTAATTACCAAGAATATACAATAAGTGTCATTTCATTTCAGCACTGGTTGTAGACAATCAACTGATGTGCATGTCTTTATTCTTGTCTCCAGTCAAGATTCTAATCAAGGCAAGATGTGGCAGTGAATCTACTATCTAGTCAAACCAAGAAGTGAAGCTGGGTTATAAAGTGTCAAGAAATCTTCAATTTATTACTGAGTTCTGGTATGGAGAGCTTGACAGGATTAATCCTTGATTTCAATCCTTGAAATGCTTTGTGGAAAGCATTTAAATTTCATCTTTTGTTGAACAGAACCACCCTTCTCGTTGTATATCCACAGCAAAGTTGAAAACCATAGAGAATTAAATCCATTAATATTGTATGGTGATTGAGGGGACTTCATCAGTGAAGTGATGGAGGTCACTTCAGGGGTCAAAGTGAAAAATGTTATACCTCAACGTAATTTGCCTCTTTCACTGTTGTAGTTAAAGTGCATAAATCATGAAACTTGTTTATATACAAATTACTGTATTTTACTGTATCTAACATCATTTTTATAGACATGATTGAACATATGCATGTATCTAAAAGTAGACCTCAACTTACAAGCACAATTGGGAGCAAGAATTTCAGTTGCTAAGTGATGTGGTCATTAATTGAATAATCATGTGACTGGACCTGATTTTTATGATAATTTTACCATACTCATTAAAGAAATCATGTGATCATTAACTGAATCACAATCACTAAGCAAATTCAGCTTCCTTACTTCACTTTGTGGATCAGAAGCTAACTGCAAATTGCAATCACATATCTGCAACCATTGTAAAAGTGAACTGATGGCCAAGAGCTCAAATTGTGATCACATGACTCCAGAGGTGGTGCAATAGTACCTACAAGAGTGTGCAATAAATCTCTTTCCAAGGCTATCATAACTCTGAACTGTCATTAAGCAAATGATTGTAAATCAAGGACTTCCTGAACATGATCCAGGGGTTAGGTTCATACTATACCAAAGCTTTTCACAGAAAGATAGATTTCTGAACCATGACTCTGTTTTCATTTACTTTGCTTTCATTTTTCAGTAACAACATAATAGCAAAGTTACCACTAATTACCTCAGTAAGATACTATGCAAATAGTATAGTGATCCAGCTGTCATTAATAGATGCAAGGTCCACTCATTGTAGGTTTAAACAGCATCCAATAAACTATACTGTCAGAAACCATTCAAAGAAAATCCATCAAATATGTTCATACTGTACATTTCAAATAAGCTGGTGTGATTTGAAGCTACCTTGAACCATATTTTACTCAGTTTTCTGGTGATTGTTAACATTTGTGACTATTTTTTTATATTTTAGCAAAAATATGCTACATTATATACATTATAAACACTTTATGAGGGAATAATTATCTTTTGTTTTCTTTGCAAAAGGAGACTTATTGACAAGTACTTGTACTTTTTTTCAAGACTGATATCCAATGATAGATAGATGGACGGATGGATGGATAGATAGATAGATAGATAGATAGATAGATAGATAGATAGATAGATAGATAGATAGATAGATAGATAGATAGGATCACAGCCACTCTTCTTTTGTTGAACTGGATTAAACAGTTTAGATGAGAAACTGCTGACAAGTCTGCTAACTTACAGAACCATTTCAAATGAGCAATAGTCTAAGACACAACTCTCTTGGGAAAGAATTAATAAGGAATGTATTACCATACATATGCAATGTTGAGAATAATAATTGTACAATACATACTTTGGGCAATATGCAATTTCAGCTTGTACTTTTTCCTTTCACTGTCCTAATAAGCTCCAAATTCCAGCCCAAGGAAAAACATCTCCATATTGCTTTACATTCTTAGGCACTTGGGAGTTGAATCTAGGACTTGGATCATTGCCTAAGTGCCTCAGATTCTTCTAAAATAAACATGTGGCACTAGAGAATTCAAAATTGTAATTTCTTTGTGGTACCAATCCAGGTAGGAATGCATGAGAAAATCTGCTTGGAGTGCAAATAGACTGAATAAGTCTGATGTTCTGACTTTTGTATGATTTCTAGTAAGTGGGATGGCAGATGATCATTAAAATATATGTACCTTATCATATTGAATGACATAGTAATAGAACATAGGACATAGAATAACAGAGTTGAAAGGGATCTCATAGGTCTTCTAATCCAACTCCTTGCTTGAGCAGGACACCCTATACATTTCAGACAAATAGTTATCCAGTCTCTTTTGAGACTGGAGCACCCACAACTTCTAAAGGCAAGCTATTCCATTGGTTGATTGCCCTCACCATTAGAAAATTTCTCCTTAGTTCTAGGTTACTCATCTCCTGAGTTAGTTTCAAACCATTGTTTCTTGTCTTGCCTTTTCATATCCTAGAGTTGAAAATCATATCCTAGATATGATAGTTGAAATCAGGGGTGAAATGCTACCGGGGTTCAGACCTGTTCAGCCGAACCAGTAGCAATGGTGGCGGGTGGTTCGGACAACCGGTAGTGATGGCAGTGCAAGGTTCCACCCACCTGCCCAGTCGTCATTACTTCCTGGTTTTAACCAGGAAGTAACCTGTTTTTTACCCTTCTGCGCATGCACAGAGGGTCCGCGCATGTACGTGATGCAGCACATGCACTTTTGAACTGGTAGGGAAGGTAAGTAGATTTCACCCCTGGTTGGAATCATATCCTAGAGTTGGAAAGGGCCATTGAAATTTCTGTGTTAAACCCTGAGCTCAGAATGTGTCAATGTAAATATAAATTCAAGCCTACCTAATGATTGACTAGCCTCAATTTCAAAACAGAAAAGATAGCTCACACCTTTTTTAGTAACTGGTTCCATTGTTGAAAAGCTATTTCTCATTGTCCCTCAACTTCCTACTCTTTGCCGTGCTGTAGAATGAATCCATTGTTTTGTGTTCTGGGTGTGCATTTTTTCCTTTCTTCTGATATATATGTATGCCTGCCATTTTCATTTTGCGCTTGCAACATGATTATGGTATTGTTTGTCCCAGATCTAGCACAGCATTTGATGTGGAATACAAATGCTGTGCTAGATGTACAAAGAGAATACATGTTAATATATAGTATGTTGCAAGATTTCAGTTACAGTAGTATAGATGAATGAGGCTGATTATCATTCTCAAAAAAAAAAAAAAATCAGAGAAACAAACTATAACTTATATGCTCTTCATTTTTTTTATTGAAAAGGTTTTACAAAATTTTAACAAATATCTCCCCTCCTTCCCCTCCCCCCTTTCCCCAACCTCCCCCCCTCCAGATTTCCCAGAGCAAAATACAGGGTATAACAAACATCTAACAATCATAAGCTAAACATATGCTAACTATCCATAAACTCTCATCCTCCCCTAGGACCTTAACTCTCCTTTTACATATAGAGAAATATAAATATAATTCTTGCAGTCTGTTCATTCAAAAGCTATTTGATATTTCTTGGTCTGGTATTTATTTTGAATGTAGTCAATCCATCTTCTCCATTCGACTATGTATCTTTCTTGTGAACAGTCTTTCAAATATGCTGAAATTTTTGCCATCTTTGCTAAGTTTGCAACTTTTAATATCCATTCTTCAATCGTAGGCAAATATTCCTTCTTCCAATATTGCGCTACCAATAGTCTGGCTGCTGATATTAAATTTAAAATCAATTTACTCTCTATTATCATACAATCCGAGATTATACCCAATAAAAACAATTGCAGGGTAAACTTTATCTTCTTTTTCAAAATATTTTGCATGACCCACCAAATTCTTATCCAAAATGGTTTGATTTTTTTACAAGTCCACCATATATGATAATAAGTAGCATTGTCACAGTCACATCTCCAACATTTAGCTTGCAAATTCGGATACATATAGGCTAATTTTTTAGGGTCTAAATGCTATCTATAAAATGTTTTGTAAAAATTTTCTCTTAAATTTTGTGCTAGTGTAAATTTAACATTTCTAACCCAAATCTTCTCCCAAGATTCCATCATTATAGGTTCCTGTATATTTTGTGCCCATTTTATCATACAGTCCTTAACTAATTCCGTTTCTAAATCTATTTCTAACAATGCATTGTACAACCTTTTAATATGCGATTGATTTTGATCTCTAATCTGTTTTACCAAATTTTTCTCGTTTTGCATAATACCAATTTTCTGATCCTCTTTCCATCTAGCTTGCTGCTGTCCATACTGAAACCAAGTATGAATTATCCTTTCTTCTTTCATTTTGTTTAAAGATTTCAATTGTAATTTACCCTTCTCCATAGAAAGAAGCTCTTTATAAGTAATCACCTCCTGTTTTTGTCTGTACTTATATTCTCTATTGCATGCCTGGCCCATATAGTATTTTGTAGTTTAACTTATATTGATACTTTTTCCAAACCTTCAACAAAGCATTTCTAAGTATATGAGCTTTAAAAACTTTATCCACTTTTTTGTCATACAATAAGTAAACATGCCATCCATATAACAAATCATAACCCTCTATATTCAATATTCTTTCTTCTGTTAAATTAAACCAATCACTAATTAGTGATAGGGCAGCTGCTTCATAACATAATCTTAAATTAGGCATTTTAAGACCCCCTCTTTCACATGTATCCTGTATTATTTTCAATGTTATTCTTGGTCTTTTATCAACCCATATAAATTAATTAATTCCATTCTGCCATTTCTTCAAGTTTGCATGTATGCTCTTCATTTTTGCAGCTTTCCACTGTCCCCATCTCCCAGGTAATATATACAATTCTGGAATCTGAAGGTATAACTTTGAATTGTACTGGGTTTCAAGCCTCATGTAGATGGCAGACCAAAGAACTAAGAACCACACATGACAATTTGTCCTTAATCTGATTTTTACAGTCTCCCAGCAATGCACCAATCTCAACTTTGATTGATTCTATCCATCTTGCTGCCAATCATCCTCTTTTTCTATTTCCTTCAACTATCCCAACAATAGAGTCTTTGTTCTGTCCTACCTCGCCTCCGTCCAAATGATGGCTTAATTAGCCGTCACTATCAGCTCTGGCAGCAGAATAGCCAGCGTCTGCCAAGAGCTTCTGTTATCTTCCACGACGCTGGTGAGTCACAAACTTCAGCTCTTAATCAGTGGATTTGCCTGTTACAAAGAGACACAGCAGCTCTGGCTGCCTTTTATATCCTGTGTGGTGTGGCTCCATGACTTAGCAGTTCCTAGGCCTGCCCCACCCTTGCTTCTGTTGTTTCCTCCTCTCTTGCCTACGAAATCAAGCCTGATTGCCGTCAGCTGGGTCTGCAGGTGTGGCATGGAGTGGGGGAAGAGTCAGGGGATGGAGGCCTCGTTATCTCTTCCACCTGGCCTGTTTCTGGCTCCTGGAGCTGAGCCAGGCAAGCCAGTGCTCCCGAGGTAAGTCCTGATGGCCCTTCCCCCTCACTGTCCAAGTCACTTTCTGGCAGCAGGCCTGGCTCGGGGGGTGCAGACACAACAGTCTTCTCCAGAGCATTTGTATTATGAGTCCAAAGTAGGATTTTTTTTATTGCTGCTGCTGCATTTAACTAAGTAGGCCCTTACTTCTTAACATAATCATATATAATTGAATGGCATATCATGGGCAAGGCAATCATATTTAACTATGTTCATGTTCAGATCCATAGCTCATAGCATTAATCTGCTAATCACTGCTCTGAATTAATCTGAATTTGATGAGACAAACCCAATCTTTGTGCAAACCAACTATTGCATCCTGCTGGAATGTCATGCACTTTGTCTTATTAATGAAGGAAAATGCTGATGTGATTATTTATTTATTTATTCATCCATCCATCCATCCATTCATCCATCCATCCATCCATTCATCTATCCATTCATCCCATTTAGTAATTTGTTGTTGTTGTTAGTTGCAAAGTCGTATCTGTCTCATCGCGACCCCATGGACAATGTTCCTCCAAGCCTTCCTGTCCTCTACCATCCTCTGGAGTCCATTTAAGCTTACACCTACTGCTTCAGTGACTCTATCCAGCCACCTCATTCTCTGTCGTCCCCTTCTTCTTTTGCCCTCAGTCTTTCCCAGCATTAGGCTCTTCTCCAGGGAGTCCTTCTTTCTCATTAGGTGGCCAAAGTATTTAAGTTTCATCTGGCCTTCTAAAGACCAGTCAGGGTTGATCTCCTCTAGGACTGACTGGTTTGATCACCTTGCAGTCCGAGGGACTCGCAGGAGTCTTCTCCAGCACCAGAGTTCAAAGGCCTCAATTCTTTGGTGCTCAGCCTTTCTTATGATCCGACTTCCACAGCCATACATTGCAACTGGGAAAACCATAGCTTTGACTATATGCACTTTTGTTGGCAGGATGATGTCTCTGCTTTTTAGTATGCTGTCTAAATTTGCCATAGCTTTCTTCCCCAGGAGCAAGCTTCTTTTAATTTCTTGGCTGCAGTCCCCATCTTCAGTGATCTTGGAGCCAAGGAAAATAAAATCTGTCACTACCTCCATTTCTTCCCTATCTGTCAGGAATTGAGAAGGCCGGATGCCATGATCTTAGTTTTCTTAATGTTGAGTTTCAAGCCAACTTTTGCACTCTCCTTCTTCACCCACATCAAGAGGCTTTTTAGTTCCTCTTCTCTTTCTGCTATTAGAGTGGTATCATCTGCATATCTGCAATAGTTCAAATGGGAGATGACCAGGATGTGAATGACCTAGTAAAGAGTCTTCCAACCCAGGAAAGGTCATAATCTCTACACAAGATGAACTTGAATAAAGGCCCTTCTAGCCATGACTATCACCTACTCTTCAAGCAGGAGTCAAGAGTTCAGGAGGATTTCCAGATTTCGAATCAGGTCTATCTAAGTCCTTCGGGAGAAGGGCGGTATACAAATTAAAATATTATTATTATTATTATTATTATTATTATTATTATTATTATTATTATTATTATTATTATTATTATTATTATTATTATTATTATTATTATCTGGGTCAAGACCAAAAGTGAAAATACCCCAGAAGCAGAGGTGGCCCAACCCACAGCTCATTCTTATCAGGGTTTAACTAAAATTTGTTATTCCTCATCCAGCCCTTCGACAGCCTCCAGACATTATGAAAAAATGTCATCACAATACTCACTTCACCAGGGATGCAGATGTATAATGAGGTAATATCTGCATACTGACAGTATCTCTTCCATGGGAACAAATGATCTCACCTGGTAATTTCATATAGTTGTTAAAAAGGAGTAGATATCATTGAGTCATGTGGCCACTTAGCAGGGGGCGTGAGCAGGATCTCTTGCTCCCTATCAACATTTATTGGGACTTGCCTCAGAAGAAGCAGGTGAAGCAATACAAGACTGTGCCACTCCCCAACAATCCAAAAGGATACCATGGTTGATGAAAGATGAAAGTCATTGAGAGATCAAGAAGAACCACCTCCTTCACGCTTCTACCAGAGATCATCAAAGAATATGACCAATGCTGCTTCCCTTCCATATCCAGGCCTGAATCCTGACTGAAAAGGATACGTAGAGAGAAAAGTGGCTGAAGAGGAAGCTGTATCTTGGACTACACCAGTGGTGGTATTCAGATGGTTCTATCCGATTTGGGCAAACCGGTAGTGGTGGCTGCGGGAGGCTCGCCTATCCACCCAGATGTCATCGTGTCTTGTTTTTGACCTCTGCACACACATGCGCTTACATTTGCGAACCAGTAGTGAAGTGAATATCACCCCTGGACTACGCCGTTTAAAGTGATTTAATCACTAGGTCCTTCCCAAGCGTTTAGCACTTTACTATCACGAGATCCTTCCCAAGTGTTTAGCCATTGCTGTTTACAAAGACTGAACTAAAAAAATGTGTTGAAGAGGTTGGCCTTAACAGTTTCATCATTACAGACTGTTGTTTCCAATATTCTTCTATTTTGAACAAGAAAAAAAAAAGAAATTCTATCAACTTTTCCATTTAAAGTTAGCACTTCTGATTTGGAGCAAGTGCTCAGCAATGCTAATGAAAGTTTAATATAAATTATTCACACGTATTCCAAAATAAAATGTTCTTCATAGAAGTTGAAAATGACAGATGCCAGAATCATATTTTTAAGTAACAATTATATCTTTCTTCTATATTGGTTTAATACAAGAAATACAGAGGCATATTTATGAGGTTTAAGTTTATGAGATATATATTTTTGTAACTGTATGTCTTCTTTGGCTGGTTCAAAATTCTGTATTTGGTATCCCAGAAATTACTTTAAAAATATCTGTTGCAGCAAAAAATTATAGGAAATAAGCTGTTAAAAAGCTTACATCTTATGATGATTACAGAGCCCTTGCTTAAGGCAATATTCACAAAGTGTTTTCCATGAAAATGTGCATTTTATAAGAAATTTAAACTTAAAGACTCAAGAACCATCCCATCACTAAAAGGACCAAATGGGAAAGGCTGTAACGACGAAACCGTTAAGGCCAACCTCTTCCACACATTTTTCAGTTCAGTCTTTGTAAACAGCAATGGCTCATGCCCCTCATTCCCAATCATACCACAACTACTCACAACTATCTACTACATGTTGATTTCACAGAAGATGCCATTGAAGAGGCACTATGCAACCTAAAATCATATCTACCGATTGGCCCTGATGGATTATGTGCCTACTTCCTAAAGAAGCTCTCAAACATCATAGCAGAACCACTTAGCATAATCTACAAAATATCTTTCAGAACCAGCTCCTTACCAAACTTATGTTCACTAGCCATGGTCATGCCTATCTTCAGAAAGGGTGACCCCAGCCTAGTTGATAATTACAGACCAATCTCATTATGTTGTGTCATCTGCAAAGTCACGGAATCAATCATAAACCAATCCATTACTCTCTACTTCGAGACTAACAACCGACTCTCTAACAACCAGTTTGGCTTTAGAAAAAAATTGTCCTGCAATCTGCAACTATTACACTGCAAAAACATATAGATTTCAAAACTCGACCAGGGTAAATCAATAGATGCAATTTATATAGACTTCTGTAAAGCCACTGTAAATTCCGTGGTACACGACAAGCTACTTCTAAAACTAAAATCTTATGGCATTTCCGGATTCCTGCATGAATGGATAGCTGCCTTCCTGTCAAATAAGCAGCAAGTAGTCAAAATAGGGAACACCTTATCTAACCCTGCACCTGTTAACAGCGGTGTCCCCCAAGGCAGCATTTTAGGACCCACACTCTTTATATTTTATATAAATGACCTTTGCGATCATATTTTAAGCAACTGCATTCTCTTTGCGGATGATGTAAAATTATTCAACATCACTGATGATGTTGCTACTCTACAAAAAGACCTTGACTATGTGTCAGAATGGTCAAACAATTGGCAACTACAAATCTCAACCAACAAATGGTCTGTCTTACACATTGGGGGAAAAAAAGAACACAAAATACAAGCTGGACAGATACGACCTAACAGACGACCCTCACTCTGTCAAAGACCTTGAAGTACTCATCTCAAATGATCTAAGTGCCAAGGCTCACTGTAACAGCATTGCTAAAAAAGCATTTAAGATTTGTTAACCTAATCTTAGGGACACGGTGGCTCAGGGGCTAGGACATTGAGCTTGTCGATCGAAAGGTCGGCAGCTCGGCGGTTTGAATCCCTAGTGCTGCCGTGTAACGGGGTGAGCTCCCGTTACTTGTCCCAGCTTCTGCCAACCTAGCAGTTCGAAAGAATGTAAAAAATGCAAGTAGAAAAAATAGGGACCACCTTTGGTGGGAAGGTAACAGCGTTCCGTGCGCCTTTGGCGTTGAGTCATGCTGGCCACATGATCACGGAGATGTCTTTGGACAGCGCTGGCTCTTCGGCTTTAAAATGGAGAAGAGCACTGCCTCCTAGAGTCGGCAACGACTAGCACGTATGTGCAAGGGGAACCTGTACCTTTACCTTTAACCTAATCTTGCATAGCTTCTTCTCCGGTAATATTGAATTGCAAAGTAGGGCATATAAAACTTTTGCCAGACCAATTCTTGAATACAGCTCATCTGTTTGGAACCCGCACTACATATCGGACATTAATACAATTGACGTGGTCCAGAGATATTTCACAGGAAGAGTCCTCCACTCCTCTCCTCACAACAAAATACCTTATGCCACCAGACTCAAAATTTTAGGCCTAGACAACTTAGAAATTTGCCATCGTCAGTCTGATCTAAGCATAGTACATAAAATCATCTGCTACAATGTCCTACCAGCCAATGAATACTTCAGCTTCAACCAAAACAATACAAGACCACACAATAGATCCAAACTAGACTGCAGAAAAAATGACTTCAGTAACAGAGTTGTCAATGCCTGGAATGCACTACCTGACTCTGTGTTTCTTCCCCAAATCCCCAAAACTTTAACCATAGACTGTCTACTGTAGACCTCACCTCATTCCTAAGAGGTCTGTAAGGGGCATGCATAAGCGCACCAGTGTGCCTTCCGTTCCTGTCCCCATTTATTTGTATCCTTTTCATATATTCCTAATCATATTTACACCTATATCTGTCATAAAATACATGCTTGATGAAATAAAATAAATAAATAAAAATAAAAAATAAAAAAATATTTCCAGAGGGGAAAGAAAAACACATGAGAAATATAGATCCTTCTATTTTAACCTTTGTCCTTTTACTTGCTAAGAAACCACAAAGAAATATTGCTTTTCTATTTAAGATGTTGAGTCCTTCCTGGAAGCCAACTTCTTTCAAAGCTCTTAATTCAATCATTTAAAAAAAAAAAAAAAACTATGTATAATACCAAGTACAAAAAGGCACTGAAAGTCATTTAACTTTGAAATATTAATTGACTAAAGTTCATGCAAGACTCTAGCAGTTCTTGTAATTCTTCAGCACCACTTGCTTCATAAATGGTGATATTTATCATGTTCAGTTTCACTCCATTTGCGATTTCTTTCTGGTGTTAATTTCTTTCCATTGCACTACTATCTCAATTTTTGACTTTTTATTGAAATCCAATGCAATGTTTTACATATTTATCCTAATTATGTAGCATTTTTGTAAACATTTTTCACAAGCAATTTTTAAAATACAGCCTGGAGTTCCATATTTTTATCTATATGCTTAATTTTATGTGCTTGTTAGGTGCATTTTTGCTTCAAAGACCCATGTAAAAAAAATATGCAAATGTCAACATACAATTCAATTCAAATGTTATTTGCAAGGAAGGAAGGAAAGAAGGAAGGAAGGAAGGAAGGAAGGAAGGAAGGAAGGAAGGAAGGAAGGAAGGAAGGAAGGAAGGAAGGAAGGAAGGAAGGACAAATAAAATGTGAATTGAATAAATTCACAGAAGTCTAGTTTCAGCATTCCATTTAAGCACCAAATGAAGCCAATTCTTTACAGCATGAATTAAGTTTTTATATGAAGGGAACAACAAAAATATTTCTATTTAGTTCCCTCTCTCTCTCTCTCTCTCTCTCTCACTCACTCACTCTCACTCACACACACACACACACACACACACACACACACACACACACACACACACAATCTAGAATAGCTTCCATGCAAATTTTAACATCTCTTCCTACTTCAACCAATGTATAGATAATGTTTCTTAGCTAAACTGGAGTATTACCATATAGATTGTATTCTTAGAATTCTGGCATGTTCTTGTATATTATTGTGGGCAGCACTGGATTTAAATTATTTTGCTATATTATTTGCAATACATGACCTGGCATAACTGGGATTTTCAGGAAAAATATTCTGAATTACTTCCAGAATGTAATTATCTGTTAACACCAAGTCACACTTTATAATGTGCTCTTTAATCACGGTTACACTTGTAATTTTCTTCCATATTACAGGCTGAGAGGAAGGATTACATCTTTGCCCAAACAGAGGAAATCTTGCACAGCTTTCAAGCAAACTTTAAATAGTGAATTCAAATTCTGAGTGCCAAAAGAATCAAGCCACATTGAGAAAAGAGAAGGCAATGCTGACATACTAAAGACAGGGTTTCTGGCATGTTGTCTTTCTGATGCATTAGTCTTCAGTTCTCAGCCATCATGGCTCTTCTGGGAATTCTTTAAAATGAAATCCAGCGTATCTTAGCTTTGCTAAGAGAAACCATGACATTTGCAGAAGACCTAAATAAATTACTTCAAGATGGACCCATTAAACTTCCTGTGAGAAATAATAGATATAGGAGCAGGGTCCACAATGCTTGATGTTAAACCCACCAAGAAGTAATACTCTGGGTGCAATTTATCCCATGGAGCCTTTCTTTCCTGTCCATGATGTATTTGCTTTCCTGGAGACAAGGGAGGATGGGGAAGGTCACAGACTAGTGAGTTACCATAGGAAAATGTATTATTCAGAGTGCTTTGCTGTCTACTTTTTTTTTTTTTTTTGATCAAAATGTGTTTGATTCTGCCTTTTGGGGAAGAAGAAGGAATAACTGAAAAAAATGAATTCACAAGTATTCATATTGATCATTCAAAAAGATACTTAAGGAATTACCAGAACAGAATATGCGAGATACATAAAGTGCTATAAGGTCTATGGTAGGCTCATTTAAATGGCTGTAGTGGTTAATATGAGGTTTTTTAAAAGTAATTGTTTAACGTTTGCCATGTATTTAATCATTCTAATATTTAACTGGAGAAGTTTGCTGAAATATTTTTTGATTTTTGAAATTTAAAATAAAACTTCGCAGCTCTGTATATTTATTGCAATCTCTTTTAACTCTCTTAACTGTAATCAGTTTCTAACCTCAAAACAATTTTAAATACCGTTCTAAAATAAAGCTAGACACTCTTTGTACTTAAAGCAGGAAGATGCCTCTGAAAGATTACAACATAGTGCAGAAGTAATTCAGTTAAAATGACCAAATGCCCCTATTTTTAATGGATTGTATCAACCTTGAAGGGATTTTCACTGGCACATTAACTTGTCCCTTTTATAGCTACATCCTCAAATAGTAGTATGTTTACTCACTTTGTAAAAGAGAACAGGCTAAAGCATAGTTTTCTCTGACCTTCTTGTCAGTTCGCAAAAGAAAATTATAAGATCCAGCACAGCTTCTTTTTTTTCCTTTTTTCTTTTTGCAGAGAAAACTATAACTGAATAACAGCCTTGTATAACCAAGATACATTCCCTGAATTTTAAAAGTTTTGGGGCTGCCAGTTTCAAAAATAATAACTTTTCTGTGTGAAAAATAGGTTGGTGTATAACAAAAGAATGGCAATAATATTTGGTACATCTCTCAAATTCTGCATTGTATGATTAATTTTCAAAAATTAGAAGTACTTTCGTATGCAGAATGTTTCATATTTAGCCTTATGAGATGGGAACTTTATGATGCATTGCCTTCTTTGGGGCAATTGTAGGTTCCTTGAAATACAGTACAGTACAGTACAGTATAGTATAGGTGTGTACATTGAATATATGTACCAGTTGGTTGGATGCAACAACAGTATATTGCCTTGTACCACTAGATCAGGCATTCTAGCTTGCATAGAATTGTATGAATACTACTTTAGTAAAAATGGGAGTCCCACTGGGACAAATGTGCTAAAACTGAACATTATTATCCTTGCCATTGGTGAATGCTGTATGTGGTATATTTATTGCAATCTCTTTTAACTCTCTTAACTGTAATCAGTTTCTAACCTCAAAACAATTTTAAATACCGTTCTAAAATAAAGCTAGACACTCTTTGTACTTAAAGCAGGAAGATGCCTCTGAAAGATTACAACATAGTGCAGAAGTAATTCAGTTAAAATGACCAAATGCCCCTATTTTTAATGGATTGTATCAACCTTGAAGGGATTTTCACTGGCACATTAACTTGTCCCTTTTATAGCTACATCCTCAAATAGTAGTATGTTTACTCACTTTGTAAAAGAGAACAGGCTAAAGCATAGTTTTCTCTGACCTTCTTGTCAGTTCGCAAAAGAAAATTATAAGATCCAGCACAGCTTCTTTTTTTTCCTTTTTTCTTTTTGCAGAGAAAACTATAACTGAATAACAGCCTTGTATAACCAAGATACATTCCCTGAATTTTAAAAGTTTTGGGGCTGCCAGTTTCAAAAATAATAACTTTTCTGTGTGAAAAATAGGTTGGTGTATAACAAAAGAATGGCAATAATATTTGGTACATCTCTCAAATTCTGCACTGTATGATTAATTTTCAAAAATTAGAAGTACTTTCGTATGCAGAATGTTTCATATTTAGCCTTATGAGATGGGAACTTTATGATGCATTGCCTTCTTTGGGGCAATTGTAGGTTCCTTGAAATACAGTACAGTACAGTACAGTATAGTATAGGTGTGTACATTGAATATATGTACCAGTTGGTTGGATGCAACAACAGTATATTGCCTTGTACCACTAGATCAGGCATTCTAGCTTGCATAGAATTGTATGAATACTACTTTAGTAAAAATGGGAGTCCCACTGGGACAAATGTGCTAAAACTGAACATTATTATCCTTGCCATTGGTGAATGCTGTATGTGGTATATTTATTTACTAGGCCTCTGAAGAGCACATCTGTGCCTGATGAACAGAAGAATGCCATATTTTTTTTCCTTTTATAAAAGTAAAGGTACTAATAATAGTAAATTAAACAAATTACAGAAGAATTCATTTCTTAACATGCTTTGGGAGGTGCTGGCAGAAGTTTGACTGAAACTGCACAAAAAGTGGCAATAGAATTTGGGAACTATGTTATGGCTTTATGAAGGTTGAAAAGTGCACAGATTAATTTTTTGTTCTGAATGTGAGAAAGTGTATGTTTATTGACTTAGAAGAAATTTGTGATAGAAGAATTATTGAATTATTTACACCAACATGGAGTGGAAGGCTGGTTGCTGTCTAACTCTATACCAGAGCTGAAAATAAACTTCCTTTCTTCAGAAAGTAGCTAATTGCAGAAGCCTCAAGCGCCCAGCTTATCATCATAATTGCTTTTATTGTAGATACTAAGGAAGGAAGGTGCAAAAAATCAGCGTGCTGTAGCATACAGGAAATATATCCGGGTCCCCTTGAAGGGCAACCGGAGGCTCCAACTGGTCCAGAATGCGGCTGCGTGGGTGATAGAGGGAGCTACTCATGGTTCCCATATAACACCCCTCCTGCGCAGGCTGCACTGGTTGCCGGTGGTCTTCCGGGTGCAATTCAAGGTGTTGGTAACCACCTTTAAAGCGCTCCATGGCACAGGACCGGGCTATTTACGGGACCGCCTGCTGCCACCGATAGCCTCCCATCGACCTGTGTGCTCCCACAGGGAGGGTCTCCTCAGGGTGCCATCAGCCAAACAATGCCGGCTGGCGACCCCCAGGGGGAGAGCCTTCTCTGTGGGGGCACCCACCCTCTGGAATGAGCTTCCTTTGGGGTTACGATTAGTCTCCGACCTCCGGACCTTCCGACACGAGTTCAAGACTTTTTTGTTTCATTGAGCAAGATTGGCCTAAGATAATATTGTTTTAAGTGGGGTTTTATCATTGTACTTTGAATAATTTTTAATAGGTACTAGCCAAATTGAATTAGATTTTTATATTGTCTTTTAATTCTGTATATAAATATTGTTTTTTATGTTGGCTGTAAACCGCCCTGAGTCCTTTGGGAGAAGGGCAGTATAGAAATTTAATAAATACTAATACTAATACTAATATCCATCAGACCCTGGATTTAAATAGAGCTTTTTCCTCCAATCTATTCCTGCCAGATCCACATATTTTAGCCATTCCTTTCTTAGCCTTGAAGACCATGTCTTTTCTATATTAAATAGTGGCTCTAGCGTGCTTAGTTTCTGCCTTGCCGTCTTCAGCCATTTTATCTCCTGAATGTAAAAAGAACAGCATATCACAAAAAAACCAAAAACATGTATGAGAATAAGTAAACACTTGATGAATGATTTAGTGTTAACGAAGCAATAAAACAAGGGTGCCTGATATCCCCTTGGTTGTTTAGTATATTTATAGAAAATTATATAAAGAAGGTCTGTGGGTATTTTACAAGTGTGTTGATTGGGGTATTTATTTATTTATTTATTTATTTATTCAAATTTGTATACCGCCCT
The DNA here is from genome assembly GCF_028640845.1 of Ahaetulla prasina. NCBI lineage: Eukaryota > Metazoa > Chordata > Lepidosauria > Squamata > Colubridae > Ahaetulla > Ahaetulla prasina. The sequence continues at coordinate 265,295,743 of NC_080540.1, forward strand.
ATCTCCCGAAGGACTCAGGGCGGTTCACAGGCACATAAAACATTTATATACAATTAAAATAACTATTAAAAAACTTATTCTAATGCCAAATATTAAAAAATAGAAATATAAATCTTAAAACCAAATTTAAACCCTTGTAAATTTAAAAATCTATAAATTTAAAATCTAAATTTAAAATCTAAAATCTAAGCCAGTCCTGCACAGGTGAATAAATGCGTCTTAAGCTCATGACGGAAGGTTCGGAGGTCCGGAAGTTGACGGAGTCCTGGGGAGTTCGTTCCAGAGGTGGGAGCCCCACAGAGAAGGCCCTTCCTGGGCGTCGCCAGACGACACTGTCTAGCTGACGGCACCTGAGGAGTCCCTCTCTGTGAGAGCGCACAGGTCGGTGAGAGGTATTCGGTAGCAGTAGGCGGTCCCGTAGATAACCCGGCCCTATGCCATGGAGCGCTTTAAAGGTGGTTACCAACACCTTGAAGCGCACCCGGAAGGCCACAGGTAGCCAGTGCAGTCTGCGCAGGATAGGTGTCATACGGGAGCCACGAGGGGCTCCCTCTATAACCCGCGCAGCCGCATTCTGAACTAACTGCAGCCTCCGGATGCCCTTCAAGGGGAGCCCCATGTAGAGAGCATTGCAGTAATCCAGGCGAGACGTCACGAGGGCGTGAGTGACCGTGCATAGGGCATCCCGGTCTAGAAAGGGGCGCAACTGGCGCACCAGGCGAACCTGGTAAAAAGCTCTCCTGGAGACGGCCGTCAAATGATCTTCCAAAGACAGCCGTTCATCCAGGAGGACGCCCAAGTTGCGCACCCTCTCCATCGGGGCCAATGACTCGCCCCCAACAGTCAGCCGAGGACTCAATGGAGGTATGAATGTATGTGTTGTATTGTAAAGAGATGATGACATTTTGTTAGTTGAGAATTCAGATGGTTGGCAGCAAACGATCATATGGCACAATATGGATCTGAATATTAATGTATCAAAGAAGAAGATAGATATGTTTTATAAGAAAAATGGAGTGAATGAGTGCAAATTATATATAAAGGCCAAAACCAAAATGAATGTATGGACCTCTGAAGAACGTTTACTAAAGAATGAAAAAATTGAAAAAAGTTAATAAGTGGAAATGGTGGTACAAAGTTAGTGAGAACTATGTAATCTGTTGCACCAAAAAATTGCTTATTGAAAGAAAGAAAAAAACAGTACACAAGAGTATACTGGTACTTCTATTCACCTTATTTTATGGAAATGAGAATTAGAAATGTTAGGAGAAGCAATGTTGAATGCAGTTGGAACTTGAAAAGTCTATGTGTGTGGAAAAACAAAGAAGGTATGAGTCAAGAATCAATGGGTTCTCTATAAATGTGATGCAATTATAAAAGTGAGTAATTAAAACAAAATAAGTACACTGAGATGGTTTGCTCAGACAGCAGAATGTATGAGAACTGAACCACAAAACAAATAGGGGGGGAAGAAATGTTGAGAAGTAACTAATCATAACTAGACAGAATTAATGAGATCCTTAATAAAAGAGGGAGATAAAACATGTAAAAAAATAGAAAGCAATGTTGCTTGCTACGTTTCTGTAGATATTCTGTCATTCCTAAAACTTTCCAACTTAGTAATGACCCAAGTGCTGATTTAACTTTATTTTCTATGGGTAGCCTTTGAGTTACAGCCATACATTCAGCAACCATTATGGTAGTGCTGAAAAAAAAACACCCAATCTTTAACCAATTCTCAAAGTTTATGATCATGTGTCAACAATCACTTGGGTGGACTAGTTCATAATTACAACATTGCAGGGAGCTGCAGTCACATGACTTTGTCATTTCTAACCTTTCCTGGCAGTCTCGAACAAGCAAGCTCAATGGGAAAGCCAACAGGGAAGGAGAACCCAAATTACTATGGTAAATCACTCCCACTTTTTCTCCTGCTGGCAACACCTAACCTGTCCACATGCACCCTGTTCTGGCTTATTCTACCCCCCACCCCCGCAGCAGTCTCTTCCCTCCACAGCACATTCATGCTCCTTGGTTGGGACTTTGGCCTTTTAACAATCTAAGCATCTTGGAGTTGTGATGGTGCAACCAGAATGCCATCACTAATATGCTTAATAACAACATCCTAATTGCCATTGTAACCTCAGAACTAAGTCATGCTAGTGATTCTTATAAATAGGGAATATCTTCTAAAGCAGGGGTCTCCAACCTTGGCAACTTTAAGCCTGGAGGACTTCAAAAGCTGGCTGGGGTATTCTGGAAGTTGGAGTCCTCCAGGCTTAAAGTTGCCAAGGTTGGTGACCCCTGTTCTAAAGTATATTGGATTGTGAATGGTACTGATATAAATTAGTATTAGCTATACTTTCTTTTTTTTAAAAAAATTAGCCCTTTAATTTCTTTAACATTACTATTTCTACTTGTCCTCTACTTGGCAAAACATTACTTATCTCAAATACAGAATAATGGGATGAAGAGGCACATGCTCTATGCATTGCATTCCAATGTCATTTTGTTTATGAAATTGCACCTGTGACAGAGTCATTTGAGAAAAACATATATTCTTCCACCTCTCTGGGCAATTCTAAAATCCCAGAGAAACAATTCTGAGAGAAGAAAAGTTGGAATATGAATGTAAATGAAACCAAAGGAAAGTGAAGAATAATCCCATAGCAAAAGTCTCTTATGTAATAGAGTATATAACCATATGTGATGCCTTGTTATTAAAAAATTCAATATATTGATTTCCATAATTATCTGCAACTACTTTTAAAGAAATAAATTGCCTGAGAATAGCCTTTCATGGACCTATTATTATCCCTCATAAAACCAGTGAACATTAAGAAAGAAAGATTAACTGAAAGAAGTATAGAATTATGAAAGAATTGTAATATTATAATGATAAAATGCAGCTTCTTCAAAAAATAAAGGATGAATGTAATAGAAAAACTACCAAACAGCTGCATTTCAAACCCTGGCACATTAAACACTAAGTTTATTTACTCAGACATTCATTTAACAACCTAAGCTAGAATATTTTTAGAAAATGTAATGTGCTAGAAAGAATTATACATTGAACCAAATAATTACAATTGTTGATGTCATTGATAATACGAAGAGGAACATCTTGTAAAGTCTGTATTACATTCATTAGGGACCTATACAGTGAATACTTTTGTTTATTTCTTAAGACTGAACCAATCTATCACTTTTAATTTCTCACTATCTTCTTTTCTACATTAGTATTTATTCTGTCTTCTTTTTCATGTTCATAACTGGAAAGTAGTAGAAGAAATTATTCTTCTAATTCTTCTTCTTTATTTTTTTGTGTACATACTCCTTACTATTCATATTTTGGCTAACAATTGTCAATAATATAAAGCAGGGCTGTAATTTTCCCCAACAAATATATCTTCTCATCGTTCCCATCACCCATCTCCTTCCACTTATGACTGTATGACTGTAACTTTGTTGTTTGTATCCTTACAAGTTATATTGATATTGATTGTTTCCTGATTGCTTATCATTAAGTGTTGTACCTTATGATTCTTGATGAACATATCTTTTCTTTTATGTACACTGAGAGCATAGGCACCAAGACAAATTCCTTGGGTGTCCAATCACATTTGGCCAATAAAAAAATTCTATTCTATTCTATTCTATTCTATTCTATTCTATTCTATTCTATTCTATTCTATTCTATTCTGTTCTATTCTGTTCTATTCTATTCTATATATTTCCATACTATATGAACACTTGGCTTTTTAAAAGTAATTATATTGAAAAATTAAGAGAAGTGTAAAAAACAATATTGATAAAAACATGATTCTCAAAAGAAAAAAAATGATATATTCAAAATTAAAGCAAACTAACTTTCTCGGTCCCTATTTTGACCTAGATTTGGTAAAGGAGAAAAGAGTGTAGAAGAAAGCTGAGACATCACTAGCATGTTTATATGCTACCCTAAGGATAAAGATGTAAACTTGTCTATCCAATCCCATCAGAATCTTGCCACTGGCTTTCCATCTGGCTGTCACTTGTCAAAGATCATGCCATAATAAATCAATAATCCTATCAAATGAAGCTCAGGTCATCATTCTATTACGTATTTTGCTGGCAGAAACAAAACTAAGATATCTTAAAGACAGCAGCAATATTAAAATCATCTGACAAGAAGCTTTTCAATAAAAAAAAAGTTACAGTGAACCTCCGAATGTGAGTTTCTGGGACAGCCCCCCCCAAAGAAAACAGATTTAACTACCTGGTGACTCAAGCTGATATAGAAGATATACTTTAAAAAAAAACATCAGGGGACAATTTTGCTGCATAATTTCCCTCACCTAAAATGTGTATTCATTTATGCCTCTTAAACACTCTGAACAAGAATACTCCCTTATCACCTCCAACTCTATAATTCCCGATATTGTGCTTTTCAACAAACAGCATGCCACAGTTTCACTCAGGAGACATGAGTGAGGAGCATAATAATCAACTGGGGTAGTATTTTTCCTACATATGCATTATCCTGCTGAAATGAGAGAAGAGGAGAAGGAAGATAAAGAATTAAGTTTAAAAAAAAGTCAAAATGAATTGGATAAAACGTTGGAAACAGCACCAAAGTCAGAAATTACTCTGAATACTCGTATACACACTGGGTCAGATCAAATCTTATTCTTTTTTTTCAAATCTTCTTCCTAAACTGATACAAGTGGAAACACAGGTATGGGAAAAAAATATGTAGATAAAAATCTCCTGATTGAGGGGCTGCCACAAAGAAGAGGGGATCAACTTATTTTCCAAAGCACCAGAAGGCAAGACAAGAAACAATGGATGAAAATGAATCAAGGAGAGAAGCAACCTGGAATTAAGGAGAAACTTCCTAACAGTGAGGACAATTAACCAGTGGAACAGCTTGCCTTCAGAAGTTGTAGGTACTTCATCACTGGAGGTTTTAAAGAAAAGACTTGACAGCCACCTGTCTGAAATGGTATAGGGCAGGGGTGTAAAAACGGGTGGCCCATGGGCTGGATGCATCACATATAACGGGCCTGCGGAAACGTGCCGGCTGGCGAAGCGGTCGCTCGGACATCAGCGACCAGTTGGGGGGTGCGGTAGGCTGGCCAGCGGCAGTGATACCAGCAGCGGCTTGGATACCAGCAGCAGCGGCACTGATACCATCAACGGCAATTGGTAGATGGCGCCGGCCATTCTGGAGGGGCGCGGAGCGGCGCTCGCTAGGAATGGCCGGGCTGGATCGTGGTTTGCTGCTGCCGGCCGCATATGTCCATCGGCGGCTGGATGTTCTGCCGCTCTATCCTTCAGTGGCATGGCTCAGCAGCATGGTTTCTACGATTCCACCCATCTGATGGTTCCATTGGCAACATCTGGGACTGTCTGGCTGCGTTATGGCCGCATTTATCATCAGCGGCTTGCGGCTGGATTGTTTTGCTGGACTATTTTCAGCGGCACCACAGACATTGGACACAGGTAGCTTGGCCCTGGTTTGTGACTGTCCTGACTTTGTCCATAGGCTACGATAACATCAAGTGGCTAGGGAACACCTTTCTTTTCCCCACTGTTATTTAATCTTTTAGCATGAAATATTCGTCCGCTGACCTCTTCCGACTGCGAGGTTCCCCCGCCTCGCAGGAATGGCCCTCCGGGTTATCGATGGCCGGCCTTAACGAGGGGTCTTGGGACCCGGAGAGGTGGCATGCGAGGAAGAAGAATCTGTGGGGTTTTTTAAACCGTTTTTTAAATAAGGGTTTCTTAAGGGGGGGGAGGGATTCGACGGGTGGGGAAAACCCGTCGGGGAGGGATCCAGCCCCTGTGCTAGTTCGCGACACTATTCCATCTTGTCTGGAGGCAGGGAGGGAGGACGTTCCAGGTTTAGAGGGATGTTCGATCTGTACGGTAAGTGGGAGAGGCAGATATGGCGGGGGGGAGGGGCCGTACCGAGTTGCGGGAGCACGCGTTCGATGTTTGAAAGCGATCGCGTGCTCCGGCCCCTCTGTCCCTACCTGCCTCGGTGGTCGTGATCCTCAGAGCTTGGATCTTCGGCTGATGTTATGTAATGCAAGGTCCGTGGTTAATAAGGCTCCTCTGATTTGCGACCTTATTCAGGGGGAGTCCGCGGACCTTATGGGCATTACGGAAACCTGGTTGGGCCCAGAGGGAGGGGTCCCCCTGGTTGAGATGTGCCCTCCAGGTTTCCGAGCATTTCATCAGCCGAGGTCCAAGGTAGGGGTGGGGGTGGCGGTTGTTATTAAGGAAGATCTAGAGCCGAGGAGGCCACTATTCCTCAGATTGCGGTTGTGAATCCCTTTATGCGGTGGGGTTATAGGAATCAGTTGGGCTTGGTGATCGCGTACCTGGCTCCTTGCTGCGTGACCACAGCCCTGCCTGAGCTGTTGGAGGTACTTGCTGCTGTGGCGGTCGAGTCCCCCAGACTTATTGTCATGGGGGATTTCAACCTGCCATCAGCTGGCTCGTCATCGACGGCAGCTCGGGAGTTCTTGGCTTCCATGACGGCCTTGGACCTGATTCGAGTAAATGATGGCCCCTCGCACACGGGGAGGCACACTGGATCTGCTTTATATCTCTGGACAGTGGTTAAATGATCTGGTATTAGATGATTTAGTAACGGAACCAATGTCATGGTCGGATCATTTCCTCCTTCGCCTAGACTTCAAACCGCCATTCACCACCGCGGGAGACGGAACCTATCGGTGGTTCCGTCCCAGGCGCCTGATGGACCCTGAGAGGTTCCTGGCGGAGCTTGGGCCATTCCCTGAGGATCTGGCCCACGGCACGACTGAGGAACTGGTCGTGGCCTGGGAACAGGCGCGGCGGGGCCTTGGACCGTGTCGGCGCCTTTGCGACCTCTGACCCGGCGTAGATCTCGACCGGCCCGTGGTTCTCCGAGGGGCTGAGGAGATGAAACGCCGGAGAAGACGCCTGAGAGCACCTGGAGGTCCAGTCGCTCCGAAACTGATCGGACACTAGTTGGGTCCTATTCTAGGACCTACCTGGTGGCAATGAGGAAGCGGCGTTCTTCGCCTCCACCCTCATTGCGTCGGCAGATAACCGCCCGGCCGCCCTGTTTGGTCACCCGCTCTCTCCTACATCAGGAGGTGCGGGATGACCCTTGCAGGGACGAGCCGAGGAGTTTAGCGGTTATCTATACGATAAAATCGCTCAGCTGAGGGACGGTCTGGATCGAATTTGGGATGATCAAGCGAGGAGAGGAGGCACGTCTTGTTGAGTCCATTTGGGATGAGTTCGACCCTGTGGCTCCGAGGGCGTGGACAGGTTGTTGGGGAGGCTTCACGGCACGACATGTTTACTGGACCCGTGCCCTTCCTGGCTGGTACTGGCCACTCAGGAGGTGACACGAGGCTGGCTCAGAGGATTATCAACGCTTCTTTGTTGGAAGGGTTTTCCTGCCGCCTTGAAAGAGGCGGTGGTGAGACCCTCCTTAAGAAGCCTTCCTGGACCCAGCTGTTTTGGATAATTATCGTCCAGTCTCCAACCTTCGCTTTGTTGCGAAGGTTGTAGAAATGCCGTGGCGACAGCTTCCTCAATACCTGGATGAAGGCGTCTATCTAGACCCGTTCCAGTCCGGCTTCCGACCCGGATACAGCACGGAGACAGCTTTGGTCGCATTGGTGGATGATCTCTGGAGGGCTCGGGACAGGGTTATTCCTCTGCCCTGGTCCTATTAGACCTCTCAGCGGCGTTCGATACCATCGACCATGGTATCTTGCTGCGCGGTTGGGGGATTGGGAGTGGGAGGCACCGTATATCGGTGGTTCTCCTCCTATCTCTCTGACGATGCATGAGCGGTGTTGACAGGGGGCAGAGGTCGACCGCGAGGGGCCTCACTTGTGGGGTCCCTCAGGGGTCGATTCTCTCGCCCCTTCTGTTCAACATCTACATGAAACCGTTGGGTGAGATCATCAGTGGTTTCGGGGTGAGATACCAGCAGTACGCTGATGACACTCAGCTGTACTTTTCCACCCCTGACCACCCCAATGAAGTTGTTGAAGTGCTGTCCCGGTTTGGAGGCCGTACGGGTCTGGATGGGGAGAAACAGGCTCAAGCTTAATCCCTCCAAGACGGAGTGGCTGTGGATGCCGGCACCCCGATTCAGTCAGCTGCAGCCGCGGCTGGCTGTTGGTGGCGAGTTATTGGCCCCAAAGGATAGGGTGCACAACTTAGGTGTCCTCCTGGACGATCGGCTGTCGTTTGAAGATCATTTGACGGCCGTCTCCAGGGGGGCCTTCCACCAGGTTCGCCTGGTTCGGCAGTTGCGCCCCTTCCTTGATCGGGATGCCTTATGCACGGTCACTCATGCGCTCGTTACCTCTCGCTTGGATTACTGTAATGCTCTCTACATGGGGCTCCCCTTGAAGTGCGCTCGGAGGCTTCAGTTAGTCCAGAATGCAGCTGCGCGGGTTATAGAGGAGCTACGTAGCTCCCATGTAACACCGATCCTGCGCAGGCTGCACTGGCTGCCTGTGGCTTTCGAGTGCACTTTAAGGTGTTGGTTATGACCTTTAAAGCGCTCCATGGCTTAGGACCTGGGTACTTACGGGACCGCCTGCTGCTACCACATGCCTCCCACCGACCCGTACGCTCCCATAGAGAGGGACTTCTCAGGGTGCCGTCCGCCAAACAATGCCGGCTGGCGGCCCCAGGAAGGGCCTTCTCTGTGGGGCACCCACACTCTGGAATGAGCTTCCCCGGGTTTCGTCAAATACCCGACCTCCGGACATTTCGTCATGAACTAAAAACACATCTTTTTATCCGCGCGGGGCTGGCTTATATTAGTTTTAAGGGGAAATTTTATTAATTTTAAATGGGGCTTTTAGTATGGAAAATTTTAATTTCAGGCTAATTTAATAAGTTTTTTAAATGGTATTTTAATTTGTATATTGTGTTGTTTTTACTTTTGCCTGTACACCGCCCTGAGTCCTTCGGGAGAAGGGCGGTATAAAAATTAAATAAAATAAATAAATAAATAAATAAATAAATAAATATAGGCCATGCCCACCCCAGATCTGCAAATGGGAAAAATATCCAAAAATGTCATGTGATGGCAACATGATGCAGTAAGTTTAACACCCGTGATATAGGGTTCCCTGCTTCAACAGTGAGGGCTTCAACTAGAAAACTTCTAAGGTCCCTTCCTGCTCTATTCTGATTGATTGATTGATTTCTGGCTATTTCATGGATGCATCCATATAGCTTCCTTGGCAACAATGTGGAAGTCATTTGCTATTGCGTTCTTCCAGGAAACTTTTTCAATGTAGCCTACAGCACTAAATTTCTCAGAGAAATATTTCCACATACTAAGATGGTCTAACCCTAATTAATGTTCAACTCATAATATTTTATCATCTATTATCACTTGCTAAGATTTATTGAAAATCTGGGTGTTTTTACTTTTACTACCACAATAAAATTAAATTAAATTAAATTAAAATATAAACAACCCTTACTCCAGGGGTGAAATGCTCCCGGTTCGCACTGGCTCTCCCGATTAGGTAGCGATGGCAGCTGCTGGTTCGGAGGACCAGTAGGAAAAATCTCTGGCCCCGCCCCCCTGCCTCTGCTGAGCCGCACCATCAGCAGAGGGTTGTTGTTTTTTACTTTTAAAAGTTTTTCTTCAGCTGAAAACATATCTTTAAAAGTAAAAAAAAAAAACCTCTGATGATCGCGGGGCTGAGCAGAGATCATCAGAACACTTTTAAAAGTTTTTTTAAAAAAGACCTCTTCAGCCGAAGGGGGAAAAAAGGAAAAAAAAGGGGGGGTCTTTAAAAGGCTCCTCTGGCCATCCCAGCTGAGTTCCTCATCACCAGAACCTTAAAAAACATGTTTTCTACATGTTAAAATAATTATTTTAAGAGGTTCTGGGCTGCTATGAGGGAACTTCAGCTGCGATCGTCAGAAGAGCTTTTTAAAACTTTTTTTCCTCTGGCGATCCCAGAGGAGTTTCCTGATCCTAGCAGGCTTTTAAACTCACTTTTTAACAGCCCCCACTTACAAGAGCCCCCACCCATGCCCACCCAATGCCCCCTCCTCACTGCTCTTTCGGGGTGGCAACACTATGCTTTCTTCAGCTACTGAAGAAGAAAAAAAACTTGCTTTGACTTCCTGCTTTGCTGGCTGAGGAACTCTGGGATTTGAAGTCCACAATAAAATAATAAAATAAAATAAAATAAAATAAAATAAAATAAAATAAAATAAAATAAAATAAAATAAAATAAAATAAAATAAAATAAAATAAAATAAAATAAAATAAAATAAAATAAAATAAAATAAAATATTTGTGCAGCTTTCTGAGATTTGGTGTATTCCTGTAGTGTTTCACTCTAACTACACAAACACACAAAATCTCACAAAGCTGTATGTGGCATTTTGTGTGTGTGTGTGTGAGTCAGTTGTGTTGTGTTGTGTGTGTGTAAAATGTGAAAGTGTGAGGTTCCTGCTTGTTGCAGGGGCCATTTTGGGTGAAGTGCAGCTGCTTTTACATTGTGTGTGAGTCAGTTGTGTTGTGTTGTGTGTGTGTAAAGTGTGAAAGTTGGTTTTTGGTACCTCTTATTGTTTTATATACTTTGTTAATTACTTTTATTATTTATTGTTATTGGCCACGCCCACCCAGTCATCTGACCACTAAGCTACGCCCACAAATTAAGCCACACCACAGAACCGGTAGGGAAAATTTTTAGATTTCCCCCTTGCCTTACTCCATTATTTTTCTTGTAGTTATACTGCATTGTGGATTTCTCAGGGTTAATGCCCGCATGCACATCCAAATGATTGACTTGTGACGTGGAAGCATATAACTATATGAATATATATGTATGTGATTCTTCCCAATGTCAATATTCTCTGATCAATTTGCAATCATGAATTACAAAATGCAATACTGAAATACAGCAGTTTTCCAATAACATTATACGTTTGTCAGCAAAATTTATGCATGCTATAACTACATTCATATTATCTCCTTTTCGGACAAGCATCATTAAATGAAATTCAGGAAAGGAGTAAGAAATACTCAAGTGGTTTTAACAGAGCTGGGCAGTCCTAATTCTATTTCCACCAGAACCTCTGTGCCTGCATCAATGAAATGTTGTGGCAAGCTGCAAAAGTATTACCCAAACTTGGAAGTAAAAAATCCTGGTTTGTGAAATGTTTTATTACTAGTGATATCAATTTAGAAGGTCTTATTTTCTATTGGACAGAGGACAATATTTTAATGAAGAGATTCTCAGTGTAAGAGTCATGAAACCAGTTTTTTTTGGTCAGGAGCCACATGAAAGCCACATTTTCTAGCCTACAAATAGGATACTTTGAGCTACTTTGTTTGAGCTGCACAGAATTATGGATGGAGAATTATTTCAGGAGTACTGAAAACTTGAGTGGTGAAAGAATTAAACGGAAATAAAATTGTTACAGTATATTCTTTAATCTCATGTTTGCTATGGAAACCCTGTGAAAAATACAAAGAAGAATGCCAGTGGAAATAACCTATCAACAATGAGGCCCACCTTCTGAGAACTAAAAGCAATATTTTAATAGCAAAACTTTTCATGTGATGGACTGGAATTGTTATCCATCCCTATAGAGATGACTAAAAATCTCTCAGTTCATCTGAACTGGCAGTTCAGAAAGTCTATCACTTTCTTGTTAAAAAAGATGATTTTAAGCTTTCTGAAGGTTTTGGGCACAGGAAGAACTGAAATGTTAGGTCTGGCTTTTTATCTGGGTACCGAGTCAACGTACCAGAGTTTGTAAATGATGAAAAGAATTTTATAGGATCATTAATATGGTCTCAGACTCTTTAAAGACTGAAAGCCTATTCATGAAGTTGTCAGCAACTTCTGGACTCAGCAGATAATCATCAACCTTGGGCTGACTCAACAGAAAATCAGCAGGAACAGTCTTTTGAGGCGTCAGGAACATATCTTGGCAGAGCATTTAGTTCCAGGAATGGGCTGTTAGCTTTGGAAAGTCAAAGAAAGGAGCTCTAATCAGTTTCTGGAGAAGCAAAGGCATTGAGTCTTTTTTAACTGAGCCACACTTGCATCTCGCCTATTTAAGAGCAGCACTAGCAGGTGCCACTTCATTGAGGGCAGCTCATCAAACTTAGTACTACATTCCTGTGTCCTTGTTCCCTTACTTTGCTCCTTGCCTCTCAACACTTTGACTCAGATCAGCTAATTAACCTTTTTGGCATTTGATTCTTGATCTTCTGGGGACTGTATTTGTTCTTCTGAGCCAATTCAGTGCCTGATTCTGCACTGAATTTTAAACCGCCTAGCTATCATGAAGGATCTTGCTTTCCTGTACCTTTCCCAGGGCTTGTATGTATCTGTACAGCTGATTGTCTGCCTCCCATTGTATCTGACTAGTGAGCATTGCTTCTCACTATTTGTAAATTCAGATGGCACGTGTGTTTATTCTAAAACAGGGAATACTTCTGATTGGTCTCTTCTGTACTTTAATTAAGGAGAAATGCCTTGGTTCAATGAGAAGCTCTGGAGTTAAAATCTCAAAAGAGATGCCTGTAGTAATGGTAGCAAAATATAATCTCCAATAATAGCTTGCTATACTGACTGTTATGAAATAAAAAGGATTATATATAAGATATGAATTTATGTGTTATTAAAGAGAATCGTAGCTTTATTTCCTACAGAATCACACAAGTAGAGTGGTCCTGTAGCACTCAGTCAAATAGAAATGAAGATTCTGTAAAATATGCTTAGATGCAGGGATGTGTCTATATTGGCAAAGATAAGAACTGTATAGACAACAATTTTCTCAGTTGTACCATGCAGAAATGAAGCGGTCGAAGTGCTGTCCCGGTGCCTGGAAGCCGTACGGGTCTGGATGGGGAGAAACAGACTCAAGCTCAATCCCTCCAAGACAGAGTGGCTGTGGATGCCGGCACCCCGGTACAGTCAGCTGCATCCGCAGCTGACTGTTGGGGGCGAGTTAGTGGCCCCAAAGGAGGTGGTTCGCAACTTGGGCGTCCTCCTGGATGGACGGCTGTCTTTTGATGAACATCTGGCGGCCGTCTCCAGGAGGGCCTTTTACCAAGTTCGCTTGGTCTGCCAGTTGCGTCCCTTCCTTGACCGGGATGCCTTATGCACGGTCACTCACGCTCTGGTTACGTCTAGGTTGGATTACTGCAATGCTCTCTACATGGGGCTCCCCTTGAGGTGCACCCGGAGGCTACAGTTAGTCCAGAATGCGGCTGCGCGAGTAGTAACGGGAGCCGCTCGTGGCTCCCACGTAACATCACTGCTTCGTAGTCTGCACTGGCTTCCTGTGGTTTTTCGGGTGTGCGTCAAGATTTTGGTTACCACCTTTAAAGCGTTCCATGGCTTAGGACCCGGGTACTTACGAGACCACCTGCTGTTACCCTTTGCCTCCCACTGACCCGTACGCTCTCACAGAGAGGGTCTCCTCAGGTTGCCGTCCACCAGTGTCGGCTGGCGGCCCCCAGGAGTAGGGCCTTCTCTGTGGGGGCAGCGATGCTCTGGAACGAACTTCCCCCTGGCCTACGTCAAGTGCCTGATCTTCAGACCTTCCGTCGTGAGCTCAAAACACACTTATTCATTCAAGCGGGACTGGCATAATAGTGTTAAATTTTAATTTGGGGTTTTGTTAATATTTTAAAATTTTAAATTCTAAATTTTTAATTATCAGCCTTTTATAATCTGCTATGTTTTAAATGTTGTTTTTAATTGTATATATCTTGTGTTTTATTTTTGGCTGAGTCCTACCGGAGAAGGGCGATATAAAAATTTAATAAATAAATAAAATAAATAAATAAAAATAAAGAGAGCCTTGCCAGGGAGTTTTCTTGCCGGGACGCTCCTGGCAACAGCAACAATGGCGGCAGCAGCAGTAGCAGAGCTTGCCTGGGCTCCCCCGCCATCCCAGAACTGTGCTCTGCTGGGGAGTTTTCCCCATGTGGACAATCCTGGTGGTGGCGGCGGTGGCAGCAGAGCTTGCCTAGGCTGTCCTGCCATCCCGGAACTGTGCTGGCCGGGGAGTTTTCCCATGTGGATGCTTCCAGCAGCAGCAGCGGTGGCAGAGTTTGCCTGGGCTCCCCCACCATCCCGGAACTGCACTGTGCCAGGGAGTTTTCCTGTGCGGCCATGGTGCCAACGGCGGCGGCAGCAGCAGAGCACACCCTGCCCTTCAGGGACCCGAAGGTGGGTGGCCTGGCGCAGAAGCGGTGTGTTCTCCATCATGGGCTGGATGCAGGGCGGGGGAAGGCAAGTGGGTGGCAGTCAGACAAAGGCCCCGTGGAAGCCAAGCACAAAAGCCGAGCGTGTCACGCCCAAAAGGCAAGCGAGCCTTGCCAGGTCCCCCCCGAGGCGAGCACAGTGAGTCTCCCCTCCCCACACTGCCAACATTGGCTTACCTTCTAGATCTTCTCCCTGTATCCCTGCCATGCTTTCCTCAGTTTCTGCCTTCCACGTGGCCTTCTGCTTGCCTACCTTCACATATGGCTGTGGGCCAGAGATTGGTTCGGAGGCATGGCCAGCCAGAGATTGCTACTGGTTCTCTGAACCAGCCCCAATTTCCACTACCTACTCGCCCAATCCGGTCCGATCCGGTAGCATTTCACCCCTGCAATGGGTACATTGTGGGGAGATCTGAAAGAACAGATTAAGAACTGCTGGGAAAATGTATGTGGTCACCATGAATTTACAATGACCCAATGAGACATAATCCAGAAATCACATTTTTTTTCTTCAAGGGCGACAATGATGTTAAAATAGTAATTAAAATATAATAAAGTACTAATTATGCATATTTATATTCTGCCCCAATTATCACACAATTTGGGGACCATTAAGAAAAGTTGGAAAAAGCATGGTTTCAATTACTTTCTTTATGATGTAATAGCACATATTAAGCAAAGCAATAATTAGCCCTCATTTTATCTGTAGTTCCTTTGAATTTACAAGGGCAGTCTTTTATTATGAGGTAAAAGGTATGTATTCACATGCATTCTACATATTATCACCAGAAACCTTAATCCAATTATTATGATTGGGAATGGCTGAGATTTTCTTAATCAACACTGAACTCGATGATCAAAGTTAGTAATCGTAAGTCATACGAAAACATATTTAGACACTGATATTAAGCTGAGGTCTAGAAGAGGTCACTGCAATATATTGCCAGTTATTTTTAAAATAAATATGGAAGTTTTAAAAATGAAACATTAATTTTCTTTCTTCATTTTCTGCTTTCTTTTTAACATTAAACTCTTAATTACAGGATGATAAGCTTTAATTTCACCGCTGGAGTTCTATATATTCAAGAACTTAAATATAAGTTTAAGCTTAACCTTTTTTGAGAGCTCGAGCAATTTGACTTGACATATGTGCATGTTAGTTGCAATTTAATCTTTATCCATGAAGAATCCCTGCCTTGCCACCAGATTGCATCTAGTATTATCTAGTCTATATTTTACCTTTTTATTGATAAGGTTATCATGATGTACTCTGCTCAGGTCCAGATATATTATATCTCCAATAAACTAGGTTAGTAACTCTATTAAAGAAGGAAGTGAATTTAATCTGGAATGATTTATTTGTGACTAACCCATGCTGTTCTGCTAATTATAGCATGCCTATCCAAGTGTTATTACTTTGCAATATGTTCAAAGACCTTGCCCAATATACATTTTTAAGTTGACAGGTCTGGAGCTTCCAGAGTACTCATTTTTTCCCCCTTCTCTTTAATATGAGGGACAACATATTTATTTTTCTTGGACATTATCAGTCTTCTAGAAATTTATAAAGATTTCAGTCACTTCCATTACTTCTTTTAGCAGTTTGGGATTTAATCTATCTGTCCCTGGAAATTTGAATTTGTTTCAATTATCTTGTCTATTTTAAACTGCAATTCTTCCTTGACCTGGGGTCTCCCAGGACTCAATTTCCCTTCAGAGAAAGATAGACACAAAATCTCACCAGCAGCACAAAATATTATTGGTATACCAATTTCTCTTTACACTTTCTGATGCTCCTTAGGTTTCTAGCCTTCCCAAAGAACCTTTTAAAAATTATTTTTAACATTTCTTATGAACTCATTTGGAGTTGTTTTCTTTTTTGTCAGGATTTCTACAGTTTTTGGAGACAATTTTGTAGCAAACTTGGTTTGGTTATAAGTCTCTTCCTTCTTTTTCCTATACATGCCCATTTATCTCAACATCATTTTTTACAGTACTGGTTTCTTTATATTTTTCTTTCTTTTTTTCTCATGGGATTTATTTATGACTGCACCTTCCATATTTCATTTCATAGGGTTTCCCAATCTTCCTGGATGCTGTTTTCCTTCAGGACTTCAAACCATTGGATGTGACATTCTCTTACCCCAAAACCAAATCCACCATTATGAAATCTGGTATTTGAGAACCAGAATTTCCATCGCTAAGTGATGTCGTGGTAAAGTGAAGGTGTACAAGAGGTGGAGGTTAGCAAGGGAATTCCAAAGATCAGTTGTAAAAATCATTCAGTGCAACAGTTCACAAATGAATGGTTGTAAGTCACGGATGTCAAACTGGTGACCCGCAGGCCAGATATGTCATGTGCAGGCTACAGAAGGGAAAAACATCATGAAACATCACATGACAGCAATGTAACACCATGAATAGTAAGTCTAGGACTATCTGTATGTAGTTTGACCCTTCTCATCTCTTCCTTGTCTAATTATCACACATTCTAGCATCACAAGGTAACTTTTTCCCAAGTTGCCAGTCACTTTTAGCTTTTCAACCAATTTCTTCCTTTTAAAACAGATTAGATCTAGGAAGCAGAGCCCCTTGTTCTTTCTTCCATTTTCTCATATTTTTGCAAATGCACATGCCCTCTGTGAAATGGTTGAAACATGATTGAAACGTTATCTTAAACTCTGCAGACATTATCAAATAATCATTTCTGATATAGTAAAAATGAAAGCTATTAAATATGTTCTGAGCTAGAGGTAAATGACTGGGAAAGGATTAAACTGAAGCCACCTATGAAACAGTTAAATTTCATGCTTGGGTTTATTAGAAAAAGAATTGAAAATGAAATGCATAATGTAATACCTTTGTGTAAATATATAGTGCAGTCACACCTGAAGTACTAGGTATAAGTCTGGCTACTGCAGCTTAAAAATGCTCTCACATGGCTGTGTAAGAGGGGAAAAGCAAAATGTTCAAATATCTTGAAGAATGCCTTCTAATATGGATTGTTCCATTGGTTTAAGCTTACCATGTCAATTGTTTAGGAATGTATAAAGTATAAAGTATAAAGGGTATGCAAACATTCCAATAAACAAATAAATTCATGGAGGTTTTTTTACCACAGAAGAAACATAGAAGTAATGGGCATAAGTAAGGGGCATAATACAGTTTATTAAAACTATGTCTACATTATCTGGACAGCTGCTTTTCTCCTTATCTAATGATCCAGAAAGATATCTACCCAAAGGTATCTACCCAACAATCTTTTTCCAACAAACGGTTGATAATCATCTACTTGCTCCAAGAAAGCAAACTTATTTACAATGCATCTATTAGTCAGTGATGGCCGGAACAACAATATCTCTAGTCCTATATACAAAAGAGAGTAGTTCTGAAAATCAGTTATGGGAGAACATCAATGAAAGCATACAGTTAATATCCTCCAAGCTCTCTCCTGGACTTCTCATTGTCATCTGGTTGGTCACTAGGATAGCAGAATGTTGCAATTCTGTTTCAGTTGGTTCTTTTTATGTTCTCTGATATGAAGTATTGCCACTTGAGAAAAGCTTGCTACAACTACTTGAGAAAAAAAAAGAAGAAATAGGCATCTGATTTGCCCTCCTTAAATAATCAATTGTATCCATTATTATTTTCAGTCTAACACAACTGCAATCTTTTCCACTAACCCGGGGCAATCCGCTGATGATAGACTAAGAAGGCAGCAAGAGCACTAGATTTCCTTGCAGAGCCATCTGAGTAACTAATTCCAAAATAATTGAACTTATAATGATTTCTTTACTTATAATATATTAAACTACTCAAAAATGTATGCCACAGTCACATCACAGTTACTGCTTCTAAAATATTCATGTGTTTACAAATCCATTTCCTTGACTGTAACGTTAACCATTTGATATTGATAATACACATACTATTAGCAATCAGCATTATTGATCAATCAGAATAGAGCTGGAAGGGATCTTGGAGGTGTTCTAGTCTAACCCCCTGCTCAAGAAGGAGACCCTACACTATTTCGGATATGTGGCTGTCCATATCTTAAAAACCTCCAGTGATGAAGCCCCTACAATTTATCAGGAAATTGTCATAGAGGAATTAAGATTGATTATTCTTGCAAGAAAAATCCTGATTGCTTTTACAAGACATTATCTAAAATGCATTGCTGATGTTTAAAATGTAAATATATTCCATAGTTTCCAATAAGCTTTTTTATTATTGCTTATCATATAAAGTTTAAAAAACAAACTTTTAAAAAATTAAACCTCTGGCTTAATTTAAGCTAAATTTAAATTTAAATTCAAGTAAAGTAAAATATATGATTTTCTATTAGCAAATTTAAATGCAGGGAAATGTTTTATGGTCCACTAGCTATAGTAATATGAAATGAATAAGTTTATTTTATTATTCTATTTACACCAATGTAATTATATATTATAGGGGATGTGGTGACTCAGTGGCTAAGACGCTGAGCTTGTCAATCAAAAGATCGGCAGTTCAGCTGTTGGAATCCCTAGTGCTGTATAATGGGGTGAGCTCCTGTTACTTGTCCCAGCTTCTGCCAACCTAGCAGTTCGAAAGCATATAAAAAATGTAAGTAGAAAAATAGGGACCACCTTTGGTGGGAACGTAACAGCGTTCCATGTGCCTTTGGTTTTTAGTCATGCCAGCCACATGACCACGGAGATGTCTTCGGACAGTGCTGGCTCTTTGGCTTTGAAACGGAGATGAGCATCGCCCCTAGAGTCAGGAACCTTTACTTTAATTATATATTTCTCAATATTCTTACTTTAGTCTGGAAAGACCAGTTATGAACATTATTATTATATAGTTCTTGTTAAATGAATGATCAGAGAACAGGCATTTTAAAGGGGTTATAAAGTGCCATGTAATATTGAGCCTTATTTCAAAGTAAGTTATTCTAATCTCTCACCTGGCAGTCCATTACACATGAAACAGAGTTTGAAAAGAGGAGAGTGATAGAGAGAAACGGAGAAAATTGATGGATATGTTACAAGGACATGGAAAGGAGTGAAAATAGTATAGGAAATGGTTCTAAGTAAGACTACAAGGGGTTTACAAGAAATGCCCTCCCTTCACCTCAATGAACGTGCTTACAATAAAAGAGCAAGAAACTAGGACATTCTGACAGGGGAGAACTATTATATAAATAATATGAACATTTTGAGAAATAATTTTTTCCCTTAACCTGAAAATTAATTGTACAGAAATTATCTTCTCAATGAGCAGAAATGATCTGGCCATTGTACAGTTCAGTTGGCCTCGGTTGCAACTTAGAGAGATTAATGCCTGTATGAGATGACAGGACTTTCTGGATAGAACAAGCACTACACTGAGACTAATTAGCAACCAATTTGATGCTCATGGGACGCAGATACAAAAATATGGTTGGCCCACCTCCCTACAAAAGACTGATAAGACATGTCTGACAGGTTGTCTCCTAAAACTCTTCTCAGCTTTGGAAGATGACAGTGAAGATTTAGATGTCTTTGTGGCTTTGGATGAAAGAAATGACATTCAATTCACAGAAGAAAGTTTGAAATGCTCTTGAGACATTTGTATGCAAGAGGTGCTCACAGATATCTACAGCAAGGGCAGCGAAGGACCTGAGCAAAAGAGAGAAAGAAAATGAAAAAAAAAAAGTTGATACAATTGAATACAGATAGCCAAAATGTGCCCTAAATATATGAAGTACAGAATTCAGTCATTTTGAACAGAGAAAATTGGAATGCTCATCGGTATTTTCTGGTATCAACTCAACAGTATTTATGGTGTAATGGGAGACTGCCAATTTGCATTTGCCCAAGGACTCATTTTGAACAGGACTACATTTGTTAATAATTTTGTCTGCATATAAACACATAATGGAATATCATAAATATAATTTAGGTTTGCTCATAATTAATTTTATATCTTTTTGGATATTGTTTCCATTGCTGAACTTTGACTTTAATGTATTTCCTTCTGCTCCTTCTGCATATTTTCTTTCTTGCTTCCAGAAATTAATTATGTAACCCTCTGTCTCTTTCATATTTTATATTTCATTTTAATAAATGTCTTATACTTGATACAAAATAAAAAACAAATTTTGGTAACTCACTGTGTTTACTTGTAATATTATTTCCTATGTTTCTTCTTTTCCAGCTTGATCTGTAATCTAATGCAAAAAATACTCCTTATTTCAGGCTACTGATCTTCTATCTTTTCAAATAGCTGATGTCCCAGAAATTACAACACATGTGCAAAACAGCCTTACAAGAGGTTGGCCTCAGAGACTTTGGGAGATACCATTTAAAGGAATTCTGTATGTCCCTCAAGTACTTCTGATAATACAACCCTTGTTTAACATTAAGAACTAGAGACAGACTGCTGATCTTTCTCAATGTTCTACAGTTGTAAGACTATTCATCAAAATATAAAGTGCCTGATTATATTCCAAAATCCCTACAATTGGGCACAAGATGGGAACTCTCATGAGATTGAAAGAGATAATGAAATTCCACTATGCTCCCAGTATGATGGCCTGGATTTTGTCTTGATCTAAAAATAAACCCCTAGCATTTTCATCAATATTATTGTCATCTCTATCAGCCTATAGAACTAAATTCCAAACTGTCTCAGGATGAATTAATCTATCATCAGTTTTACATCCTGTATAATAGCAAAGGTCCCTTGAAAATACATTTGTCTTGAAGCACTTTCATTTCACTACCTGCTATTCATAAAAGAAATTAAACAAATAGTGGCCTTAAGGTGAATCTGACATGTAATATAGCTGAATGTGCATCCCAGGGAGATTGCATGTACAGGCTGCTGTTTGACATGATCAATTCTGAATCACTGAATCATGATAGAAAATCCATTTACCATATGATAGCCAGGCAGCTTGTACAAAATTTCCAAAACAAATGTATTACTTGTCATATCATTTTTGCTTATGTAAATTGTCCCAGACTTCATGGGAAAATGGGGCATTACAATGGCATTGATATATTAAAGAAGTGTTCCAGTGAAAACTAATACTGTGCCAAGCAGGATCTCGCCCAGTTAAAGTGAGGCAAAGGGGCAGCTGTTTGGGAAAAAAACCTTGCAGCCAAGAATCTTGGTTATGCCCTGTACTGTCCAAATGATATGATAAGTGATACCAGTACAACATCAGCATTAATATAAACAACATAATGAATTGTTGGAAGAAATGTCCTTCTGGGTTCAGTTCCAAGTGGGGAGAAAGACACTGAAAACATGGAGACTGCTTGGAAAGATGTTTTTTAATGGTGGACAGGACTACATGGTTTGAGATCCTGGAGATAAAAAGGGAAGAGATAGAATAGAATAGAATAGAATAGAATAGAATTTTATTGGCCAAGTGTGATTGGACACACAAGGAATTTGTCTTGGTGCATATGCTCTCAGTGTACATAAAGAAAAGATACGTTCATCAAGGTACAACATTTACAACACAATTGATGATCAATATATCAATATAAATCATAAGGATTGCCAGCTGATGCTGGGAGTCCCTGGGTTTTATGCCCTCTCTAAGCTTTTGAATCTGAGCTTGTATTCTGATTGGTGGTCAGACTCCCATGGGGCCATGCAGGGGCAACTCTGTAGGCTGTCCTGAGTCCCAAGCTTGGTTGACTCTTGCTGGGTGATGATGTAATGAAAGGGCTTTGGGATTCCTATTATGAAGGATATAGCTCTTTGTTATGTAGAATAAACTTGGCCCAGGCCTTAATGGGCCATTGACAAAGATGGTGGGGGCTGAGTTTCTGCCTCCTTTTTAGGAGAAATATTCTGTCCTTTTAATATTTCCTAAACTATCTCATTTTCCTAGGAGAGGGGTGAATGCTAACTTCCTATAGAATAAATAAAGTATCCTGACCTTAATTTCCAAGATAATTACAGGATCTGTCACCTGACCATGGCAGTTTCATACAACCTCTCGTTGCTAACTTGCGTATTCATAGGGAATTCTTAATGGGACTAAATTGATTTAGACTTTTTAAACTTCAATTCTCTCTTGGAATGTCTATGAAATTTCTATGAAGTTCTTTTCCCTTCTCCATTAAGGCCACTCAAACTTTTAGCAGCACTTGTTTAATATACTTTTCCTTGTTTTCTCTTTTTTTAGGGAGATTATGGGATCAGTATTAAAGTTTCTACACTGCTTCACTGTTGTTTGTTAGCTGGAAATAAAGTTGATAGTCTTTATGGATTCAGCCCAGATTCACTGGAAACACTGTAACCAAGGATCGTGGTGTAAAACAATAGAATGCTGAATTTGTACTCTAATATGTTTCCTAGTGGATATGATAATCCACTTTGGCAAAGCAGCGTAGTTTAGAGCCAGGTAATTATTTTAAGTTTTTTGTTTGTTCACTGAAATCTGAAGAAACATTTTGCAGGCCATGTTATTTAAAAATCTAGCATTTTCCCCTTGTTTGGCATTTCCAGATCGGTAAAGTTGATCTTCACATAGTTATTCCTTAAAGAATCAGAGAAAGGGGGTGGGAGTCATTTCTCATAAAACAATCTGAGTTTCTATCAATGTTCTGGACTTTTTAAAGTTAAAAAAAGAAACAATTATTAATGTTTTTAAAAAGTAACAAATTTCAATATGTCTGTATGGGAGAAGATGGATGGCAAGAAGGATGAAGATGTAACGAGCTGTAACAGATTATAAAAATATAAGTGGACTTTATTATAGGGATACAATGAAGATGTGCAAAAAGTGTCCATCCTTCTATCTGGTTTTTGTCAAACTGGGAGATACCAATTATCAATAAATATGTGAATGTGCAGTTTATGGTTCTCAGGATTAGAAAAGGTCAAATATAAGAATATTTTATTTGTTCGTTTGCTTGTATCCTGCCTTTTAGAAATAACTCAAAGCAGCACACATTCCAATAACATTCCTTCTCCCTCTTATTTTCTCCACAACTGAAACTCTGAGAGACATGCTAGGTTGAAAGAGAGTGACTTTCATAGTTAAGGTCAGACTAGAACTTACCGGCTCCTGTTTCTACCCTGGTGCCTTCATTACTAGACCAAACTGGCTTTCATTCAAAGTGACAATAGAGTCATTAATCTTTACATACCACAAACCACCACCAAAACCAGAAAAAACAAATTACCCATATCAATAAAAAAGCTTCAATCAAAAAAAAAAAATCCCTCTGGAGAAAAAACAAAGAGGGCTATGTAGCAAATTTTAAAAACTGCTACAGAAATATATGCAATCAAATAAAAACTGAATGCACCAATTACCACACCAAGCAAGAAGAAGACCTCTTGCGCACAAATTCCAATCGTGCTTTTTATAATTTTGTCAACAACAAACTTAAAAACTCGAGATTCATCCCACCACTAAAAGATTCTAACGACAAAGAATATAATGATGAAATAGTTAAAGCAAAACTCTTCAACACATTCTTTGGCACAATCTTTGTGAACAGTAATGACTTATACCCGACATTCCCCAATCGTACCAACAATGAGTGCAACGACCTAACACACATAGATTTCACAGAAGATAATGTTGAAAAAGTTCTTCACAAACTGAAACCATACCTATCTATTGGACCAGATGGACTATGTGCATACTTCTTAAAAAAGATTTCCACTAATATAGCAGAACCCCTAAGCATAATTTTTGAAAAAGCTTTCATGACCAGTTCCCTTCCCAAACTTTGGTCACTAGCCACGGTCATCCCAATATTCAAAAAAGGTGGCCCCAGCCTAGTTGAAAATTACAGACCAATCTCTCTATGTTGCATCACCTGCAAAGTAATGGAATTTATCATCAACCAATCCATTACCCTCCACCTAGAAACAAACAACCTACTCTCTAATAAACAATTTGGTTTCAGAAAAAAATTATCATGTAATTTACAACTTCTTCACTGCCAAAACATATGGACTACAAATCTTGATCAGGGCAAAGCAATAGATGCAATCTATATAGACTTCTGTAAAGCTTTCGACTCAGTAGTACATGAAAAACTTCTAAAACTAAAATCCTATGGCATCTCAGGACCACTCCACAATTGGATATCTGCTTTCCTATCAAACAGATAACAAGTGGTCAAAATTGGCAACCCTGTTCCTGTTAAAAGTGGCGTTCCCCAAGGCAGCGTTCTTGGACCAACACTCTTCATATTATACATTAATGATCTCTGTGACTATATTACAAGTAATTGTGTTCTCTTTGCTGATGATGTCAAACTATTTAACACCACCAACAATACAGCTATCCTCCAAAAAGACCTGGACTTCTTATCTGAATGGTCTAAAACTTGGCAACTGCAAATCTCAGCCAGCAAATGCTCAGTCTTACATATTGGAAAAAAGAACCTAAATACTAAGTACAAGCTTGATGGACATTACCTTACTGATGACCCCCACCTTGTAAAAGATCTTGGAGTTTTCATATCAAATGATTTAAGTATCAAATGATCTAAGCCCACTGTAACTATATCGCAAAAAAGGCCTTAAAAGTTGTAAACCTAATCTTGCGTAGCTTCTTCTCCAAAAACACTACACTACTAACCAGAGCATATAAAACATTTGCTAGACCAATTCTAGAATACAGCTCTACTGTTTGGAACCCATACCACATTTCTGATATCAATACAATTGAACGTGTCCAGAAATATTTTACAAGAAGAGTAAAATATTCATTCCTCTGAATAACACAAAATACCTTATGCCACCAGACTTGAAATCCTGGATTTAGAAAATTTAGAACTACGCCGCCTTCGACATGACCCGAGTTTAACTTATAGAATCATCTATTACAATGTCCTTCCTGTCAAAGACTACTTCAGCTTCAATTGCAACAACACACGAGCGCACAATAGATTTAAGCTTAATGTTAACCGCTCCAATCTTGATTGCAGAAAATATGACTTCAGTAACAGAGTTGTTAATGCTTGGAATACACTACCTCTGTGGTCTCTTCCCAAAATCTCAAAAGCTTCAACCAAAAACTATTTACCATTGACCTCACCCCATTCCTAAGAGGTCTGTAAGGGGCGTGCATAAGAGCACAAACGTGCCTACCGTTCCCGTCCTATTGTTTTCCATCATTATATCCAATTAATATAGTTATTACAACTCATATATATATATGCTTATATATTGTATAATTATTTCAAGCTTATGCTTATATATATTGTGTGACAAAAATAAATAAATAAATAAGCAATGTGGAGACCCAAAGGTTCTGTTCTCTCTCATACACATCTCAAGTTGGTTTCTTGCTTGATCCCCAGAGTTTGAACAAATGGTTTAATATTCACCCACAAGTTCAGTCGTGCCTACAGCCCAATTCATTATTTTATCACTTGCTTAATCTTAGTCTTATTCTTTTTTTCTTCTTCTTTTCTATGCTTGAGGATTCTACGCTAATATTACTTTTAATTGTATGATTCAATGGTGGATTTAGTTCTGAGCTGACTTAGATTGTTGGCCTTTTGAATTGTGGTTTTCTGAAATTTTCTTGGTTTGCCCTGGGTCTTTTAATCAGCCTAAAGGAGATAAAGAAGATCTATAACTTTCTAGGCTTTTTGGACAAAATATATTGACAATGAAATCTGTACTATTTTATTTATTAATAGAGAAACAAAGGAAAAAAATGTGTCTTTAGAAGATGTGCTAAATTTTGTAGGATTGTTTCAGCTGTACATGTTCTTCAATCCCTATTAAATAAAGTTCTTTTCCCCAAAGCAATTATCTTTTTAAGCAAAAGGTTCTTAAGCAGTAATGGTCCCTTGTCTCCTTTAAAATGTTGTTTGATGATGATGATGTTCTTACTTATCTCCTCATAAAAGATACAATCCTTTTATACATTTTCCTGTAAACTTGCATTATACTGCAGAGACCAGTTAAATCACAAAGTAAGCCAATTCAATGGTGAATGAACAACCACAGTATTAAAAAACTGAACAGTTTCACTTACCAGCTAATTTACTTAGTTATAACCCTAAGGCATCAACACTGTTTATTGCTATTACTACCAGCAGAAGAAGATTGTGAAAAAAATAAACTAGCAATTAATTCCTGGCTGGAATTTTTTTTATATATATATATATATATATATATATATATATATATATATATATATATATATATATATATATATATATATATATATATATATATATATATATATAAAAAGAAAACTGGAATAATACATTATCATAATAAAAACATTCAGCCTTCCATCCTTTATAAGGTAGGTAAAATGAGGACCCAGATTGTTGGGGGGCAATAAGTTGACTTTGTATATAGTATACAATTGGATGAAGACTATTGCCTGACATAGTGTAAGCCGCCCTGAGTCTTCGGAGAAGGGCGGGATATAAATGCAAATTAAAAAAAATAAAAATAAACTCAGAATGACCCATGTGGAGGTAAAAATCTATCAAAATGCAGAGATCAGACCTGAAAGTTATCATCTCCAACTGTTTCCTGTTAGTGTAGCTATGCTGCTTGAGTATCTTGTGAATTGTAGCCTAGAATATGTGGGAGCAAAAGGTCAGAAAAGATTAATATAAGAATAATGTTTTTCTGAAAAACTGCAGCATTCATTCTTTTTTATTTTCAATGTTTTCAAGGCTTTACAGGTATTATACCCATTTAAAAATACTGTACATATATTTAAACTGCACCACTGAATTCAAGTGACAAAATGACCATTGAATTTCAAAGAGAGAGATGACAATGGGCTCTACACATTACATACATAAAATATGGAGCTGAAGTCAACCAATACACCAATAGTTGCTCATCCCAACTTTATGGGGTCGCAAATAGCTTTAGGAAAATGTTTGGAAGATGTGCAAAAAAAAAAAACTAAAAAAAAAACTTGGTAGACTGTAAGTATGTGGAATAGATTATAATGGCAATATTTTCTGGGAATCAAAATCAAATCATCTGACCAAGCAGTGACAGAATGGTATTTTAAAAAATCCTCTAGAGTACGTACATAATAAAATATAATATGGAACTTATTTTTGGCATTTACATGTATATGACATTTAAAACACAATCCCTTTTATTAAATTACATGAAACCTGAAAGTACAGGACTGGCTTCTTTCTCTATAGGATTGTTTTTAAAGACTGGTAATGGTCTTGTTTTTAAAGACTGGTAACAAAGGACAGAATTAGTGCAATAGAAATAATGGTAACAGAGTTGGAAGGACCTTCGAGGTCATCTAGTCCAACCCCCTGCTCACGCAGGAGACCTACACTAGGGATTTGAACTGCCGAACTGCCGACCTTTCCGATCGACAAGCTCAGCATCTTAGCCACTGAGTCACTTAGCCAGGTCTATTGAGATTACAGATTTCCTCAACTGTCTCTCTACAGTTGAAAGAGTAAAAAAAGGGGAACTCTAAGAACTGTGGTTCATTTGTTGACTCTTCATCATGGCCAAGATCAGGACCTGATTCTGACCCAAAAATAGCTGTTCCAGCTGAGTCTGTGGAATGTCAGCCCCAGGAAGGACAGAGCCAGAAGTTCAACACTTCAAGTTGATCAAGAACAGGTGCCAACTGAGCAACTAGAAAAGTCAGGTGAGAATGACATAAAGCTTACACTAGATGAATAGTAAAAAGAGCACAACAGTGAAGGTCTATTTGTTTCCTCACCAAGCAACAGAATAAACAAGCTGGTTGCAGTCTTATTTAAGAAACAGGTCTGAGTCAGGTGCTTTTTGCTGGCTCATATGTGATACTCGTATGTGGAGTCTACTCTTGAACCTCTGACTAGCTGACAATCTTGACCCGTCTCTCTGATGGAGGGTGGTACTTCTATGTATGATGCTAGCAAGACTGCTTCACTGTTAACTTTTAGTCTTGAAGTAAGACAGTTTATCCCCTGAGAAACCATATGTGCATGTGTGTCTTGAAATCTGAAACAGGACTCTGACTGTAATTTTAAGAAAAAATAGTATTTTTCCTCCAGTTCTTATTCAGCTTGAATTGCTTCTTGTCATTAACTAATTAACTATAATTAATTTAAATTATATTTTTACTGTAGAATTCTTACATCTAATTATGAAATGCCAAGGGTATGCATGCATGTTCTATCTTTTATCGTAAATCAATTTTCCAGCAATTATCTGTAAACTCTCATAAGACATAATGAAGGAATTCCTTACTTGGTTCCTCTGCCTCCCCCCACTGATTGTCTTGCTGTGGAGATGTTTTTGGAGACATTCTTTTTCTTTTGGAGAGATTTTGTGAAATAACCCACCCAGCTTCAAGATTCAAATAACTATTTCTGTCCAGGTATCCACTCAAGAAAGACCCCATTAATGTGTGTGTATGTGTGTGTGTTTGTGTGTATGTTTATTTAGTTAGACACCTAGTTCTCAAAGAAATGGCTAGAGGCCACTTCTCAATAATATAAGGTCAACAATTTGGGGAAATCACCCAATTTGGAAACGACTTACCATTCATTGCAGGTGCAGTTTTGTATTGGTAAAGTTTGCTGTTTTATCTGATGTAAATTAATGATTATAGATAAACTCTTCAGTCCTGCCTTTTCATTCTTAATTTAAGTGGAAATAGATAAAAGATAGAGATGAAGTTAATTCCAGTCTCATCACAAACAAATTAAAAAACCCTATTGTCATTCATTATATAAATACATGGAGGAACTGAATATGTTTTTAAAAACAAGGTAGGATGACTATGCTTTTAGTATTGTAGAACTAATACTAAATACAATAAAAATATATATCAATGAGCTTCCTTTCTGAAATGAGAACTGGCCGTTGCCAGTTTTTAAAGATCAGTTTTTCCTTCAAAATCAATTTTCAGATTTCTTAAAGAATCGTGCAGGATTGTCGCAGTAAATATCTGGTGAAAATAATGGCTTTCCAGATTATGGAGTGGTTGAAACTAATGAAAAACTTATGTGGATTCATTACATTAAGTTTAAGATAATTGGATTGTTCTTGAGCTTCTGCATCTTCTTCCTCTGGAACATTTACCTGACTAAATCATCTGAATCTTAATCAGTTGTCTTGACTAACTGAGTTATATAAGAACTCTGTTCTTGTGCTATGATTAACTGAATGACAAACAACCAGAAAGAACATTGTGGACACCAGTGTCCAATTTTTTTAAAAAGTATTTTTAACCTGGACTTTGAAAGAGCATATTTTATTAGCGGTTTGGCTGCTACAATTTTATTTTGCATGAAAAAGCCTGAGGGGGTTAGCAGATCTAATTTAAAGGTTGTTTCTGTTTTTAGTCACTAGTAATAAAGCTAATGGATTGTAGTTGGGGCAAAATAGATTGGTTTTTATGTATCTGTTACTTGTTTCATGAAGCAATGAATAACTTTTGTGTGTGTGTGTGTGTGTGTGTGTGTGTAGGGGAAAATTAGAAAACCAGAAAACATATTAACAAATACTTTTGGTTTTTAAATTTAATTGTTTAATGTCAACAAGCCTCTCTAGATTTTCATGAAGAGGAAGTATACAAATTGTACTTTTATAGGATTATAGATTAAGAATGTAGCTCCATATCCTCTTTTGACTAAATCTGTCGTCCTACAAATCATTCTCTAATTCTAAAACTTTAAGTTTTAAAGACAACCAAGCCCAGACTTCATAAGTCATTGTTAATTTGCTGGAATGGTTGGTGGCCCTGTCAATACTCTGATTTCTCTATTAAACAATGAAATGTATAAACAAAGTACAAAGTATTTGTGAGTATGCATTCTATTTTTTTCCATACACACAAGCACATACACAAACACAAACATTAGTTATTCATTGCTACATGAAACAAGGAAGAGTTACATAAAATCCAATCTATTTCACTTTGTTCCAACTACAATCCATTAGCTTTATTACTAAACATCCTAAGTGGCTGATATGAATACTCCTAAGCATACAATTCCTGATTACAGAGCTTGAGCAGCACTTTGGAACATGATGGAGTTGAAGGGTATGAAGCAAGAAAAATGTCATCTAAAATACTAGTGGAGGAAAATTTCTGGCAAATGCCATTGAACACAGATTACAGCCCATTATTAGGCATACTCGGAAGTTGTGAGATGGAGAAGAATTTTTTTTTGTTCGTTGCATCTTCTTAGTGTTGTCCCAGCAAAGTTTTTCCAGCTGGTATAGGGATTTGCTGAAGGCATAATCTTTTCTGGGGAACTGGATAATTCCCTCTTTAGTTTTCTTTTTTCTTTTAAATAAATTTATGTTGCTTCTTTTCATCCTACTCTTCTCTGAGATACCATTCTTCTTTCTCCTTCTTCACTAAGAGCAGAAGACTTCATTAGGACATCTCATTCATGTTAAAATGTATTATCCTGAATTCAATGTGCTTTATTAATAGATCAAATTGAAATTTCCATGTTCCAGTTAAATCTCACATTATTTCATTTACAGTATATTTACTTTATGAATCCTTATGGTCTGTCTCTATTTTCCATATCAACTATTTTTAACCACCAATCCATTTAGTTCTTCCTGCATAGTAAACAGGACTAGTGGGCCATTCCTAAGAAAGGTTTGTTATCTATATTCTTGTGAGGAAAGCTCCAGAGTTGTGTTTTTTTTTTAAACCCTCCGGTGGATAGCAAATTATTCCTATGCATAGTCTTTCTATTTTTCATAGTAAATCTATTTTTGCTTTTAATTTTGATTTCCTAAACGGACCAAGTTGTACAGTTTTTTTTGTGTTACTCTAATTGCTCCAACTTCAACAACAACTGCAAGGGTTAGGGTTAGGGTTTAACCTAACTGGGGATTTTGAAGAAAAGATTAGACAGCCATTGTCTGGAATGATATAAGGTCTCCTGCTTCATCAGGGGATTAGAAGACTTCCAAAGCCTCTTCAAACTCTGTTTAAGTCCAATTTTGAAAACCTCCTCTTTCTCTCCTTCCATCACATCTTATGGCTCCTTCAAGTCTTTTATTCCCACCTCTTCCTTCCGCATCTTTCTAATTTGTTTTTCACACACACAAAAGCCTTTCTTCCTACCTTAAATGACTTTCCTTTTTCCTTTTTAATAAACTTCCTTCCTTCTAGAAACTTCTCACAACACCCTCCAAAAATAAGTAACCTCTCCTTACTCCTCTGATTTAAAATAAAGTTGATTCTACAAATCTTTAAAAGCAAATGCCAGTCAGAGAAAAATGATGGCATTCATAATAGCTTATTGACCCTCCTTTGTTGCCCTATTTCCAGAATGAGGCAGCAACCATTTTTTAAAAGACAGAAATAGATGGTGTCAGCCTTTACTCACTTCCCCTCCATTATAGATTGGCCTCCAGTCATGCTTTCCTGCTGTGCTTTGAAATAGTCTTTTCTTCTCATGTCACCTCCAATGTTCTTGTCCATTTTGGCTGGAGCACTTTGTTTCCTTATAGGCTAATGCTGGACACTTCTCGCATGCAAGAACACACTTTAGTTTAGCCAACAGTTGCCCTCATGTAAGCGCTTCAAAGACCTTGTCTTTACCATTTGTACTAAAATAAATCAATGGCCAAGTTTTGTTTAATATCTAATACTTTGCTTGTTTGAAACCCAGCAGATATTTTTTTTTAAAAAAAATATTAATTTCCTGAGTGCTTAAAGAAAGGGCCAGGTTCCATTTCTCTTTTCTCCAGAAATACAAATTTAATTTTACTCTGTGTGGAGTGTATATGTGTGTGTCTGCATAATAGTAAGATCACCCACTGGAAGGAAAATAATTGACCATTGTTTTTTTGGAACTAAAAAATAGGAGGAAAAGAGCTGGTAGCCTGAAGCTCAGATTAAATACTCTGGAAGGTGTTGCAAAAAAATCATATT
Organism: Ahaetulla prasina; assembly: GCF_028640845.1. Lineage (NCBI taxonomy): Eukaryota > Metazoa > Chordata > Lepidosauria > Squamata > Colubridae > Ahaetulla > Ahaetulla prasina. The sequence continues at coordinate 265,327,872 of NC_080540.1, forward strand.
TTGTAACTTGGTTTAGGCTTAAGCCATAATAAAAATAGGACACTTTGAATGATTAAGTACAATATGCCCCAAGGCATTGTTGAAAATAATATGAAAAAGGAATCATGACTAATGTAATGTTAATGAGAACTAAAGGCACACAGGAGTTAAGGTTAGGGTTCATTATACAATGCCAAATAGAATTTATGGAAAGGGGAAAAAACCCCAGGAATAAATACCAAAACAAACAAACAAACCATGTATAAATTTCATTTAAGGACAGATTAACTGCATTTGTGGATGAAGGATCCTTTATGTTCTCTCAGCTTGGTTATTTTCTTGCAAACATTCCCTTACCCAAACTAAGTAACATAATCAGTGCTTCTAAGCAGTGGCTTGCCCTGTCCATGTAGGTGGGAGTGATTTTGATGGATCTTTGACTGGGCTGTTGTTGTTTTTTAGCTCGTTTGGCATTTCCTTGATTGAGATCAGTGGTTGATTTCTACTGGTTCGTCCTGGTTCAGACGAACTGATAGTGGAGGTGGTGGGAGGATCCACCCACCCACCCAGATGTCATCACGGATGCTCTGCGCATGTGCAGGTTCTGCGCGCTTACAGTTCTGAAATGGTAGCCAAGGTAAGTGGAACCCATTACTGATTGGGATATTGTTTACTTATTGATTTACTTCTGATGTTAAGCTTGGTGTTAATCTCTGCTCATTTGGGTTTTGACAGTTGGTGGGGAGGTGTTTTTGGTCTTTCTGTTTCCTTTTTGGCTTTGTGGATGAGTTTGCAATTAATTTTCCATTGGACTTTCAGACTTGTAAGGCTGAGCCATCTTTCAGGGCCAAAGAAAATGAAAGAGATAAATGCAAAATGTCCAGGCTAACATGTGAAATGAAGCTGACCCCATTTTACAAAATAGAGACCATAATTATGGAAAGAATGAAGTCTGCTTTTAATAGGAATTTTGAATTGGAAAAAAATGGTAATCTTGGAAGCATTTTGGCTTTGGCAAGGGTAGAACCCGATTCTTTGGGTACTTGTCTCTATCTGGTCCTTTTCCTTCCTTGCCTGACAGAACCAAGAATGCTTTCTCTAGCTTTTAAATTAAGATTTATAGCCACCTCCTCTCTTTCTCTCCACTAAATGTAGCAGTTTATTCTTCTGCAGAGACTTTTCTATGACTCAGAAGAACCAGTCATTTGGAGGAGTAGATTGAAAGAAGCTACAAAGCAAGTGGAAGAACAAAAACAAACATCCATCCCCCCTACACACAGACACACACACAGACACACACACACAGAGGTCAATAAATACTTTGACTTCTTGGATCATCTATAAAAGTTACTTTGGAGATTTTGTTAACAGACGTATCTGTATGAAAAATTTTTAAGGTAAATAAGAGGACATTTGGAACTGAGCAGCAGAAGACTAAATTTTAACTTTGTACAAATAATGAACATGTAATTGCTAAAATGTGTAACCTTTTACTGAAATTTGAAAAACAAGTGAAAATGTCTAGTAAAATGAGCTGAGAACTTTGGACACACTATACAAATAGAACTGCAGGAAAATAAGTAGTTAAAAGGATTGAAATTTACATTATGACTATTTAATTATAACTTAAATAAGCATTTTTAGGAAATCATGACTGTTGGTACAGAAGTCCAGAGAAATTTGTCAGAAAGATAAAACTTACTTCAAATTTATGTTGGATATGCATACAACATGAAGAATCATTTTGTTGTGTTTGGTGGACTTGTAAAAAACCCAGAAATTTCTGAGTTCAACTACATACAAAGAATTCAACTGAAACCAGAACTTTCCCTGCTGAGATTAATAATCAGTCAATTAGAAAAGTGACATGGAAGATTATTTTTATATATGATTACTGTTGCGAGATTATATGCACAAAAATAGATCCTGAAATGCCCACAGTGGAGGAATGATTGGTGAAAATTGCAGTACTTGCAGAGATTGGCAAAATTTACCAACAAAAAAACTGCTGATTCAGTTCTACAGAAGAATTATTGAGTCTGTCATCTGCACCTCCATAACTGCCTGGTTTGGCTCTGCAAGCAAATAAGACAAACACAGACCTCAACGGATAATTAGAACTGCAGAAAAACAATTGTTACCAATCTGCCTTCTATTGAGGAACTGTATACTGCACGAATCAAAAAGAGGACTGTGACCACTGATCTACAGACCAGTGGTGAAATCCAATTTTTTTTTACTACCGGTTCTGTGGGCATGGCTTGGTGGGCGTGATGTGGCTTGGTGGGCATGGCTTGGTGGGAGTGGCAGGAGAAGGAAATTGCAAACACTCCATTCCCACCCTACTCTGGGACCAACCAGCCAGAGGTGGTATCTGCCGATTCTCCAAACTATTCAAAATTTCCGCTACCAGTTCTCCAGAACCTGTCAGAACCTGCTGGATTTCACCCCTGCTACAGACCCCTCACATCCTTGACATAAATTATTTCAACTTCTACCCTCAAAGAGATGCTACAGGATATTGTACATTAAAACAACTAGACACAAGGATAATTTTTTCCCGATTGCCATCAGTCTGCTTAACACAGTCAAATAATTTACTAAGACTGTATTATTATTATTATTCTCTTCCTTACTAGTATCTAACTCTTCCCACTTATTACTATAAGCATGTTGCTTGTATCTTTCAATTATATTGTTTTATTTGTTTCCTAGTATGGTATAATAGTTTATTAGTAACCTTGATTATCACAAAGTGTTGTATCTTTTTATTCTTGATGAATGTATTTTATTCTCCTTATGTACACTGAGAACATATATACCTAAGACAAATTTCTTGTGTATCCAATCACACTTGGCCAATAAAAATTCTATTCTATTCTATTATCAGTGACTGGATACCCTTTATGGACTTTTTTTCTGAAAAAAAGAATGAACTTGTGATTTATGTATCTGAACAGTTAGCTGAACAGTTAGCTTATGAAAATAAGGTAATTATGACGAAAACTTAGATAAAGGGGATAAAATACAAATGTATTTTCAGAAACTGTTTTATACATATTTCTTTCTTTTCTTTTCTTCATTGTTTCTTTTTTAATATTTGTATTTTTTATTTTTTTTATTCTCCAATAAGAATTATATTAAAAAAGGAACAGAAGTATTTGAAGAATCTGATGACTTTGTCAGAATGATGAAACAAACATTGTAGTATCATGATGGAAACTCTGTTCCTTAGCTATATGCTTTACATGCCATTGTGTACAAAAGGACCAACATTTGAGGCACCGTACTTGTTTAGTTACTTGTCCTCATTTATCCCTTTTTTGAATATGAAGAAAATCAAATTCAACTGCAAAACAAAAATATCTATTAAAACAGGTTTCACATTTTCATGAACATGTAAATTCCGATTTTGCTAACATACTGATTAATAGGATTCATCACAATACAGCTTGAAGCAAAAAGATATTCTGTTTGGAATTAAGGAAAATATCTTATTCACTTTGAACATACCAAAATGTAAAAATCACTTTATAAAGAAGTTCATGTGTTTACAATGAAAATCACAAGCAAATGTGAAAAATAAAAGGCTCAGCGATTTTTGAATTATTCAGAAGTTAAGCCATTAGTAATAGTAACATAAACATTGTCATTTAGCTGGAAGAAAATTCCAAGCTAAAAAGAATAAACTATATCATCTTCGTGCAGGAAGGGGAAAAAAAGAAAAGAAAAGGAAGCTAGCTAGTTTAGCCTAAGAAAATTATATTACAACTAGTTATGATACAGAAGCACAATTATTGAAAGATTCAGATAATCACCAGAGGTAGGAAAATCATTTCAATGTTACCAGCAGGCAGTTTCAATTATTATCTATTCTTGAGTGATGTAGTCATAAATGCCTGATTATTTCTCACTGTATTCCTGAACTGTGGTGCAAAAGTTCAAAAGCATGGCTGAATTCCCTCAAACCATCTGTTTGAGTCATAGCATAGGAAATGAGGACATACAAAATAATAGAACTGAGGGTCTCCTGATTTAAAATAACTCTAAGATGTGATGCCCTGAAATAACCTGAAACATACTTCTAGTCTTTAATTATAGCTTTATGAAATTTAAGATGATAACTATTCCGATTTTTATTGCAAGGAAATTGGGTTGGGCAGTTGATTTAAAGCCGAGTGCCGTTATATGACAGATTCAATCCTCCACATTTATCTACGTTTCTAAAGAAAATATAAGTATTGCTGTTTTATAAATGTAGGATGAGATCACATTTGGGCTGTTATGTATAGTTCTGGTCTCAGTATCTAAACAAGAAAATTACAATACTGGAGAAAGGGACAAAAAGGGCCACTTTCTTGTTAGGTAGCTGCATAGTCCAGAAAGTGGATAAATAATAGGTTTTTATTTCTCTCACAATGGTAGAATTCAAAGTTATCCAGATTTGGGCTGAATAAAAGGAAATCTTTCTTTATACAAGATATATTTTTTTTAAAAAAACTAGACTACTTTAAAAAGAGACTGAACAAAACCGTGTAGAACTACTAAAGCGTGTGATTTCGTGAGATTTTAGATTTTCTGAAGCTAGGCATGGAGAAACACAATTATTAAATCCCCATTTTACAAAAGTCCCAACATTCCAATATGTTAAGTTGTATTAGTTTTGCTTACTATAATAATTCTGTATTCACATGCAATAAGTGTGTGTGTGTGTGTGAGAGAGAGAGAAAGAGAGAGAGAGAAAGAGAGATCTGTCTGCCTGCCTGCCTCTATCTATCTATCTATCTATCTATCTATCTATCTATCTATCTATCTATCTATCTATCTATCTATCTATCTATCTATCTATCTATAGAAAGGAAGTTCTGTAAGAACACAGGGTTGCTGTGTGGGCAACTGGACCTCTCCTCTCTCACCCAACATGCCTTCCTCAGGGTGGCATAGCACAGCTGGGCTCCACCCCAACTTCTGGGCTCCACCACAACTTGTCATGCTTGCAGCCAGGGTAACCAGTTCACTCCTCCCTGCCAGGTGCACCTTCCCAGGGTTAGGGCATTGTAAGAGCGGTGGAGCCCAGCAGTCCTCCCACCCTTTTAGGAAGTTGTGCCTGGTGGGGGAGGGATTGCATTGTAGCCACAAAGATGCAAATGCCAGCACAAACACACCCTCACCACTTTTCGCTTCCTTTCTCCAGTTCCAATTCAGCCAGAGGTTTTAGACAGCCTGGATGATTTGAGCCAAATCATCCCTCTGCAGCAGATCCACATCCCATTCTGTGTCCAGTGGTGAGTATGGTCTGTACAGGAAGTTTAGTGAATTTTGGATTTTGGATACTTTTGGATGTTTCAGGCAGTTTCCCTATTGTTGTCTGTGTGTTATTCTACAAGGGACAAATTGTTTCTTAGAGGGAAGACAATAATTTGCTGTCTAATTGTGGTGGTGTTCAAACAATCAAACATTTACTGTAGGAGTCTGTGACTTCTTTCTTTTTTGTCTATTTGTTTCCTTGATTCCTTTGCACAGATTGTTTGGGGATCATGGCTATTGATTGTCAGCTAGACTTTTTCTGGCAATTCTTTCAATCCTCCTGATTCTATGAAAGGTTGCGATGTTAATTGATGCTTTTCTTGCAATGGTATTAGTGGGATCCTCCAGTCATGGTATGCCATCATCTGGGACACGGGGAGAGGGTGAGGAGGGAATAAGGTGGTGGTGGAGGAGAAAAAAATAAATGAAATGAAATTTAGTTTATAAATATATAAATATACATCTACATATATTTAAAGATTGTTTTTTTCAACCATATGTTAGTTTGATCTGCCAGGATGTAATCTCTTACTTGGAGAAAGGTATTTATCTCAAGCCCCACTTTCTAATTTATGAATGGAGATAGAGAAATTAATTGCTTAGAAACTCTTTGCCCCTAAAAAAAACTAAATTAGTGACCACAAAGACTTTTGTAGAGCATAGCAACTTCTTAAAATAGCTCTTATAAAGACAAGATATCACGAAAATGTTATAAAAATCAGTTAAGGAAAATAATTGATTGTTCCTTAACAGATGTATTAGGAAGAAAAATAATTCCCTGACAGACATTTTTAGATCCTAAACAAGTCCTGTTAAGATAGCAATGGACCTTGATTTCCTACTCTCTCCTCATACAAAATACACAGAAGCCTCACAGCATCTTTCTGATCATAGGCCTTAACTTGTAGTTTTCTCTATGGGAAGATACTCCTCTTGGGAAGGAGGGAATTAAAAGAAACCTGATCTGAAAGTATGGCTGCTTAGAAACCAACTCAAGGATACTTTTGCGAGCTGCTCATTATTTTGAAAATGAACACTATGAAAAGGAACATTTTCCATAGGAAAAAAATCCTAGTCCAATTACATTATTCTCACCACTGATTTTGAATATGTATGATTCCACTTTGGGGAAATCACTGATTAAAATATTTATTTTTCCATGCCTCTATTATCTTTACCTTTATTCTATTTTATTTACTTTTGATCTGGATCACTGAACTTAATATTAAAGACAAAGATCCCTCTTTGAGTCTACAAAAATGATATTGCCTGCAAGGAATCCTCACTATATTTTGTTGATTGTTATTTTGGGTATATCCAGAAAATAACAATAATAAAAGATATTGAGCTCTTATGTTTTATACATCTATCCATTTGCATAGAATATATAAATCAGTTTGCCTACTAACAGATGAAATAGTAGAACAACTGAAGTTGAAATAGTACATATCCCTGAAGCCCAGCTCAGCTCACAAGCAATTTAAAATAAGTACTTAATGGGCACTTCTACACTTTACACTGCCAGTCTCAGTTAAGTTCACAATTATTGCCTTTTACAGATCTATGAATTGCAGGTATATCATCATCTTCATTATTATCAGTTTTAGATTAGGCATTCAATTACAAAGCACATTTTTCAAAGCACAATACATTTTCATATAACTGATTATAGAGGCAAATATTCCTCCATTTTGTTATAAGCCAATAATAAAATATAATCAATAACTTAAAACCTTTAATATATTAAATAAAATTCTACTAATTTTATTTCTTCCCTTAATTTAAAGTTATACTTTATCTGGCCAAAAAATAGGATTACCTCTCCAAACAATTGATTCAATATTGTCTTACAAAATTGGCTGCTAAAAGAAATTTGTTCATTTGGTATGAAACCTCAATCAGGAGATTTATAACAATATGATCCTTATTCCTATTGCTCATATTCCTTATTGCAGACATAATATTTGTAGATCATACCGGTATTTCTACATAAGAGAAGCAAGGCCATCATACTGATCCTACTAACTCAATCACTCTCCTGCTACAAGGGCAAAAGAATTGCTCTGAAAGAATTTTGAGAAAAAAGTCACCATGCCAACAAATAAGCAGCTGGTTTGAAGCTGTAGACCCCCTCAAAAGGGTATTTTGAAATGCTACAAAAATGAGGATTTTCCAACCATTGTGGAAGCTTTATTCCAAAGTTGAACCTGCCAAGAATCTGTTTCAGCCAAAGTTTAGAGTAGTAAAATCATGCTCTGTATACCAATCTTTTAACACCCATTCCAAATATATCTGGGCATGGCCACAATCAATGACAAACCTTTTCCTGAACAATCTCTAATTAACCATAGCTATAAACAGAAGCTCCATGTGGCAGTTGGACAGCCTTGACTTTGACAACTCCAAGTGCTCATTTCCCTTAGTTTTTTCCCCCCTGTTCAGCCATCCCTCTTATTTTATTTTATCTTTTTTTAACACAGAAGGATCTTGTACAATATTGCTTCTTTTGGAAATGAGGAGTTTTTTGCCCCTTAGAAATTCTAGAGGCCAGTATTTTCAAACCTTGGCAGCTTGAAGATAAAGTATGTGGACTTTGACTCCCAGAATTATCCAGCCAGCTTAATATCTGGGGAATTCTGGGATTGAAGTTCACAATTCTTAAAGTTGCCAAGGTTGAGAAACACCGCAGTAGGCTTTCTAGTCCCATTCATTTGCTGCAACACAAATCTGATCAAGCAAATGCATAGGGAACTTTGGAAGTCTTGATTTGCTCGTGATTTTTTTTAAAAAAAAAATATGAATCTAAAAGGTCTAAGAAGAACGTTTTATTTGAGTGACATATGAGATTCCATCTATTCCACAAATATGTTCTGGCCTCTGTCTGTCTCATTAAACATCTTGAGAAATAGATATATTTCAAGTGTTAACCCACTTACTTGGTAAGCTAAATGAGTAGAAAGTAAAATATTATAAATCACAGTGATTAGCTTCCATGTCTCAGAAGAAAACTTCTCATCTCTGTCACCCTTGTAATGTTAACTAAATCTAATCTGCTCACAAACCTCTGTGTGTGTGTGTCTCTGTGTGTGTCTGTGTCTGTGTGAATTATATTACTTGCCCTAAGTGTTCATATAATATTGATATTAATCCACTATTCATTGGGTTGGATGGATTTAACATTTGAATATTTTGAATCCTCATCTTCTGGCCATTTATATCTCCAGTTAATATTAAGTCCTCTAGTGAGAGATTTACTGTTTTAACTATGTATTTTTCAAGCTGATTACGTATCTCACTTATGGTGGACCTTATTCTCTGTGAAAGCACATATTAATTATAAAAGAGTATGCTATAAATTTGATTCCAAAAGGCAGGTCAATTCTAGTGCAAGGAGTTAGCGGGGTGGGGGGAGAGGAATTTACAATATATAAGTGTCAAGAGTGTTAACTTCTTGCCATCTGCACTTTTCATTCATGCCCACAGCAAAATCATTAAAATGTTTCTTCAATTTCCATCAAACCACATAAGAATAGATATTTCAACACAATAACTACCACCCCAAGCAACCACAGTTTGGCAGAAGACTTGCAGAAATGGTTCTCCAATAAAACCCTTCTGGATAAAAGATAGACAGGAGCCCATGGGAAGAAAGTATTTTAATCAGTCTCTCTGAAAAGAAGAGATGACTGTGACACTCTGAACACTATCAACAATAAAGCTGCTTGGAGTCTAATAAAAAGAGATATATATTTGGGACAAAGAACCACCAAAGACATAGTAGAAACAAGAGCGATGATGTTGAACTCACCTCCATAAAATTTTATCACATCCAGAAACTCACAAAGTAGGTTAAAGAAGTAAAAAATGGTGTTGTATTGATAACTGAATCTGTTTCTTTTAAGTGCCAGATACATAAAGCCCTTTTCCCCGAAGTATAAAATGATACCACCACGTTAACTCAAGCACTTCATAATTTTTTAAAAATGAAATTTAAGTTACCAGTTGCAGGCCCTTCCTGGAGTCTAGAGTCCTGGCATTGATTACTCATAACTTCATCCCTCTTTGGTTAACTACTGTAATGCACTCTAAGTAGAACTGCTCTTGAACACAACCCAGAAGCAGCAACTGGTACACAATTGCATATTTGTTTGAATTGCTAGTACTACATAATACCACTTTGAGGATACTGTATTGATGTTAGAGTGCATTTCCAAATAATTCTTGCTTTAATCTGTTATGACTTGAAACCTAAAGATTTGCATGATCACCTGATTTAGATAGAACCAACCTTTCCAGTGGTTTCAACTCAAAGGACTTTGTTGGTAGTCTTTTACAGATGTGATTAGGAGAATATGGGTTAGAGGACACTGGCTTTTGAGTAATGATCAATTTTGTAATATTTTATATAACATTTACTTCTTGCAGATTTGGAGACCTTGTCCATTTAAGAATTTGTTTTGAGAGAAAGCCATATTGTTGCAGAGATTGTTTCCCAATATTATGAATTTAATATGAGTACAAACTACCAAGAGTCCAAATTAAGTTGGTGATACTTGCAAAAATCTATATTTAGGATGCAAATCTGTATTTAGATTTGCCATGGAGAAATTCTATTGATGTGGTCACTAGGAGTCAAAAATGACTTAATGAAACATAATCTTTCTAATCTATTTCCTTACCACCCACAGCATTGTCAGGGGTGGTAGGATTAAAACTGTTGATGCAGCTATCACTATAAACAGTTCTCCTTATAGAAAAATCTCTGGATATAGTCACTAGATATATATGATCCTGGACTGAACAGTGGAGCTCTGTGCTTTAAATAAACTCAACAGAAGATATTGTATTTTAACTATCACATAATCATATTCTTTTTTAAAGGGAAAGGACACTGTTTTCTCAAATGCAACACTGTTTACATATGCAGTTCCCTAATAATGTTTATATTTATTTATAAGGAACTTTTCAAGTAGAAATGATTGATGGACTGTTCCAGTGCACCTGGTGAATCATAATATTTCCTTAATAAGACAAGGGTTTTAGTTCACATCTTAGGGCAGATGTTGACCCCATATCCATTTATTCCCAGCATACATTTCAAAGCTTCTTTGAAAAGACAGAGATCCAGCAGAGACTTCCAGCAGTTCAGGCAATTTTCATCATTGCCCACCTAGGGCTAATAATGCTATCTCTCACATGGCTCAGGAAATCTTCCTGAGCTGTTGAAATTTTTTTAATAGATTAACTCATAGAATCATCTATTGTAATGTCCTTCCTGTTAAAGACTACTTCAGCTTTAATTGCAACAATACAAGAGCAACCAACAAATTCAAACTTAATGTTAACCGCTTTAATCTAGATTGCAGAAAATATGACTTCTGTAACAGAATCATCAGTGCTTGGAATACTTTACGCGACTCTGTGGTCTCTTCCCATAATCCTAAAAGCTTTAAACAAAAACTTTCTACTATTGACTTCACCCCATTCCTAAGAGGGCCATAAGGGGCGTGCATAAGTGCACAAATGTGCCTACCATTCCTGTCCTATTGTTTTTCTTTTCTTCTTCCTATATATATATTGATGCTTATACCTCCTAATATTTACTCATACATATGTTCATATACTATATAATCCTTTTTATATAATGTTGTGACAAAATAAATAAATAAATAAATTACACTATATTGCAATGGGAACCCTGCAAAATCTTCTCCATTATTTATTAAATATACAAATTATTATTATACAAATTTACATACCGTAGTTGTCCAGCTCACACACAGTAAATCCGGGCAGTGAAGAAGATGAAAAATTAACAATTTAACCCCACCCCACTCTATGGCAGTGAGTGCAGAATCAGACAAGCCACTTAATTGTCTTTGAGGTCCACAACAGTAGTGGGTTCCACTTACCTTCGCTGCCAGTTCGGAACTGTGAGTGTGTGCGTGTACACTTGCTTTGCTCACATGCGGTGCTTCTGCGCAAGCGCAGAGAGTCTGTGATGCTGTCTGGGTGGGTGGGAGGAGCCTCCCATCTCTGCTACTACCAGTTCACTTGAACAGGGGCAAACCGGTAGAAACCCACCACTGGTCCACAAGCCTGTTGATAAAACCACGTTATCAAGGGCTTGCAAAAAAGCAACAAGGTGTGAGCCAATCTTATCTCTGGGAGAATGATGTTCCAAAGGGAGGGAGTCCTTTTCCTAGATCCCAACAAATGTACTTCCTTAATAGTTGAGACTCACAACTTGCCCTGCCTTTTTGTATTGGTGATCTGGGAAGATGTAATTGAGAGATGCAGCCTATCAAATAATCTGTCCCTAAGCCATGCACATGATAACCAGTACCTTGAATTGTAAATCAGCAACCAGATGACACGTTTGAACTTGAACAAATGCAGGTCACAGTATTCTGAGGCAACTGAAGCTTCTGGATTATCTTCAAGGACAGTCCGTGTAGAGGGCATTACAATTGTCCAAACAGAAGGTGATCAGGATATGGGTGACTGTGAAAAGGACTCATTGATCCAGATACAATACCTAGTTGTGCAAAGGCTCTTCTGCCAACAACTTCCACCTGCTCCTCAAACAAGAGTTGCAAATCCAGGAGAACTCCCAGATTATGCATCAGGTCTGTCTGAGATAGTGCAAACCCATCATGGCCATCAGGGCCAAAGATGGTAATTCTCTGAGAACTTAGGAGGTCCTGTCCTAAAGCCACTCCATTCTGCCAATATGTTAACATATTGCTCTCAATACAGAGCTCAAGAGTTTCCAAGCACCGAGAAAGAATGGTGCGGCATTGCTTATGTCACTATTGGCAGAGATGTACAACACAATACCATCAGTATATTGATGATATTTCATCATGATAAATAATCTCACCCAATGGTTTAATGTAGATGTTAAACAGGAGCAGAGAAAACTCTGACACTGTGAGATCTCTCATTCCCAACTGATACTGAGTGGAAATGACTTCAAAGAAAAGAGACAAGCCAGCACAACACTGGGCCCCCAACTCCCAGTCTCTAAAGCCATTCCAGCAGGATACGGTGATCAATGATACCATCCTATGCTCCTCCCACTCCCTCTTGGGATCATCAAAAAGCATTTATGTTATTTGTTTATCATTTGAGAAAATCCAATGGATAGTATTATATTCCTAATAAATTATATTATAATAATAACAACAGAGTTGGAAGGGACCTTGGAGGCCTTCTAGTCCAACCCCCTGCCCAGGCAGGAAACCCTACACCATCTCAGACAGATGGTTATCCAACATTTTCTGAAAAATTTCCAGTGTTGGAGCATTTACAACTTCTGCAGGCAAGTTGTTCCACTTACTAATTGTTCTGTCAGGAAATTTCTCCTTAGTTCTAAGTTGCTACTTTCCTTGATTAGTTTCCACCCATTGCTTCTTGTTCTGCCCTCAGGTGCTTTGGAGAACAGCCCGACTCCCTCTTCTTTGTGGCAACCCCTGAGATATTGGAACACAGCTATCATGTCTCCCCTAGTCCTTCTTTTCATTAAACTAGACATATTGTAAACTTCCCAGAATTATCTAAGATAGCAAGATAGGTGGTATATAAAGTTAATAAATAAATAAAATAAGGAGATAAAACAAGTAGTATGATCCATGTAATTGTATATAAAGACTTGCAATATAATGTAGAAACTGTGCTAGTTATGATACTTTTTAATTCATAACTAAGGTATAGTGTAGGCAATATCTTTTTATACTGCATGTCCAAATGCATAAAGTAATAAGATCTAAAATCAAGCAAGTAGATGTATTTATATTAAATTTATATAATCTTATAATCATGAAGTTTGAAAAAGGAGAGAAAAACATATAAATTATTTAACATTGCTCTCCAAGGCTAAATTGTATTTTTTTTTTTTTGCAAAAATTTTTTATTTTTCCATAATAATTCCCACAATTTGATCAGTGTACAATACAATCACTTATCCAACAATCAGTCCTATACTCAAATTATACTCAGTCAGGGCTGCTCGACTGCCACTCCCCCCTTTAATCCTTTCTTCCCTTCTCATCCTTCTTAAACTTCCCCCACCACCTTCTCCTCGCTTTCCTACTTCCCCTCCTCTTTCCCACTTCTCACTACCATCCTTTCTAACCCTCCTCCTTCTTCTCCTCCTCCTATCCTTTCTTCTCCTCCTTCTTTCCTCCCTACCCACCTACCTACCTACTTTCTTCCTTCTTTACTCCTCTTTCCTTACCCTTTCCTTCGGGAGTGTTTGCCGAGCAGTCCCGACATTACACCATTCCAACTTGTTTAATTCTACCATTATTCCTGTACAATGGCAACCAATCAATTTATAGTCTTCCCTTCCCGCCTCCTTCCCCCGAGACTTCCCAGAACAGAATACAGGGTATTGTAACTAACAAACATAATCTAAAATATAACATAAAACATATTCCATTTCACACCATCACACTATCAATTCCCTTCTTTCTTAAACTAATACATAATAATTCCTAACTTCACTCAAAAACTAATTGATATTTTTTAATCTGATACTTATTTTGAATATAATCAATCCACTTCCTCCATTCCAATATATATTTTTCTTGTGTACAGTCTTTCAAGTAGGCAGAAATTTTTGCCATTTCTGCTAAATTTGATACTTTACTAATCCATTCTCCAATTGTAGGTAAGTCTTCTTTCTTCCAATATTGTGCAATCAATAATCTTGCAGCAGTTATTAAATTCAGAATCAGTTTTGTCTCTATAACAGTGCAATCTGAGATTATTCCTAATAAAAAGAACTGTGGAACAAACTTGATCTTCTTTTTCAAAATGTTCTGCATAATCCACCATATTTTAATCCAAAAGGCTTTAACTTTTTTGCAAGTCCACCATATATGATAATAGGTAGCATCCTCACAATCACATCTCCAACATGGAGATGTTGGAAATGTTGGCTAAATTGTATTTTGATGTTTAACAGCTGTAGTTTGAAACCACATTTAACCATGGTTCACAAACCTGTATTTATGCCACTTTTTATTTAATTCCTTTAAATTATTAACAAATAGTACATGATCTGGTATTGATATGGGGGGATTCTATGCAAAATTACCTAGGAAAAAACCCCAACCAATAGAATTTCCATGCAAAGCTATCCTTCTATTAAAATATTATAGCTCTTACTTAAAATACTAGAAGAAACAGGATAGGCTATAACTTTCCTAGGAAAGTGGCAAGTCTAACATTTCAGCAATTTTACATATTTTTCTACAAAAAAATAATTATATATAATTTAGGAAGTCAAGGATCTTATTACTTTATGTGTTTGGACATTCAGTAGAAAAAGATATTGCCAGTGGTGGGATTCAGCCAGTTCGCACCTATTCGGGAGAACCGGTTGTCAACTTTCTAAGCAGTTTGGAGAACCAGTTGTTGGATGAAATCTTATTTTTTCCCCCCACTTTACAGGGCTAATCCTGTAAGGAAGGCAGGAAGGAAACATTCTGGTGTTGTTTCTAGCCTAATCTTTATTGCCCTACTTACAAAAACTGCCTCTTGGTTAACCCTTATTACATTGTAACAGCTAAGGCGAAGCACCCATCGATGTGAGTAACATTGAGTTGGCCATGCCCACACAGTCACATGAGCACCAAGCCACACCTATCCAGATGGTCATCAGGGCAGAGAACCGGTTGTTAAATTATTTGAATCCCACCATTGGATATTGCCTATACTATACCTTAGTTGTGAATAAAAAAGCATCACAATTAGCACAGTTTCTACATTATATTGCAAGTTTTTATATACAATTACATGGATTGCACTATTTATTTTATCTCATTTTATTTATTTATTAAATTAAATAAGGAATGAAGTACAGATGACCCAGTAGAATTGCTCTGTAATATAATGAAAATTCACTTTGATAAAGAAAGAAAAAAAGGAATCTTGTGTCACAGACAGTTTGTTTTGGCTGCAATAAACTGATACATCTGCCTCTCCAGAGCCATAAAGAGAATATGAGTTTCAAAATAGATAGGAAATAAAAAAGGGAAGATCTGTATGTGTAAAATGGAATCAGTTTAAATTTCATGCTTCATCTTCAGCTGTAATCATGCCTATAGTAAGGAGTTGCCTTTGTCAAGTTTCATGACTTAGATGGATTATGTTTCCTGTTTAATTACTTATATTTATGCATCTGATATTATGCTTTTCTTTTAAAAAAGAAAAAAAGCTGCTGCAATTATTATTTCACCCTCAACTCTGTTGTTCCAAGATTGTTCTATTGATCATTTTATTGTTTCTGAAGGTTTAACTAATTATGCTGTCACACATTGCATAATTTAATGATTTATTGTCATTTAATTGTTGTGTTTTTTAACCTTGCTGGATAGAGAATTCTGGAAGTTGGTTCACTCACCTTAAAGTTGACTAGATTAAGAAACATTTCACTAGATTATCTCAGGTGTCTGAAAATAAAAGCTACACCTCTCTATTGATTTCTCCCTTTCCAACACACGTAGTCCTTGAGTTAAAACAGTTCATTTAGTGATTGTTTGAAGGTACAACAACACTGAAAAAAGTGTCTTATAGCCATTTCTCACACTTACAAGTGTTGCAGCAGCCCCATGGTCACCTGATCAAAATTCAGATGCTTGGCAACTGGCTCATATTTACAATCATAAATATGGTTGCAATGTCCCAGATTCATATGATCATCTTTTGCAACCTTCTGATAAGCAAAGTCAAGGTGAAAGCCAGATTCACTTAACAACCATATTACTAACTTAATGACTGCAATGATTCACTTAACAACTGACAAGAAAAGTCATAAAATGGGGCAAAGCTTACTTAACAAATACCTCGCTTAACAAAAGAAATGTTGGGTTCAATTGTGATCGTAAATTGAGGACCACCTGGCATTTAAAGAGAAAAGTATGTGAATGACAATTAGACTATTGGAATGCACTACATACATAACCTCTCTGTGCATAAAACAACAGTTCCTATATTTATCTGTATGCATTTGCTGCTGTAGGAGCTGAGACTATAGAATGAGCTATTCTTGGCCAGAAAAGGAGTGCCAGGATTCTATTGTGCTATACTTTGCATCAGTGGTGAAATCCTACCGGTTTGCACCAGTTCGAGAGAACCGGTAGTGATAAAAGCTATTGGTTCGGCGAACTAGTAGCAAAAAAAAAAAAGCTACTAGTTGGTCCAAACCAGTATTTCTGTGCCATACAATTTATATTTGCTAGAAAGCAGGAAATCCTGCTTTCTAGTGAATCTAAATAACATGGCACAGCTGTTCCCCCCCCTCGCTGTTCTACTGACCTTAGAAAGTGTCCTTTTTCCACACAAAGCACATGTTTCACACTCACTGCGCATGCACACATGCGTAGCATGCGTTTGGTGCACACTGCAAATGCACATGCAGCATGCATTTGGTGCACACTGTGCATGCGTAGGCAGTGAACCGGTGGCAATCTGCAGAGGATTTCACCACTGTTTTGCATGCTTTGCACACTTCTTAGCAACTTTGATTCATGTTGATTTTTATGCCAGGCTCATATCTATCAAAAGCCTATACAAATGAAACAAACAAAATGTCGAAAAGTTATGACATTTATATAATTATTTACCAAGCCCATCTAAATTATATTAAAGTAACCAAAATATCTTTACAATTCCCAAGGTATGTCACAACTTTTGAGCACCCCTAATGTTTGGAAACTGAAAGTTGAAAAATTTGACATGCCTTACAGCTATAAGGATTGAAGAAAGCATTTTAGCATATGCTTGTAGCAAATACGAAAGCAAGACTAGATATATCTATCTGTCCATCCTATGAACAATTGTCAACTGAACTATATGAAAATAATGGAAATGTAACACCTCCACCAGCTGCCAATCTAGAATCAACATAGAGAAACAGACAGCAAACAGGAATAAGAAGGCAGGTAATCAGGCATGCAAAAGACAGAGAGCTATATAGTAATAGAACACTGTGTTAAGTAATTCTGTATTTAAATAAAAGTGGAATAAGTGGGAATTTTTCAGGAATTTGTAGGAAATTTCATGAAATTTCAAGTCTGCATGCAAAATATCTATCAATTCAATGGAAGAAAACAGTTTAAATGTTGGAAACATATAGTAGAATATACTTACAATCAACCATAAAATCCAGCGTAGAAATTTAATAATATGGGATTGGATTTTACTGCTAAAATTCAGAATAGTTGCTTCTTTAAATACTAATATTCTGGCTAGCGGGCACTCAAACAGCAAAGCACAGAACAGGAAGTTGGATCAACTAATTAGCGCACAACGTGTACACCTCTGTACAATGTGCAGTTGGGATCTGGGAGGTGTACACGTTGGCTTGTCTTCAGCCATCTTCAATCTAGGTTTACCCAGAAAACCCCTTTGCAGCATAGGTATGTGGCAATGCACAACCTATGCAGTTGTGGGCAACTCTAAATCAAGCTTTAACTATAATCCCCGTTAACATTCCATAAGTCTGTCAAGTTCTGATTATGTCACCAAGTTTGGGGTTCCCAGGAATCTGGAGATGTTCTTTGATGGCTCCAACTTGAGCCAAGGTTAGAGTGCAGTACTGCAGGCTACTTCAGCTGACTGCTAGCTGCAGTTCAGCAGATCGAATCTCACCGGCTCAAGGTTGACTCAGCCTATGGTTGACTAAAGGTTGACTAAAAACACTATGAAGCGGTATATAAGTCTAAGTGCTCTTGCTCTTGCTATTGTGGCTGATCTTTTTACTCTCTCCACGTGATTTCTCTATTTTAAATTTAATTTTTTTTTATTTTAATAATCACTTTTTATACATTTACGTTGTTTTGTTTCTTATTTTGCATTTATTGTTTACTGATTGTTCTATGCTACTGAGACTGCTTTTTGTGAGATGGGCAGCAATTTAAATGTGATAAATAAATAAATTTGACAACTATCTTTGGAAAACAATTCATCTGTCTCTTTCTCTTTGCACATCACCATAATAACCATTTTTGTTAATAACATTGGTTGTGTGAGCCTACTGCATACCCACAATCTTCTTTCTGGTATTTGTCCTAGGGACTGGATTTCAATTTTGTTTCTAATCTAAGCTATGCTCTCTGAGGATACGAGTCATATCAATTTATCTTTCTTTTTTTCTGGATCTAGTAAAATGCTATTTTTTTCTGCATTTAACAAGAATACTTTCCTAATGCAATTGCATTAGCTTCTTCAACAGATTGTTTTTAAATTTTATAAATATGTTTTCATGACATTAAAACATTATAGAAAGATCAATATTGATCTGTATGCATATGGGGATCACAGGACTGTATGGACAAAATGTAGCATTTAAGACTCCCCTTTTTTCTTTTTTTATAGCATAATCAAAGATTAAAAAGAGGGTTGGTTACTCAGCCTGGCTTGATGGCTTTACAAACAGCATGTAGCCAAGCAAATTCAAGCACAGATCTTTTCCCGCTATACTGTTAGGAGACTTTTACACCATCCCAGTAAACATGCTCATGTTCACTACTAAAAGGAAAAATGTGGTTCGGAGCTGAGTGATTGAAAACTGGACAAAGATTTATCTTGTCTCCTCAATAATCATGAAGTGCATATAAATTAATATATGTGAGAATCAAGCCCGTGTTGATAATTATGTACCAGATGGACCAATGTCTGGTATAATACAGGCAGTTTCCTATGTTCTCTATGAAAAATACTGAAGATAAGGCATCTTAAAAATAACTTTAGAGAGGTCTTAAAGAATCCTAGAATTATTTGGATTGGTCCTCTAATTTTTATTCCACATTAGTGTTGCTTGATCTTTTCCCTTAACTTTGATTTACTACATTCATGAAGATTAGGGGAAAGTAATTTTAAAAAGACTGACATAAAAGATGAGTAATTTGCACTTTTGAATGAATGAAAAACACAACTTAAATTGTATATGGATATTTACAGTCCTCTGAATTTTATGATTCTGATTATTTATTAAAAATAAATTTAAATAGGACAATGTGCAGACAACAATGGCAGGCAGTAGGAAATATGTTTATAAAACAAACATTCATGCATTCAGGTAAAAACTCAGGAAAAATACATAGAAATGTTATTGGGTTTTTAGTTTTATTTTTTTAAAGCTGCAAATTGATGGAGAAACTGGACAGTAAGACTGGATGATTGTGAAATTGAAAAAGAAAATGACCAATTTGGTTCTATTTTCACCTCTGAGCTGCTATATGAAGAACAGACATATCAGAAAATAGGACTCTTACAAATAAGAATGACTCAAAATCCTTTAGTGAAAAAAAACAGAGTTCTTGAGGAAGATGTGGAAAAGCAATGGCATGGTATCTAATTGGATTATGTGCTTTGGATATAGCTGCTACTTCCAGAAAATTTAAAAGTCCCTTCTCATTTGAGAAATGTTGAAAGAAGCCACATGTGATAAGGCCAGCAGTATTAGGGTTTTATACCAGGTATGGAAATGAGATTCTCTCCTACTCTACATTCTCAAATAGGCTCAAAAAGTTAGATTAAGTTTATTGCAGATTATCATGAAGCCACACATATGGGAAATTATCCATTTAACAACACCCACAAATTCTGCCCCTTATATATGTTAATCCCAAATTTGAATTCTGGGTCTCTTCCTCCCATCTTTCCAAGCCAACAGCCATGGGTTCACTCATTCACACTCATGAAGATTTCTGCCATATACTACTTTTCATAAAATGTCTGTCTGTCATATAAGAAACAGACATTCCTATATCTACAACTTTAACTCTTAGAAGCAGAATTGGGAAGAAAGATCTTGCATGTTTTGCCATAAATTGCTACTTGATTTTACCCAAGGAGAAAATTTTAGTGAATTATCTGGTTTCCTGTAACTTTCAGAAGACTTTAGTCTATGCATTAGAAAAATTAGAAAAAAGAAAGATGTCTTCTTCTAGACAAATCTTTTTCATATATTTGAACAATACAATCTGGGACTTCATACTGAGTATAAGAATATGCCTTAATTCTTGTAAAAGGTAAATGACAACATAGGTACATATTTCAGTACCAAGAATATACTAAGGCAGAAGCTCATCCACCCCGAGGATAAAATACCAGGCCACAAACTGAGCAAAGTAGAATATGTAGTACAGTGCAGTGAGACATGTGCAGTTCGGTACATTGGGGAAACAAAACAACCACTTTATAAACACATGGCACAACATAGGAGAACAAGCCCAACAGGCCATTTGTTGGAAGACAGCAAAGTCCACATTTTGGATAGAGAGGACTGCTGGTTTGAAAGAAGGATCAAAGAGGCCATCTATGTCAAAATTGGACACCCCTCTCTCAACAGAGGGTGGGGGATACAACATCATCTAACTCCAGTCTACAACACAGTCCTTTCAACAGTTCTATGAAGGCTCCACACCCATTTGCACTACTGACCCTGATGGCACAGATAAACTTGCAGGGGGCCTCAATGACTCA
This sequence comes from Ahaetulla prasina, assembly GCF_028640845.1. NCBI lineage: Eukaryota > Metazoa > Chordata > Lepidosauria > Squamata > Colubridae > Ahaetulla > Ahaetulla prasina. The sequence continues at coordinate 265,348,656 of NC_080540.1, forward strand.
CTAAAAGAATGCAAATGACCAGTTGTCTGCAAGGAGTATAAATCTTTCCATTCCCCACCATATAGTCAGAGTGTCACAGTTCTGATTGATGAAGCCAACCGAGCAAGCACAGTCGAGATGATCCCAATCTCTTTATGCAAAAATTTACTGGGTACATCATTTCAGCACAGTTAGGGAAAAACCAGTTTTAACCAATTCCTGTGCATTCCCATATAATTAAAGTATAGAATTCTCCCTCCCCCTATTAGTGTAGGTCACATTGACCAATTGAATTTCATTGAATTGTTATGAGAATATGTTTCTGAAAATCTTAGCCACCTGTTGAAGTGTCACAGAGCTGAAGAAACTTCTTGGATGAGAAGTGAAACATCTTCAAAGAAAAAGCAGAAAGTCCAGTTGCCCCTTGGGGGGAAGGGGGTGAAGCAACTTTGGGACAACCATGATCTGGATGACTGAGATTCTCCATAAACAATATATCAGATACCAACTGTCCAATATTTTAAAAAAATATTTTCAGATTATAATGTTTGACAAGTGACAATGGGCTGTTACAATACTACAGAAGCCTAAGCATTTTAAAAATGGGAAAATTGATTGTTTAAAATGTTATAATTCTTACATAGCTCACAAAATAAAAAATGCATTACTTCTATTGGAAAAAATTGCATTTTTATTACATTATAACCTTACTTATGAGTTCCAAATATTTTAACGGAGTATATCTCTTATCTTGATTTTAAATACTAAATCTTTTATTATAAATAATACATTTTAAGTATAAAAAATAGTCAGTATTTTAATATACTTTAAGTTTTTCTTCTAGGCAGAAATTTAAAATTCTAGACAGAGGTAGAATTATATGATGGGATATAATGTTTTACTTTTGTAGAGAAAGATCACATTTCATTACTAATACATTGGCCTGTTGAGATACAATTTGTATTAGATAGTGTTGAATGGATATTCATAAGTTTTTACTTCCAGGATATGAAGCAATACAGATTAGCTGCATTATGCTTTCAATGTCATATGAATTAACCAAACCAGCAGAAAGTTCTTAAAAGATGGATTATTCTAAAATATATCATACTGAAATCATAAACAAATGAGGAATTAACTCAGTTACATATGCATAGCAAAATGAAACTGAAGTCTGCTAAAGTTTGCAACCAAATTTTCTACTGCAATCATTAAAAACACAAAAGAAACAAAGTATATTAAAGAATATGGATATAAATACATGGATATATGAAAATAATCTATAAAAATATCATCTGTTAATACAAATAATTAATAAAAGTTAGATATGTCAACTAAAATTGCAAAAAAAAAAATGTTTTGGGAAGTGTGTATAACAATGTATTCAAATTAAAATACCTTTTCTAAAAAACAGGACAAGAGGAAAAACCAAATCTAATGCAAATACAAGAATGGGAACCATCAAATGTATGAACACAAAATAAAAAAGAGAAAATTGTTGATTAATTTTTCCATTATCCTATATTTGAATAATGTATTTTAATATATATATGTTTTCTGAAACTATTAAGAATCCCATCACTAAAGTTTAAAAGTTGCCTGAAGTGAGGTGTGCCCAATCTTGGAGAAAGTTTGTTATGACCTGCAGTGGCGCAGTGGTTAGAATGCAGTACTGCAGGCTACTTTTGCTGATCACCAGCTGCCAGCAGTTTGGCAATTTGTGTCTCACTGGCTCAAGGTTGACTCAGCCTTCCCTCCTTCCAAGGTGGGTAAAATGAGGACCCAGATTGTTGGGAGTGATATGCTGACTCTCTAAACCGCTTAGAGAGGGCTGTAAAGCACTGTGAAGTGGTATATAAGTCTAAGTGCTATTGTAGGTAAAGTTTAAGGATATTTTCCCTATTAGCTCTGTTACTGTTGACGAAGGCAGATGCCACAATAATAGAAACTTTTCAACCATATCATACTAGTATCAATAAAAAATACTTTAGCTCCATTCATTTGATTGAATATTGTGAGGGATGAGGCCTATGGAGGGGAGCTGATGTGATGGACTATAGACAAGCAGCAATTTCCCAGGAAGGAGTGTGAGACAAGAGACAAAGGAAAGCCATTCCCTAGAATCTACCAGAATATATCTGTTAGGGTAAGAATTGTAAGGGTTTAGTCTGCCAAGATTCTGTCTATTGTGTGTCAGCAAATAAAGAGCTGAATTCTGACTGAATTGTTCTTCGTCCTAAGAAAAAACTGATATAGACAGACATTACTTGTTATCAATTGATATAGAACTTTATTTTATATTATTATGCCATTTCCCTTTCAAATAAGCTATACATCAAAATGGCTATATAAAATGGCTGATCCCACAGCAGATCTTCAATCATTAATTTATTATAAAGTTATTTTCTTTCCAGTGTTTAATAGAGTCAATGTATTCAAACAATTGTCTATGTGAACATTTTTCTGTAAAAAATTAGTAAAGGACAAAAGCATACTGCAATTAATATGATGATGTGCTTTCGAAAAACAAATTTGCTGATTACTGATTTTCATGTGAATATTTGGACAAAATCTACTCTCAATGAACTGCAAGATCCAGAATGTCTATTCAAAGGAAGTGTTTGCTGATTATTTTTAATCTGCTTTTCCAGGATTCTTCTAACAGCTCGAGTATATTTAAAAGTGTTAGACTGTAGCTAAAACTGCTTTATCTATGAGAAAGAAAGTATATTACATTTAAGTCCTTTTTAAAGCATATTATCTTTCATACAAGTAATAGACTTAGCCTGACATTTTAATCAATACATGGATAATCCTTTTACTGTAACAAATAGTTTGTAATGCAGAAGGAACAGTGAATTGCACCACTGTATTAGATATCTGATGTGGAGAGGGGGGGAGGCAGGGAGGAGGAGCTCACACAACTCACTAGTTATATTTCTTGCTTTATGAGGTTAATTGCCCATGATTATCAATGTGAAGCCTTAAAGCATGATAATTTAAATTGGATCTATAACTCTACTCTTCCTGATGTATATACAGTACTGCTACTGAAATCTATGTCATTACAATAATGTTTCTCTGGAATTAACGTTCTGATTCTGTATGTAGTTTCACACTTTTTCAATTACTTGAAAAGAAGACTAGGAATATGCATAATATCCCCATCGTGAGGGTCAGACTATTCTGCAAAGCACATGAAAGCAGGACAAGAAACAATAGAGGGAAACTAATCAAAGAAAGAACCAACCTAAAACTAAGGACAAATTTCCTGACAATTAGAACAATTAATCAGTGGAATGACTTGCTTCCAGAAGTTGTGGGTGCTCCAACTCTGGAAGTTTTTAAGAAGAGATTCAACAATCATTTGTCTGAAATGATATAGGGTTTCCACAGGGAGTTGGACAGAAAACCTCCAGGATCCCTTCCAATTCTGTTATTATTATTCTGTTATTCTGCCTTTTCAGGCAAGCCTTCCAGGTGTTTGTTAGCCCAGACCAACACTGGGTTCATTGTGAGAACAAACTGGGGTCCTTGAGACCCAAGTTCAAATTAAGAGTACCTATCGATAATCCACAAGTTGTTTTTTATATCATAAACCACATACACATCACAGTCCTGATATTTCATCACTTGTTTATTGAACATATGGACAGCTTAGGCTAAGAACACATAAGAACACATAATAAAAGCTAGCTTTGTTTAAAGCTCACTTTCAAAAGTTCCTTAATAGTTTCCTAATAAGTTAATATGACAGTTTGTGCAGTATCCAGAAGGTCACAAGTTTTCTATATCATTTGGTTTCCGTATATAGAATCTTACAATATTATTTTGAACCCAAGAGTTGCATATATTTCTCAATTACTCTCTTCACCTAGAACTTTGCTTGGACTTTTTGTTTTCATTTTTATGCATGATACAGTATAATATTGTGATACAGTATATTGTTTCATTGTATATCAATGCATTTTGATTTGAACTGATATTAGTTTCATTTTAAATATTGGGCTTTAAGATTGAGAGTCTGGATTTGATCTAACTGGCCTCCCAGTTAGAATAGCAATCAAAAACTGAAATTAAGAGATTGCTGAAGTAATTCTTTCAAATCCAAACAGAATAAACAGAATAAAAATATGAAAAAAGAGAAGTAATTTCTTTGAAATCTCTTTGCAATTTTTTGAAGGTTTTTCAGTATTTTTCACACTTGACAAACTGGTAACTTTAAGATGTATGGACTTCAAATCTCAGAATTCCCCAGTTGCACGTCTTAAATTTGTCAACTTTGGAAATCACTGTTTTATATAATCAATCATATGAAGCTGAGTAAGACAATTAGTATAGCAATCTCCTCCAACTTGCTCTCACAAACCAGCATGTCAAAACTGTTTTGATATAAATGGAATTATGGGAGAAAAATAACTATAACAATAATTGGAAATTTTGGATTGGAAAAATATATTTTTCATCATGAATTCATATTCAAAAATGGACTTGGAAAACCCTAATGACAATACCATATAAATGGATTACACTTTGTTTAGTATCCTATTCATTTTTAATGGAATGCTCAGTTTTTAACTGATTCAATATTGGTAGTAATAATTGACTAGTATGCGCACCATTAAAATAGCACCAAACAAGAGGAGAAAATGTCTGCAAAATGTGGCAACCTGCACAACCTATCAAATATGCAAGAGTTGGAAACATGACAATTATGAAATTGTTTCAATGGACATAATGAATTGAACAATGAAAACTTAGCTGAAGCCCAATTTTGACCAACTGAAATCTGTTATAAACAGCTAATCCAATTTATGGTGCCAAGAAACATAATCCAAAAAGCAAATTATTAGAAGGGACTAAACAAATGATACAGAAATAACAAGAATGGAAATATCAGTCAGAAACACTGTGGAAAACACAAAACAAGATCATTAAAAAGCTATTGAAATAAGATATTCAAAAATAGAACAGTCAGCCACTAAAAAGAAGCTAAGGCTGAAAAAGAGAAAATAAGAAATAGATAGATGTTGGAAATGAATCTTCAAGATTAAGAAATCAGACCACTAATTTTCTTTTATGTACACTGAGAGCATATGCACCAAGATGGATTCCTTGTGTGTTCAATCACACTTGGCCAATAAAAAATTCCATTCCATTCCATTCCATTCCATTCCATTCCATTCCATTCAATCACAAAAAAAATCTGCAAGAAATCTCAGAATGGTCCAGACTTCTAATAACTGGATATATCACATATTTGAATTACACAATTTCAGCAGAAGTAGAAGATGCTATTCACAATTTTAGACAAGTCAAAATGACTAGCCTGGAAGAAATATTCTCAAACCTTGTGGTAGCAAAATGCCCAAAACATTGACAACATTATTTACCTATGATTTACAACAAAGAAACACTCCACCCTTGTGACAATGTGCCAAAGTCATTATCATACACAAGAAAGATGATCAAAAATATATAAAATACCCTACGGATGGAAAATCTCTCAGTTCTATACAAATTATTCCCAAAGAATTTGCAACAGCACTGGACCCAACTAGGAGAACAAGCTGGTTTCCAAAATGGATTTATCACTATAGATCATATGCAAGTGATTCAGCAAATTATCAAATGTCACAATGAATACCAGCAAACAATTTGCCTGACCTTCACTGTCTTTGAGAAAAATTTTTATTCTGTTAAAAGGTATATTCAAAGCCCCACAGAGAGAAGGTGTGGGAGTATTCTACATCAGCCTCCTGAAATCAATACACAAAGGCCATAGCTACCATCCATATAAATGAAAAAATCTGCCACCATCAATAAGCAAAAAGGAATTCGACAAGGTGATCCAATTTCACTAAAACTATTCTTAGTAAGTCTAGAACAGATATTCAAACACATGATCTTCTCTGAGGTAGGAATAAATGTCAACATTTAATTCCTTAACCACCTTCAAAGATGAGTAATGATTTAATAATGATAGCAGCAAAGAAGACACAGTCATATTCAGCAATTAACCCTAATCTTTGCCAATGAAAGTTGAAAACATGAACTAGAGATACCAATAAAAAAAAATAAACCAGATTAAATTAGGGTTGAGAGCATATGGACAATTCAAAAGCAACATGCCAGCTTGCTGGTTACCACCTTTAAAGCGCTCCATGGCTTGGGACCCGGTACTTACGAGACCGCCTGCTGCTACCTTATGCCTCCCACCGACCCGTCGCTCTCACAGAGGGCCTTCTCAGGGTGCCGTCCGCCAAACAATGTCGGCTGGCGGCCCCAGGAGTAGGGCCTTCTCTGTGGGAGCACCAACACTCTGGAGCGAACTCCCCTGGCTTCGTCAAGTGCCTGATCTTCGGACCTTTCGTCGTGAGCTTAAAACATATTTATTCATTCAAGCAGGACTGGCATAAATAGCTGTTTTAAATTGGGGTTTTAATAATATTTTACATTTTTAAATGTTTTAATAATCGGCCACATAGTAATAGTTCTTTTTAAATTCTTTTAATTGTATATATTCTGTGTTTTATTTTGGCTGTACACCGCCCTGAGTCCTTCGGGAGAAGGGCGGTATAGAAATTTAATAAAATAAAATAAAATAAATAAAAAATAAATAGTTTCCTAATAAGTTAATATGACAGTTTGTGCAGTATCCAGAAGGTCACAAGTTTTCTATATCATTTGGTTTCCGTATATAGAATCTTACAATATTATTTTGAACCCAAGAGTTGCATATATTTCTCAATTACTCTCTTCACCTAGAACTTTGCTTGGACTTTTTGTTTTCATTTTTATGCATGATACAGTATAATATTGTGATACAGTATATTGTTTCATTGTATATCAATGCATTTTGATTTGAACTGATATTAGTTTCATTTTAAATATTGGGCTTTAAGATTGAGAGTCTGGATTTGATCTAACTGGCCTCCCAGTTAGAATAGCAATCAAAAACTGAAATTAAGAGATTGCTGAAGTAATTCTTTCAAATCCAAACAGAATAAACAGAATAAAAATATGAAAAAAGAGAAGTAATTTCTTTGAAATCTCTTTGCAATTTTTTGAAGGTTTTTCAGTATTTTTCACACTTGACAAACTGGTAACTTTAAGATGTATGGACTTCAAATCTCAGAATTCCCCAGTTGCATGTCTTAAATTTGTCAACTTTGGAAATCACTGTTTTATATAATCAATCATATGAAGCTGAGTAAGACAATTAGTATAGCAATCTCCTCCAACTTGCTCTCACAAACCAGCATGTCAAAACTGTTTTGATATAAATGGAATTATGGGAGAAAAATAACTATAACAATAATTGGAAATTTTGGATTGGAAAAAATATATTTTTCATCATGAATTCATATTCAAAAATGGACTTGGAAAACCCTAATGACAATACCATATAAATGGATTACACTTTGTTTAGTATCCTATTCATTTTTAATGGAATGCTCAGTTTTTAACTGATTCAATATTGGTAGTAATAATTGACTAGTATGCGCACCATTAAAATAGCACCAAACAAGAGGAGAAAATGTCTGCAAAATGTGGCAACCTGCACAACCTATCAAATATGCAAGAGTTGGAAACATGACAATTATGAAATTGTTTCAATGGACATAATGAATTGAACAATGAAAACTTAGCTGAAGCCCAATTTTGACCAACTGAAATCTGTTATAAACAGCTAATCCAATTTATGGTGCCAAGAAACATAATCCAAAAAGCAAATTATTAGAAGGGACTAAACAAATGATACAGAAATAACAAGAATGGAAATATCAGTCAGAAACACTGTGGAAAACACAAAACAAGATCATTAAAAAGCTATTGAAATAAGATATTCAAAAATAGAACAGTCAGCCACTAAAAAGAAGCTAAGGCTGAAAAAGAGAAAATAAGAAATAGATAGATGTTGGAAATGAATTTTCAAGATTAAGAAATCAGACCACTAATTTTCTTTTATGTACACTGAGAGCATATGCACCAAGATGGATTCCTTGTGTGTTCAATCACACTTGGCCAATAAAAAATTCTATTCCATTCCATTCCATTCCATTCCATTCCATTCCATTCAATCACAAAAAAAATCTGAAAGAAATCTCAGAATGGTCCAGACTTCTAATAACTGGATATATCACATATTTGAATTACCGTATATACTCGAATATAAGCCGATCCGAGTATAAGCCGAGGTCCCCAATTTTACCCCAAAAAACTGGGGTAAACTGGGGACTCGAGTATAAGCCGAGGGAGGGAAATGAGGCAGCTACCGGTCAGGGAAAGCCTCCCTCCCTCAGCCGAGAAGGCTGGCGGCTCCCCCGCCCGCCCTCTCACTGCACCGGCAGGGCTTCCCCGCGCTAATGCAAAAGCCCGCCAAGTTTGCACCATCCGGTATAATGTGAAAAAAAGAAGAAAAAAAAAACTCGAGTATAAGCCGTATATACTCGAGTATAAGCCGAGGGGACGTTTTTCAGCACAAAAAACGTGCTGAAAAACTCGGCTTATACTCGAGTATATACGGTACACAATTTCAGCAGAAGTAGAAAATGCTATTCACAATTTTAGACAAGTCAAAATGACTAGCCTGGAAGAAATATTCTCAAACCTTGTGGTAGCAAAATGCCCAAAACATTGACAACGTTATTTACCTATGATTTACAACAAAGAAACACTCCACCCTTGTGACAATGTGCCAAAGTCATTATCATACACAAGAAAGATGATCAAAAATATATAAAATACCCTACGGATGGAAAATCTCTCAGTTCTATACAAATTATTCCCAAAGAATTTGCAACAGCACTGGACCCAATTAGGAGAACAAGCTGGTTTCCAAAATGGATTTATCACTATAGATCATATGCAAGTGATTCAGCAAATTATCAAATGTCACAATGAATACCAGCTAACAATTTGCCTGACCTTCACTGTCTTTGAGAAAATTTTTTATTCTGTTAAAAGGTATATTCAAAGCCCCACAGAGAGAAGGTGTGGGAGTATTCTACATCAGCCTCCTGAAATCAATACACAAAGGCCATAGCTACCATCCATATAAATGAAAAAATCTGCCACCATCAATAAGCAAAAAGGAATTCGACAAGGTGATCCAATTTCACTAAAACTATTCTTAGTAAGTCTAGAACAGATATTCAAACACATGATCTTCTCTGAGGTAGGAATAAATGTCAACATTTAATTCCTTAACCACCTTCAAAGATGAGTAATGATTTAATAATGATAGCAGCAAAGAAGACACAGTCATATTCAGCAATTAACCCTAATCTTTGCCAATGAAAGTTTTATTTATTTATTTATTTATTTATTATTTATTATTCAAACTTATATACCGCCCTATCTCCCAAAGGACTCAGGGCGGTTTACAGGCATGTAAAAACATCAATATACCCAGGAATGCCTGCAGCTCTGTTTTGTTTTTGGGCGCTGGAGCCTTTCTTATTGCCTTGACCTTGCTCTCAGTGGGGTGAATTCCTTCCTTGTCTATTCTGTAGCCCAAGAACTCTACGGATTCTACCCCTATTTGGCATTTGTTCACTTTAACTTTTAGACCGGCTGACCGGAAAATGCCCAAAACTTTTCTCAAACGCTCCCCCAATTCGTCTACATTTTCGGCTGATACCAATACATCATCAAAATAGGGGACCACCCCCGGGAGCCCTTGCAGAAGTCGCTCCATTAAATTTTGAAATAGACCAGGTGCCACACTCACCCCAAACTTGAAAGCACCTCTGTGAGTCACAATTGTCTGGGCTTCGGCTGTGTTGGCGTCTACGGGCAGTTGTTGATAGGCTTGGGCCAAATCTAATTTGGCAAAAACGTGCCCTTGCCCCAGCGAGTGCAGCAAGTGTTGCACCACTGGGACCGGGTAAGCGCTTTTTTGCAAGGCTTTGTTTAAAGTTGCCTTGTAGTCAGCACAGATTCTAACTGACCCATCTGGTTTCACTGGGGTGACGATTGGCGTCTCCCACTTTGCATGATCGACTGGCACTAGTATCCCCTGACTGACTAGTTTGTCTATCTCCCTGTCAATCTTGGGTTTAAGGGCAAAAGGGACCCTCCTTGCTTTTAACCATATGGGGCTACCTGGGGTCTAAATTGAAGAAATAGGGGTCCCCTTGTACTTGCCCAGGCAGTCCTTGAAAACATCTTGAATTCGTCCATGAGTGTGTCCTTTAGGTTAAAGTCATTTCTGTAGATGCCAGTCACTCCCATGCCCAATGCGGAACCAGTCTAGTCCCAACAAACTTGGCAGGGTCCCCTTGACTATCGTGATGGGCAGGGTCTTCTTGTGTGGTCCGTACTCGGCGGACGGAGGTTGTCCCTCGAACAGGGATGCGATTCCCTTGGTAGTCTTGAACTTTTAGCCGCTGTGTTTGCAGTTTGCGTTTGGCGATTTTCGCAAAGCTTTCGCAAAAGTGTCCCAGGACATGATTGTGATCGCTGACCCTGTGTCCACTTCCAGCTGGCACGGCACTCCTTCGATTTTCGGTTTTGTGAAGATTTTCTTCTCTACGCGGGTTGCTGCACGACCCACTATCACGGTCGTTCGATTTGACTTCGCCCTTTTGTTTTGACCAATCACGGGCCGCCTTGCCGATCCCGCGCTCTGATTGGTTGGTTTGAATTTTCGGCGGGAAGGTTGGGGTGCTCGACAGACTTGAGCCAGGTGCCCCTTCTTCTCGCACCGCCGACATGTAGCGTCCTTGAACTTGCATTGTTGACGCTGGTGTTGCCCTCCGCAACTTCCGCATTCATCCCGGTCTTCTTTGCTCATTCTCCGGTGTGGAAAACTCCTTCCTCATCCTCGCCGTCTGATTCGGTCTGGATTTCTTCGTTGTGGACGGGTTGATTTCGCTCGCCGTTGGTGTGAGCGGCTTTGTAGGGTTTCCGCTGCTTGGGTGGACATCTCATGAGCTCTGGCTTCGTCCAGAGCGTTTGCCAGCGTTAGGTTGCTCTTGGATAGCAGCCGCCTCCATAACGAATGTCCCTGACCCCACGGATGAGTTGCTCCAACAGTTCCTCATCCAAATCTCGGTACCCACAATATTTAGAGGCTTTCTTCAGGGCGGCCATGTATTCGCTGATGGACTCGCCTCTTGCTGTCTCGCTCTCCAAATTCAAAAGCGTTGCACGTATTTGGACGGTGTTGGCGAAATGGTTCTTCAATAGGTTCTGCAGAGTTTGCCACGATACCGATTGTACCGGCGTTGGCTCTGCCAGGGCTTCTGCGATGTCGATGACCTCGGGACCGCAGTGGCTCAGGAAATACGCCCTTTTTCTGTTATCTGGAACTCCTTGCAGTTCGTTCGCCTCGAGGAAGCTCTCGAAACGGGTCATGTACATTCCCCATTTCTCCTTGGATGGGTCAAACGGCGCGGGCGGTGTGTAGCTGGCCATCGCTGCGTTTCCGCCCTGAATTTGCTGGGTTCGGTTCTTTCGTGCGTTCAGCTCGTTCCTGGTGCTTTTAGCCTCGAGATCCCACCCTCGTCGCCAGTGTTAAGTTTGGGCAGTAACGAGGCAGGAGACCAGGGTAGTGACAACAGCTCTTTAATATACAGTGAACCCAGCAACCAGTACTGGGGCAAACCTCTCTTTATATACAATTCGGCCGGTGGCCTCAACCAATCAGCAACGTGCTAATTCCCGCCAAAACTTTTAAAGATACATTACAATGTACATGTGCTTTCTTGATGTGAAAATATCACTATACATTTCATCTTTAAAATTTATTTATTCCTCTCTGTATAGCTCTACTAATTGTAAACATTTTCCACATCAGTTTAGTCATGATGTCTCTAATCCTGTCTTAGGCACAAAGCCAACTGGATGACCATAGACCACTCATTCTCTTTGAGCTCTAGGAAGAAGGCAACTGTCTGCTTGGTATAAAAGCTGTATATGATACATCACAGGATTTTAAATATCTGCTTATGGAAAACAAAAGCAGAAGGATAAAACTAAACCATATGATTCTGCTTGTGAGGTTTTCATTTGCATCAGATTAGCCACATAAAATAGGCCTTTGATCTAGTCCAGTCTTTTAAATGCATACTTGTCAACCTTTTTCTTTCACAGATACAAATTATTTTATTAGCCTTTTTCTCCTCATGCATCAGAAAATTAACAGCAAAGAAAAAGCATTGCTGGGAGAAAACATTTTACTGTGCTGCATTTATTAAAACTGTAAATTGTAACTATAGAAATGTTCCTTTTTTGAAATTTTCTTAGAACTTTTTTGGAAATAGCATGGGGAATTTTAGGAGTTGAAGTCCACACATCTTAATGAATGCCTAGAGTCAGGGGTGGGTTTCACTTACCTTTGCTACTGGTTTGCTTGTGCACGCACACTTGCTTCATTTGTGCACGCACCACTTCTGTGCATGCGCAGAAGCTTCTGCGCTTGCAAAGAGCGTATTTGATGATGTCCGGGAAGGTGGATGGAGCCTCCCGCTGCTGCTGCTGCCGGTTCGCCGGAACCAGGGCGAACTGGTAGCAACCCACCACTGCCTAGAGTGTTAAAGCATTAATCAGAAGTGCATTTAATTGGAAAGGTAACAGATGCCAATCCTTACAGAAATGAAGAAGGAAAAGATTGAAAGAACTGAAAAAGAAAAAGGGACTTCCCATCTGTAATTTTACTTTGTCTTTGTAATCTAGGATTACCTGTGATAAACTAAAATAAAAATGCAGCTACCTGAGTGATTTGAAGAATCTCTGCTGCTTGAATTGCCTTAATAGGTTAATCCATATGAACGGATACATTTAAATTTGCCAATTTTGAAACGTAAAATTCTAGAATTTTCCATTAGTGTTTCCAATTAAATAATTGAAGTTAGGAGCTTTATGGCCTGGTTCCATGTTTGTTTTTTTTCTGAGTGCCAGTCAAAAATTGGCTAAATAATTGTATTTCTTCTATCTTTCTCCTATCAGTGGAGTTTCACGAATTCAGTGTCTCCTAGTAAGTTTCTGTACAGCCTTTTTCCCAAAGTGCATATAAGACATATCTTTTTTTTCCAAGCCATTCCTATGGCTAACAGAAAGTATGAATGCCCTTCTAAAACATTGTAAAGATGTTTTCATATAATGCAAGGATAATATCTTCCCCCTCCCAAAATGGGCAGAAAGGAGCAGGAAAAAAATCATGAGAACAATTTTGTGATTCCAACTTTCTTACCACTGCCTTTAACACAGAATGGCAAAAATGTGCAGTGAAATCGGGAGAGAAGCAGAGAGAGAAAAATCAATGAAAACTTGTTTCTCAATTATTTGTTCCCTAGACAATGTTACATTACTCATTTCTCTCTATATATCAGGACAAATCTGTTTTGGAAGGCTGGCTCCTTCTTATTGGCTTGGTTTCTGTAGGCATCTAGTATCCAAACGTTTCATGACACGAGCGTTTGCACTCCAAATTCTATCTGCAAAAAAGTGCTTGATAAACTCTCTCGAGATGCTGTGCAAAGAGATAAAACTTTATTACCAGACATCTAAAGTTACTTAGGGAAGTCTGTCATGGCCAAATGAGTGGGCGTCTGAAGTTAATGAGCTGCTTTCAGCAAGATGGGCTTCTCTGAGAGAAAGTAAGCTTCTGCAGAACAGCAGCCTTGGAACAAAAGAATCAGCGACTCAGTGGGAGGCATCATAATTAATAAAGGGCAACAAACACATTTCTGTTTAATCTAATGTGACACTGCTGCACTGTAGACACTAGCAGCATGGGATTTCATTTACAAGGACGGCCTATCATTTGGTTACTCCAGAAAATTAGAAAGTATCAATCTCATCAGCAGTCAAAATGGTACACCAGCTGCCCAGAACTGAACTACCTTAAAGTATTCCAGAAAGTTTTAAAAAGATAGCCGTGACATGTGAAGAAGTGAGAGGGATATAAAAGTAAGTGAAGCATTTTTTCTTCATTCTTTCCTGACATTATATGGCTTTTATATTCTGACCGTGGTTCTCCTAGAATTTTTGTATTGCACATGTTTTGTGTAGTGCTTTGGATCTAGGTTTGATGAAAGCAATCCCAGTTATCTGCACATGAAGAAGAAACACCCATCCTGTGCAGACTGCACTGGCTACCTGTTGTTTTCCGGGTGCGCTTCAAGGTATTGGTTACCACCTTTAAAGCGCTCCATGGCTTAGGACCGGGCTATCTACGGGACCGTCTACTGCCGGCCTCTATCTCCCATCGTCCAGTGCGTTCCCACAGAGAGGGACTCCTCAGGGTGCCGTCAGCCAAACAGTGTTGACTGGCGGCCCCAGGAGGGCCTTCTGTGGGGGCTCCACCTGTGGAACGAACTTCCCTCGGACTTGACTACTACCTGACCTTAGGACCTTTCGCATGAACTTAAAACCTATTTATTTCGTATGGCTGGACTAGCTTGATTTTTATCTTTAGATTTTAATTGAATTCGATGGGTTTTTAAATTTTTGTAATTTTATAGGGGTGTAAGTTATTTTAATACTTGGGCTAATTTAAATCAGTTTTTTAAGGGTTGTTTTAACTATTGTGTATATTTGAATTTTACCTGCCTGTTCACCGCCCTGAGTCCTTCGGGAGAAGGGCGGTATACAAATTAAAATATTCATTCATTCATTCATTCATTCATTCATTCAAAGATGAAATACAAAAATGGCTGAAAGCAACTCCCTTTGTGCTCAAGCCATGCTGTAAATTTCAAACTTCTAATACTGTATTTTACTATGCCTAAGTTTCTGATTGAATCCAATCTCTTCAAGGAATGGAGTAATTATTCAGAAATAATAACAGATGGCATTATGAAGGAAATCTCTTATTATTACAACTAAAAATATAAATTTAAGAATGACCTTTTAGCATTAGTAGACATTATAACTCCATTAATCATGAAAACCACAATGCTACAAATTTCTAAAATCTTCAAACATTTATATTGTATTGAAGAATTAAGGTCACTTTAGCTTGGAAAATTCTTTCAATCGATTAAATATCCTGAAAGTATATATTTTAAAGGACTTTAATAATGCACATCTGAAGTTGCTACTACAGAATAGAACAGAATAGAATAACAGAGTTGGAAGGGACTTTGGAGGTCTTCTAGTCCAACCCCCTGCTTAGGCAGGATACCCTACACCACTTCAAACAAATGGTTATCCAATCTCTTCTTAAAAACTTCTAGTGTTGGAGCATTCACAACTTCTGGAGGCAAGTTGTTCCAATGATTAATTGTTCTGACTGTCAGTAAATTTCTCCTTAGTTCTAAGTTGCTTCTTAAGTTGAATCAAAACATGACATTATAGAAAATAGATTTGCCTAAGCGAAAGCAATTTGCTGTTAGAAAACAAATGAGTATAACTAAATAACTGCTGGTGTGCATATATCTTTATTTATTATACTAGCTTGATCAAGAAAAACTGACTCTATAGTTTTACATTAATTATAAAATCATAAAAATTGAAAGTAGTAATATTAGTACTACTGGTTCAAAAATACCACTATTTTTTAAATCAGAATACATTACAGCTGACCATAATAGTGAGGATCTGTGTGGCAAGTCAGCTTAGTAGTGTAGTGCTAATTGTTGATATGCAAAATCAATAACTTATTCTTTTTCATAGTTAAAAGAGACTTTTAACAGACAGCCTTTCAAGAGGATGTTCCCTTTAAGACTATCCATCTGAACAATCAGAAGCATTTTTGTATTGGTAAAACTTCTTCCAGCTACACTGCCTTTACCTGCCTCCATTTGTCTGTCCTTCTCTGCTTTATCTCTTTCTCCTCTCCCAAACTCTGTGCTGAAATTCTCTGCAGTGTTTCTAGAAAAATAAATAATTAATGCTGTTCACATAAACCACCAAGAGCATTCATCTGTAGAATGTAAAAGGAACCACCTATTATGACTGTGCAAAAGTGTCCATGGGATGCTCTGCAATGTATGTTAGTACAACTAAAACATCTTTCTTTGAATGGGAGAAGTATGATGGCGAACCTATGGCACGTGTGCTGGAAGTGGCATGCAGAGCCATCTTTCTGGGCATGCGAGCCATCACCTGTTGCTCTTCCGGGTTCCAGTGCACTGGCCAGCTGGTCTTCACACACATGGGAGGACCAGAAACTGGAAGAGCAGCCAACCGGCCAGCTGATCTTTGTGCATGCATGCATGCCAGAAACTGGAATATCATCTTCCCAACTCATGCATGTGCACTGGGGCAGTTGCTTTTCTGGTTTATGGCACATACATGTCCCGTTTCGGCACTCGGTACCAAAAAGGTTCGCCAACACTTTTCTAGGGAAATCACCACAAGCAGGTATGCGACCTTTCACTATTTGTTTGCTTCTTTAAGCATTTATATTGTCCTTTCACAGCATTCAGGGTGGTATACAAAAGATATGAAATTAAATATATTTTCTAAAATACATTTTGAACGCTTTGCACAGTCGTACTACAGGTACTCTTCAATTTATTATTGAGCCCAAAACTTACATTGCTAAGTGAGACAGTTGTTAAGTGATTTTCCCCCAATTTAATGGACTTTCTTGCCACTGTTGTTAAGTGAATCATTGCAATTAGTAACATGGTTGTTAAGTGAATCTGGCTTCCCCACTGACTTTGCTTGCCGGAAGGTCACAAAAGAAGATTACATGACCGCAAGACACTGCAACCGTCATAAATATAAGTTAGTTGACAAGAATCTAATTTTGCTTATGTGACTTTGAGGGATGGTACAACGGGTGTAAGTGTGAAAAAAAGCCATAGGTCACTTTTCTCAGCTCTGTTACAACTTGGAACAGTCACTAAATAAACTGTTGTAAGTTGAATACTACCTGTAGCTATGGAAAGTTATTTTTCCATAGTTATTCCAATCTCTTAGGTGTTATTGACATATATAGACATGGACAGTTTATAGTTGTAGAGAAAAACTGTAAAAAAAATCTGCAAACTAAACCTTCTCTACTTAGTGGATAGCAAGGAATTCTGCTATTATAGACCAATTCATCTGATGAACATTGAAGAGGTAGCTGTACATTTTTTCACTATTCATATACTTCCTTCCACTTCAAAATATTTTCTATACTTTGTCTATCTTTCCTGCTCCTGTTTTAGCCATATTTTCACATCTTCTCTTTTTGAAGTTTTTTAAAACACCTTTTAAAAAAGGATTTTTAGTCACAATTTCTCAGTTGTTTATATTGCAATGTTAGGCTTGGGTGACAAGCCAGTCAATCAATTTCTATTCCAACCAATGGATCAACACTCAATTGATCTGGGGGGGAAAAAACCCAGAACTTGCACTTGAGGGGAAAGACTGAAAAGGAGAAAAAAAATATCTCAGATGTATTTATAACAGGCTATCCATACCCTATAAACACATTGCTGCTATTTTTCATTATAGTGTAATATTTCTGTAATCATATAATCTCATTGCATTTGTCCATTTGGGAAAAAAGTTTTTGCAATTTGAACCTTCTGAAAAAATGTAATACCCTGGAGAATGTATGCAGCAACTGTTAGAAAAACATGAGCTTAGCCAAGTGAAACAAGAAAGCATGAGAAAGAAAATCAAGATTGCCCAGCCTCTCTTTGTTTAAGAGGGAGGGAAGAAAAAAGAGCGGCAGCCTTCTATTTGCTGATCTGTGACCCTTATAAAGATTTGATGGACTGACAAGCTTTCAAGACTACGTTTACTCTATATAAGTAGAATTTTAGTATTTCTTGTGGAATCCATTTTCTAATCTGTCCTACCTCAAATACCCACTAGATCTTGAACAGACCTTCTTCAGTTATATGGTCAGGATGAACAATATCAGTATAATCAAGTGATCCCTGATAGGCAGATCACTAAGTTCAAACGTTTACCTGGTAGCAGGGGCATCTATGTGTATCTTTGTGAAGGCCAGGGTGATGGGTGTGAATGTATCCTTGAAGCTCCCTATCTCTTTTCCATGCATTAACAACATATGGACACACAAAACAAGGGAGGGCTTTAGTGACATGGTCACACTATCAATGTTGTCTTTTTGTCCTCCATACTTGGATGCCTAGACTGGTGCTATAATTGACTGGCAATTCTGTTTGAAAATTTTCAATTTATGTTTACCTTTTCCAGCACATATTATTCTGCTACCGTATATATTTTGAATTATTTTATCAGAATTCCAAGACAGAAATAATGAAACTACCAGAAAGCTGCATGATCTTGCAAAAATACTTTGAATGTTTTAAAGCAATTATGATATTGAGAAATTAGTTTAAATAAGCCATCATTTCCATATTAACCACCATATATTAAAAAAAAGCCAGCAGGAAAAATATGCAGAAATATAAATCAATCAAGTATCTTCTGAAATATCTCTCATCCTGATTCCTTATGGCATGCGGTGAAATCCATTAGGATGCTCAAGATTATACGATTAAATCAGACTATTTCTTGAGAAACAAACAACCTTCACATCTTAAGGCTTATCTTTACGTTCCTAATTTCTTATTTTGCTGTCACTGCACTGTTTGAATAATTTTCTTTGATGACTCATTTCATTATTATCATTTCATATAGTATATCTTGCATAAGTAAAATGAAGTCAATGGAAACAGAAAACTTGCTCTGTCCCTAGTATTGTGCTGTCCCTAGCACAAATTCTTAACTTGTGTTAGCAGCTGTTTTGCAAATATTTGATTCTGCTATTTTAGCAAATATAGAAGACCAAATCACCAAAATATCACCAAAATATAAGCAATATTTCCAAATAGCACTGAATGTTTAACTGCAGTCATGGGTCTGACTTATGAATAAGTAACCCATTTTCAGTGTAGGTGTGCATAGAATAAGAATAATTTATGGCTTGCATGTGTGAAATACCACAATAGATCAAAGATTTCAGAGGGTCCAACAGTTCATAGCAACTTACTGATTCCCAAGAAGTCCATTCCTTCAGTCAAGTATTATACTTGCATATATGCATCAGGCTCAAGAAAGAAACAATTATCATAAGCAATTCTAATCTCTCAAGCCTACCTTACAGTCTACAGCCACCCTGTGATTTAAAGGCCCTTTCATCTGTAGGGCAGGTTGAATGCACTTTTATTTTTCAGACTAGCCTTTTAAATTCAATAGCAATTGGAGAAGGCTAATCTTCCACTATAGCTATTTTGTAGCTGGGCTTTCAAATAGTAGATAGGTAATCTAGAATGATTCATACCCTGCTATAGTTGAACATCACTTTTGTGATGAATGTGCTTGATGCTTTGCCCTGATAATAAAGTTTTAAGACTGGTTTACAAATCTTTTATTTGAACTTAAGAAGCACACTACTGTTAGATTGCCAAATAGATCACAGTCAAATGAAATTTCCTGTCACAAGCAGCCACACTTTTCCAATACACTATGTACTAATGTAAGCATTTTAAAAGTAAAAAGAAGAGAATATGAAACTTTTCTAAATTGTTATGGAAATTTTTTTAAAAAACCTCTTTAGTCTTTTTTTTTTCCTTGTACGACTAGATTTTATAAAGTCTTCAACAGAAGATAAAAAACAGAGGAACAAAAAAAAATTAAGATGAGAAAACTTCATGACATTGAGAATATTGATCTACAGGCTGATAATTTTATGCTTAGGAAGAAGACAAAAATAATAAAGATAATAAAGATTTAGTTCTTAATTATAAAATAAGCCTTGCAGTACTAAAAGTGCAAGAGGGAATAATATTTTAAAATAAACAACATTGTTATTTATATGTATTATGTCTATCATGTAAGGCAGTGTTTTTCAATCTCAGCAATATTAAGATGTGTGGACTTCAACTCACAGAATTTCCCAGCCAACATGTTGAAGTCCATACATCTTAAAGTTGCTCAGGTTGAAAACACTATTCTAGGACATTCAAGAAGAAAAAGGATAACTTAAATTGTTATTGGGCTACAGTAGATTCCCCTATGAGAAAAGTCTGCAGCATCTAAATTGTTTTAACATGTTACCAAGGAGATTATCAGAATAATAGAGGTATATAAAATCATAACCACTATAGAAAATATAAATTGAGAGAAGTTAAAAGATGGGATCATTCATTAAAATTAGATATATAGAAGGTCAGGTACATAGAATGATGCACTTCTGTATTGTTGTTGTTGTTAGTTGAGAAGTCATGTCTGACCCATCGTGACCCCATGGATAATGTTCCTCCAGGCCTTCCTGTCCTCTACCATCCTTTGAGTCCATTTAAGCTCACACTTGCTGCTTCAGTGACTCCATCCAGCCATCTCATTTTGTGTTGTCCCTTTTTTCTTTTGCCCTCAATTGTTCCCAGCATTAGGCTCTTCTGTAGTTAATCCTTCCTTCTCATTAGGTGGCCAAAATATTTGAGTTTCCTCTTCAAGATCTGGCCTTCTAAAGAGCAGTCAGGGTTGATCTTCTCTAGGACTGACCAGTTTGATCGTCTTGCAGTCCAAGGGACTCACATGAGTTTCTCCAGCACCATAGTTTAAAGGCCTCAATTCTTTGGCAGTCAGCCTTTCTTATGGTCCAGCACTTCTGTATACAACTGTGTAATTCACTTACCTCTGGGGGGGATAACAGCCACTAGTTTTAACATATCTAAAAAAGGACTCAACAATGAGGCAGATTATCAACAGCTAAGACATGTGTTTCTTTATCTAAGATGTGTGGACAAAATGCTGGCTGAGGAATTTTGGGAATTGAAGTCCATACATCTTAAAAACACCAAGGATGACACTGAGCAACAGTCTGATGGTTGTTTTCCACCTCCAGAATCAAAGGTATCTGATTGACCACAATGTGAGACAGGATTCTGACCTGGATGGTCACTGGCATGACAACAAACAACAATGGTTTTCTTTTGTTCATAGATAAAAACAATAAAAAAGCAATAATCAAAACCATTGTTAAAATTAACTGAAATTGTGTTAATGCCAGCTGAAGCCATTCTTAGATATAAAAAAGAAAAGCAAACTATATGTCTTTTTTAAAAAACTTATATTGCATTCAGGTTATTGGATAATTTTGCTCTTCACATTTTATTCTTTGTCCTTTTGTACATATTGCTGCCCTATCTATTATGCCATGAATCTGTTGTTATTGTTCTGACCCAGTCTTAGCAGAAGCAAGAAACAGACTACTTGTCACGAAAACCTCCTCTTTATTTACCTCTTGTGAATTAATTGCATTCACCCATCAAAAAGTCTAGGCAATAGTCCTTCAAGGAGTTAATTGAAGTAACAGATCTTATCAGTTCCTTGTGATAATTGTAAGGGTGTGATCTCCCAGCCAAAAGGCTGCAAATTAAGTTCTGGCAAGAAACACAATGAGCAAAATCTTCAGAAATATGAACTGTCGTCTCCTACAACAACCACTCCCCTTTTTTTCTATTTATTCCCCAGCCAGGGAGGGGCCATTCAGCATCCACGTGTGCTTTGCTTCCCAAGTTGACTCCTTGTCCTCCTAACTGCTCTGCACACACGTGCATCTGGAACAGGCCCCAGTTGTTCTTCCTCCTCACTTATCTCAATCTCCAAAGGCAGCTGCCTCTCTGGTGGCTGGGAAATGTCAGACGGCCCTAGCTCTATCTCTGTGTACAACACAGAGCATCCATCAGAGCCTTCCCCAGACTCCAGAACTGGCCCAAGTTCCTCCCCAACCTCCTCATCATCCGAGTCTGCTGGCAGCTCTGCTGGAAGCTGGCAGGTCACAACAGATATGATTATAGCTGTCAAGCTTACAGTTCATAACTATAATTAGTATAAGGTTCCATCACATTTCTCAGTTATGAGATAATCCTGATTTAGCGGAGGAAACATTGTCTTTTTGGACTCATTGGGAAAAAAATTCAAAATTAAACAATTAACTCAACAGTTCAATTCAATGGAAATCATCATGATATATATCTTATGAGTCTGCTTGGCTGACTTTAATTGCCTACTCAGACAATATTTTCCATCCTTGCTATGCTAATAGGAAATACAACTAACAAGGTTTTTCTAGACCTAAGATGCTCTTCCTTTTTCATCTGCATTTTGTAGAAAAATGCTCTGATATTATTGCCACCCTCATCCTCTTCCTCATGATCAACAGGGTATATACATGGAGATGTTAAAAAAAAAGTTAATAAGGCATGGCAACTGTGTAATCAAAGCCCCACATCTTTTTAAATGTATTGGGATGTCCCTAAAAGAGAGGTGATCTTCAATTACATTTTGTAACTGGCATTGAAGATGCCCCAGATTATTGTATGCATCACATATTTATGCATGAAATGAGAACGAACAAGATGATTTGGTGAAAAATTATGTTCATTCATTTAATCATTCATTAAAGTTAGCTATGGGGAGAGTTAGTAAGCACAAATAAAGGCTGATAAAATAATGTAGCTATTTATCACATGTCTATATGTTAGTAAATGTACCTGTTTTACTGTCATCTCCTTTAAATATATATATATATATTAATTTCAACATACTAACAGTGGAAGGCACTTAAGTTAGCTTTCTTATTTATTGTTTACAGACAATTTTAAGTTGTGCTAAATTTGCAGAAGGTATATCAATTTATAGTAATTAAATAATGCATACATAACAACTTAAAAACAAGCAGCAATAATGAAATATTCAAACTTTTTTTAAAAAAATGTTAAAATTTGGCTTCCTTTCTAAAAGACAAGCTATATTTTAAAAGAAAAAAATAATAAATTCATTCATTAGGTGCTAATCTTTATCTGAAACTGTATTATTTCTTAACAAGAAGTACATAATACTAGATGAAGGAAACCCAAGGCTGTGAGCATAAATTTAAAAAAAAAAAGAGATTGGAAGAAAATTACTAAATGGTTCGTTAAGGAATTATATGCTGGTGGATTGTAGATGAAAATATTGATAGGAGTAGGATTAAATTGAAGCAGTCTGGGAAATTTATCCAAAATTATTCAAGCCTCCTATCCCTTACTGCGGAAAAATTATATATAGTTTTATATATATGCCTTCTTTACTATATTCATTTCTGTTACATACATGAGAAAGAACTGTTTAGATTTGTTTTTTTAAGTCACAGTAAAATTTAAAAAATGGAGAGTCAGCTTGGTATGATAGTTAAGTAAAGGTAGTCCTCAATTTATGACTACAATTGAGCCCAAAATTTCTGTGGTTAAGTGAGACATTTGTTAAGTGAATTTTGCCCCATTTTATGACCTTTCCTGACTGAAGTGAATCACTGCAGTTGATAAGTTAGTAACCCAGCTGTTAAGTGAATCTGTATTCCCCATTGACTTTACTCATCAAAAGGTCACAAAAGGTGATCACATGATCCTGGGACATAGTAGTGGTCATAAATATGAACCATTTGCCAAGCATCTGAATTTTGATCACATGATCATGGAGATGCTGCAAAGGTTATAACTGTGAAAAATGATCACTTTTTTCAGTGCTTTTGAAACTTTGAACAGTCACTAAATTAACTATGGTAAATCAAGGATTACCTGTAGTCATTCTAGAAATTGGGAGCCTTTGAGTTCTAGTCCTAAATTAGGCACAAAGCCAGCTGGAATAAGTTGAGCCTCAGCTTTAGGAAGGAAGCCATAGCCAATCATTTCTGAAAAACCTTGCCAAGAAAAGTGCAGGCACCTTGTCCAAGCAGTTTCTGAGAATCGGACATGATTGAATGGAAGGGGGTGGGGAGAATAGAAGACTGAAGACTCTGGCATCTGGAGTATATAGATTTGGATCCCAATTTAATCTCGTAATCCTAATAATCTCACTGAAACCAAAGCAACATGTTAATAATGATTAACTTCTCACTAATTCCATTGGGTTTACTTTTAGATAAGTATTCAACTACAGCAAAATTTAGGTAACTTGCCAAAAAAATTAATGGATCTTGGAATAGATAGAATCTAATGTTCTTATTCCTTCTCCAAAGTGTGTGTAAACTGCATTAATTGTATTTAATCTATAGTTTTTAGTTTTTCAAAACACAGATACAGTTAGCACTGTTCAATACCTTAAAAGTTTTGAAAACTAATTAAATAAACTACATGTTATACTTTAAAAATTGATAGACATATCTGAATTCATGCTAAGCTACAGTGCTAATTTTAGCAATAAGGTGTTTTCATGCATATCAAATGTTTGTGTCATAACAGACTATAAAAATGATACAGATGTTAGGGAATGCGAACTGACATGTGTTGTGGCCCTGTGGAATTATAATTATAGCCATCCTGGAATGTCTGCAGTTGATTCTGTTTTGCCAGTGATTTTGTATCACTTAAAATGTATTATATATTTATATGGAATTTAGAAGAACGTAGTTTTTTGTTTTTTGTTTTGTTTACATTTATATCCCGCCCTTCTCCGAAGACTCAGGGCGGCTTACAGTGTATAAGGCAATAAGGCAATGTAGATGTATAGTCATTGAAACAAATAGATCCTTTGTTGCTTTTCCTAAAAATATATTAGTTATTTATAAAGTTAATTATTTTTAACTCCTTGAAAGTTAGGATTTAATAGTAGAGGCAAAATCTTCCCGTTCAGAGATCAGATACAGGCATAGGATGGAAACTATACCAGTTGTACTGATGATCTTTTATCTCATGATTGGATGGGAAAGTAACCCATTCTGATCTTTTATGATCTCTCATTAACATTCAGTGCTATCAATCATGATGTCCTTCTGAATCTCCTGTGAGGGTTGGAATTAGGATTTCAACTTCACCACGAGTAACTGAGATCCCTTCCTTTAACTTAGTACTATATATTGACCTAACAAGACAGTACCTCAAACAACTGTAGCTACAATACAAATACATTTTCTTCTAGCCACTCATACATCCATACATCCAAATATATTCTATAATTTTGTTTATACAAATAGGCAAGATCCAATGTGAAAAAAATAATAGAATAGAATAGAACAGAATAGAATAGAATAGAATAGAATAGAATTTAAATTGGCCAAGTGTGATTGGACACACAAGGAATTTGTCTTGGTACATTTGTTCTCAGTGTACATAAAAGAAAAGATATGTTCATCAAGAATTCTAAGATACAGCACTTAATGATACTCATAGGGTACAAATAAGCAATCAGGAAATAATCATTATCAATATAAATCGTAAGGATACAAGCAACAAAGTTACAGTCATACAGTCATAAGTGGAAGGAGATGGGTGATGGGAACAATGAGAAGACTAATAGTAGTGCAGACTTAGTACATACAGTAGTTTGACAGTGTTGAGGGAATTATTTTTTTAGCAGAGTGATGGTGGTGTTCAGGAAAAAACTGTTCTTGTGTCTAGTTGTTCTGGTGTGCAGTGCTCTATAGGGTCGCTTTGAGGGTAGGAGTTGAAACAGTTTAAGTCCAGGATGTCAGGGATCTGTAAATATTTTCACAGCCCTCTTTTTGACTCGGGAAGTATACAGGTCCTCAGTGGAAGGCAAGTTGGTAGCAATTATTTTTTCTGCAGTTCTAACTATCCTCTGAAGTCTGTGTCTGTCTTGTTGGGTTGCAGAACCAAACCAGACAGTTATAGAGGTGCAAATGACAGACTCAATAATTCCTATTTAGAACTGGATCAGCAGCTCCTTGGGCAGTTTGAGTTTTCTGAGTTGGTGCAGAAAGAACATTCTTTGTTGTGCTTTTTGATGACGTTTTTGATGTTAGCTGTCCATTTTAGATCTTGCAATATGGTAGAACCTAGAAATTTGAAGGTTTCTATTGTTGATACTGTGTTGTCAAGTATTGTGAGAGATGGAAGTATGGAAGGATTTCTCCTAAAGTCTACCACCATTTCTATGGTTTTGAATGTGTTCAGTTCCAGATTGTTCCGGTCGCACCACAGGATTAGTCGTTCAACCTCATGTCTATATGCGGATTCGTCATTGTCTCTAATGAGACCAATCACTGTTGTGTCATCTGCGAACTTCAGTAGTTTAACAGATTGATCATTGGAGATGCAGTCATTGGTATACAGAAAGAATAGAAGTGGGGAGAGCACACAGCCTTGGGGGTCCCCTGTGCTAATTGTACAGGTATCTGATGTGATCTTGCTTAGCTTCACCTGCTGCTTCCTGTTTGTTAGGAAACTTATGAACCTTTCAAAAGTTTTTATGACTACAGATGCTAGAGCAACTGGTCTGTAGTCATTAGTTCCTTGATGGTGGGCTTCTTCAGCACTGGGATGATAGTACAGCATTTGAAGCAAGAATGAACATAGCACATCTCTAGTGATTTATTGAAGATATGGGTGAAGATGGGGCCAATTGGTCAGCACAGACTTTTAAGCAAGAAGGAGTTATTATGGAGCTTTTCCTGGCTTTTGTCTGTGAAATAAGTCTTGCACTTCCTTTTCTGTGATCACTAGGGATTATGAATCCAATGGGATGGGGTCAGTTGTAGGAGGATTGGCTGTTGTTGGTGTGTCTGAGATGGGGGCTATGGAGATAGATGGCTGTAGTTTCCTTTCAAATATGCAGTAAAACATGTTCAGGTCATCTGCCAGTTGCTGATTTCCTTCAGCCTGGGAAGGAGGTTTGCCGTAGCCTGTGATATTTTTAAGAGTTTTCCACATGTTTGCTGGTTCATTTGTTGAGAACTGATTCTTTAGCTTTTCAGAATAGCTTGATCTCTGATCTCCCTTGTTAATACATTTCTGGCCTGACTGTACAGCATTTTATCACCTTTTCTGTAGGCTTCCTCTTTGGAACAACGTAGCTGCTTAAGTTTAGCTGTGAACCAAGTTTTGTTGTTACTGTATATTCACAAGTTCCTGGTGGGTACACATAGGTCTTCACAGACGCTGACATATGATGTTACAGTCTCTGAGTTCATCTAAGTCTGCAGAGGTACTTTCAAAAACATTCCAATCAGTGCAGTTAAGGCAGGCCTGTAGCTTTAACTTTGCCTCCTCCGTCGAGGTCTTCACTGATTTAATTGTTGGTTTTGTGGTTTTAAGTCTTTGCCTGTAAGCAGGTACAAGGTGAATCATGCAATGATCAGAGTGTCGCACAGCTGCTCATGGTAAGGACCGATAAGCATCCTTTAGTGCTTTGTAGCAATGGTCTAAAGTATTCTTGCCTCTAGTGGGACAATTGACATGCTGAAAGTATTTTGGTAGCTCTTTCCCTAAGTTTGCCTTGTTTAAATCTCCCAAAATAATGGCCAGCGAATCAGGATATTTGGCTTCAGCCTCCAAAATTTGGTCAGCTGGAGTTTGTAATGCCTTGTTTACACAGGCTTGTGGTGGAACATAAACAGCAATTAGAAAAAATGAGGAAAATCCACGAGGCAAATAGTATGGTTTGCAGTTGATAATTAATGTCTCCAAGTTTTCATCACAGAATTTATATATTATAGTTATATCCTGAGACCAACTGTTGTTGATATATAAGCATAAGCCTGCTCCCTTCTTTTTACCAGATGTTTCTGCAATTCTGTCTGATCATTGAATCTGAAACCCTGGGATATGCAGGCTGCTATCCTCAATTGATTCATTTAACCAGGTTTCAGAGAAGCATAGGACTGCTGAATTGCAAAAATCACAATTGTATCTGTTTAAAAGGAGTATTTCATCCATCTTATTAGCAAGTAAATGTATGTTGGTTAGGAAAATTGAAGGCAGAGGAGTTTTATTTCTCCTATTCCTTAATCTGTTTAAAATCCCTGCCCATTTACCTCTCTTTTTTCTCTTCTTCCATTTGGTTTTTTTGGTAATCCATGGCTCCCAGGAAATTGCTTCTTCCTGTGTTAGAATCTCCTCCACGTTTGTAAAGATGGGGGGGGGTAAGATCACAGAAAGCTGCTCCTTAAAGAAACGTTGCTTAATTTTTAGCAGATGGTCTTGTGAGTAAGAAATCCGTAGTGAGTCACAGAGAATAATTAAAAATAAAGAAACCATTAGAGAGCATTTCACTGAGACAGCCTTTTGCGGCGCCATCTTGGGGAGTCACAAAAAGTGATTTGTATAATAATTAAAACATTCCTGTGTATTTGTCAGGGTTTCAAGTAATAGATCCATAGCAAGCAAAACCTTGAGGCAGGCAAATTCCTTAAAGAATAACTCTATTGGAAAAATCATATTGGCACATATCTGGTGAAAACCAACTCTAAAGGTTTCCACCTAGTTAAAAGAGAAACCTCAAACCCCAAACAGTCAGTCACATGGGCCAATCAAGATGCTGTCTAGTCATCTGAAGACCTCCCTCCTTTTTCCACGGTCCAGGTGTGAGAATGTTCTTGGTTCCCAAGAGAAAGTATTTAATTTTGGCTACATAAACCCCTCTATTTCTAATCCCCCCTCCATATCGTTCAGCTCCAGTGTGGCAATACTGAAGCTCCAATATGGCTCTGGTCAGGGCTGCTTCAGGGTTGACAGGATTGTGCAAAAGTCCATCAAAATTATCTGCAGGCACCTGTTTCAATTCAAATTAAAGCAATTCCACTGTTTAGTCTAAAAGCTGTTCAATTCATCCAACTTCAGTTTGAATTTTCTTCTTTTTCTTTATGTTATAGTAAATAGAAAACATGAGTGAGTGAGTGAGTGAGTGAGTGAGTGAGTAACTGACTGATTGACCCACCAACTGACTACAGCAAGACAATACACCCAGGATAAATTATAGCAAAGATAGAATGATCATCTGTTTCTAAGACACTTCCCTTGGACTCTGTAAAAGTGACTTGCACTAAGTTCAAATCCTCATTTGCATAATATGCCATGTTGAAACTCCTTAATGCTCTCCCGAACTCAAAATAAAACAATATTGTAGTATTTACCTTTACAAGGCAGAAAGAATTTGACTCAAATTTGAATTTGACTCAAGGTGGTAGCACTCCAGCTCACATAATTTCATAAGGCAGAGCTAATAAGGGAAAAAGTAACAATGTAAGTAGGTCGTACCTCAAATGTTCCATGCCAGTCAAGAACAATGTGTTCTTGACTCGCATGGAACATTTATAGTTCCTCCACTATTTCTGACATTACTGCCATTTGAGAAAACTGTGGCTTTTTTTCCAATAATAAAACGGCTTCATTTATACAGACAAGTAAAAATCCAGTACTAATCCAATTCTGACTGCAAATTGGAATGATGGTATTCGCCATCCTTGAAACTTTGTATAAAAGATATCTCCTTTCTATTTTGTTTTGTTCCTCATTTCTGTAAATTGGAACCAATAATTGTTATAGAATTTTTTTTAAAAATGTTCTATTTTTCACCACTCATAAGTGATACCATAGATATATGTTGGGGCGCGACAGCTGCCCCAACACCTGGATGAAGATGTCTATCTAGACCCGTTCCAGTCCGGCTTCCGACCCGGATACAGCACGGAGACAGCTTTGGTCGCATTGGTGGATGATCTCTGGAGGGCCAGGGACAGGGGATGTTCCTCTGCCCTGGTCCTATTAGACCTCTCAGCGGCGTTCGATACCATCGACCATGGTATCCTGCTGCGCCGGTTGGGGGGATTGGGAGTGGGAGGCACCGTATATCGGTGGTTCTCCTCCTATCGCTCCGACCGGTCGCAGACGGTGTTGACAGGGGGCAGAGGTCGACCGCGAGGGCCTCACTTGTGGGGTCCCAGGGTCGATTCTCGCCCTGCTGTTCAACATCTATATGAAGCCGTTGGGTGAGATCATCAGTGGTTTCGGGGTGAGATACCAGCAGTACGCTGACGACACCCAGCTGTAATTTTCCACCCCGGACTACCCCAATGAAGTTGTTGAAGTGCTGTCCCGGTGTTTGGAGGCTGTACGGGTCTGGATGGGGAGAAACAGGCTCAAGCTTAATCCCTCCAAGACGGAGTGGCTGTGGATGCCGGCACC
This sequence comes from Ahaetulla prasina, assembly GCF_028640845.1. Taxonomy (NCBI): domain Eukaryota; kingdom Metazoa; phylum Chordata; class Lepidosauria; order Squamata; family Colubridae; genus Ahaetulla; species Ahaetulla prasina. The sequence goes on from NC_080540.1 coordinate 265,378,466, forward strand.
CCAATTCAGTCAGCTGCAGCCGCGGCTGGCTGTTGGAGGCGAGTTACTGGCCCCAAAGGATAGGGTGCGCAACTTGGGTGTCCTCCTGGACGATCGGCTGTCGTTTGAAGATCATTTGGCGGCCGTCTCCAGGAGGGCCTTCCACCAGGTTCGCCTGGTTCGCAGTTGCGCCTTCCTTGATCGGGATGCCTTATGCACAGTCACTCATGCGCCATTACCTCTCGCTTGGATTACTGTAATGCTCTCTACATGGGGCTCCCTTGAAGTGCACTCGGAGGCTTCAGTTAGTCCAGAATGCTGGTTATAGAGGGAGCTACGCGTAGCTCCCATGTAACACCGCTCCTGCGCAGCCTGCACTGGCTGCCTGTGGCCTTCCGGGTGCACTTTAAGGTGTTGGTTATGACCTTTAAAGCGCTCCATGGCTTAGGACCTGGGTACTTACGGGACCGCCTGCTGTTACCACACGCCTCCCACAGACCCGTACGCTCCCATAGAGAGGGACTTCTCAGGGTGCCGTCCGCCAAACAATGTCGGCTGGCGGCCCCCAGGGGAAGGGCCTTCTCTGTGGGGGCTCCCACACTCTGGAACGAGCTTCCCCCGGGTTTACGCCAAATACCTGACCTTCGGACATTTCGTCGCGAACTCAAGACCCATCTTTTTATCCGCGCGGGGCTGGCTTAAATGGGGATTTTAATGTTAAATTTATTAATTTTAAACGGGGTCTTAGTATGGCAAATTTTAATCACTGGGCTAATTTAAATAAGATTTTTAAATCGTATTTTAAACTTGTATATTGTATTGTTGGTTTTATTATGCCTGTACACCGCCCTGAGTCCTTCGGGAGAAGGGCGGTATAAAAATCAAATAAAATAAAATAAATAAATAATAAATAAATATATTTCAACAGAAATTAACAAAATAAATTAATACATGAAATAAAAACCCAGACACAATTGATGTATAAAAGCAACTCAGCCATCAGACAATTAAACCTTGCCCATAAAAAAAGCATATACCTCATTCCTAACTATCTGAGGAACTCACTCACTCTGGTAGAAGAGGCATCTTGTGGATCCCATTGGCCAAGGAAAATTGGCTGGTAAGGTCCAGGAGAAGAGCTTTTTCTGCTGTGGTTCTGCTGCTTGGGAACATTGTGCACCTCGAAATGAAATGTACCCCCATTTCTTGGCTTTCTGAAAGGGCGCAAAAACCTGGCTCTGCCAAATGGCTTGGCGCCTCCATCCTGGAGGTGGTTAGTAGATTAGGAGACAATCCCACCTCCACCCTATGACATATTGATTCTTTTTTATCCAGTTTCTTGTTAATTTTGGGGCTTAAATGTTGTTTATGCTCTAATTCAGAGGTGTCCAAACTTGTCAACTTTAAGACTTATGGACTTCAACTCCCAGAATTCCAGAAATCCCAGAAGCAAAGCTGGCTGAAGAATTCTGGGGGTTGAAATCCACAAGTCTTAAAATTGTCAAGTTTGGACACCCCTGCTCTAATTGTTTGATTTTGTGTTTTATGATATTGTAAGCCAGTCTTACTCAATAGTGAGATGGGCGGCATATCAATGTAATAATAACTAAATACAAATGAACTTTTCATTGTGGCAATAAGACAAGGCAATTGAAAGGCTTTAATTTAATTTTCTAATTAAGAGTTTGCACTAATATATATGTATGGTGCATAAGTATTTTTATTTGTTTAGATTTTAGGTTAATTACAATGGTACAGTATTTTCATTTTTAAGCATTCTATAACATAATCCTATAAGGCTTCTTCTAATAATAATATACTCCAAACTTTATGGGTTGTCTACCTCACTTCAAACCCTGGTTGCCTTGAGAGAAGAAGAAATCACATTTCCCTGCCCCCTTCAAATGATGCATGCTATACTGACTTTTGTTTGAAAACTGTGAGGTTAATTGAGTGGATATGAAGTGTAAGCCAGGCTAAAATTGCCTGCCCTGTAAATTGTAAAGCACTAATCCTCTGGATTTAATTTAAGGCTCTCCTATTTCATGCATCAGAGTAAATCATGTCATAGACAGTTTAACGAAGGAAATACTAATAAAAAGACAAGTTCATTTTGGAAAGTTGAATGTAAATGTCTTTCAGTGCAGACATAACCTGGGTTGGCCATCTACCAGCAAGAATAAAGGTTGTAAACCAAACAGATTGTGTTGGTGTGGAAAAGGAACAAGTGGATGGAGCTAATCTCTAATTGTTAAACTTGCCTAATGAAGTTGAAATTTTTAATGATTAATTCCCATTACATATATAGAGGGAATAATATATTCAAAATATGTTTTTATATACAGCTTTTTCAGAGATGAATACATTTTGTGTTGCGTGTAATGTAACGCCTTGTACTACCTGGACAATGTGTGTGTAGAAAATGCTATACTGTAGCATAGCTTAGAATAGCCTAGCAGAGCAATGTAGAGCAGAACATAATGTTTTTTAAAAAAAAATATTTAATGGTTGCATGCTTGGCCTGGGAAAAACTTGAAAATATCTTAAGACTTATAATTAGTTGCTCAAGTCCAAAAGGAGCATACCAATAATACTATATACGCATCAAGTATGCATGACTGAGTAGCTATAGGCAGAAATAGGGTGATCTGTACCTAGGGCATACTAAAGAGGACATAACTGTACTCTACTGATCAAACTGAAGGTTTATAAAGCCAGTAAAGTTATGTTTTATTAAAATGATACTATTTATGTACCTGCTGTTTAATCTAACTGCATAATGAATGGAGACAAAGTGCAGTCAAACCAAATTAGCCCCATTCCCTTTGTATGTGTGTCATTTACACTTGGATATACAAAAAGGATGGAGCTTGGATCACCACACCACGTTTGGCTTTGTTCCTGTTTTGACCTCCTCATGCACAAATGCCACTCTAGACGATAAATTGATTTAGGCTGACAGAATTCTGTCTTCTCTAATTATGTAGCTATATCAAACAGCAGTTGCATCAATATTATTTTACTTCATCCTCCAATAAAAGCCAAATGGTTTTCTAGAATCTAATGTTTTGTTTTGTTTTAGAATCTAGTTGAATCTAATCCATACTCTGTAAATATAAATAGAGACAGGGATTAGACCAGATTACATTAACTCTAGAACTAGGGTTGCAGGAATATTTCACAATAAGTAGTTCATGTTGAAACCTAGCATGCATATTTTAGCAGCAATAGAACTGGGTGACCTTGGACCAATCATTCTCTCACAGCATAACCCACCAGACAGGATTGTTGTAGAAGGGGAAATAGGAAAAGGAAAGTGTGTCGGATATGTTGGATACCTTGAGTTATTTCTAAGGTGAGATACAAATAAATAAACTTTCATTGGGTAGCATTTTTGAAAAGTTTATGTGACTACTATACACAGCTTTCTTAGCAAGCCTCTAAGAATGCCTTTGTAGTATCCTTTGAAATTTAATGAATATTATTATCATAATAACCCTCTGCCAATTGCTAGAAGGAACAGAGCCCTAAACTTGACATTTTCTTGGAGAGAAATGTGAGAAAGGTCATCCCATTGCTATGATAAAGCACATTTTGTTTTTGTTATATCATTTTGGATTGAGCTATTTATGAAAGTCTAGACTGATTTGTAAACAGAATTAACGGGTCCCTGCACATTCCTGGTATAGAACAGTATATATTTTTTCTCTTTGATGAAATAATAATGAAAATAATTCAGGGAGAGAAGCTATTTTGTGTTGAAAGGATTGTGGTGAAAAGATAAACTAATGGGTATGAAATGGAAAATACAAACACAGTTAGAAACATGGAACCAACAATATTGCCCCTATGTCACAGTTCTCCTTATCCATTAAAAAAAAAGCCCCCACTTCAATAGTAGTGAAAGTGTCTAGATATTTTCAGGTTTTCTATTTAGTTTGCTCAGACAATAAAACTTCTTTAATAATTGGTTAAGCCGAGAGAAATGGTTTTTGGATTAATAATGTTCCTGATATTCCTTGAAGTCACTTATTCTTTGAATTAATGAGATGGAACGAAGTGCTAGAATCAGCAGTAGGAGTAAATATGGTACATCAATCTGAAAGAAAGCTGAATGAGTCTTTGGGAAAAAAAGTAAGTGTAAAGATATCATTAGTAATTGTAATATGGTGTCTAAGTGATGTACACTGAAATGGTATACCCTTGGGTGTGCTAGTTCTATTCTTCTGAGTAAATACATCTGTCTTATTCATATTTGATCAAGGTAGATCATTTTATGTACCTAAAAAGTACTATATATAGTAGTACTATATAAAGTATTATATATAGTACTTTTTTATGCTTTACTAAAGTTGATTTCTAAAGATCTTTGAAATACAATGTATTTTACTGTCAAATATAATACTGTATTTTTGTTACACTCTTTCCTGCCTGCTCACCAAAGGCTAGCATTGCTCCAGTAGTAATTGTTCCATTGATATATGTTTAAACAGCATTCTTTCTTAAGCATTCCTTCTTAAGAAGTAAATATCTTTGTAACATAATAGAACTTTTGAGTGAGCATGTTTAATATTGTATTATCAGTCTGTTTGTATCATATTTTATCTATTTTATTTGCTCTGTACTTTATTTTGAGAGTCAGTTTGATGCAATGGTCATCGTATTAGGCTAGAAAGTGAGAGAATAAGAGTTTTAGTCTTGACACATGCATAAAGCCAGTTGAATGATCCTGGGCCAATCACTCTTTCTCAGCCTTGGGAAATGGGTAATGGCAAACCATTTCTGAAAATCCTTGCCAAGATAACAGCAGGGACTAGTCTGCAAACTTGATTCAGAATTCAGAAGTAAGCCTGCATACACACATACACACCATATATATATACACATATGTACATACATACCATGTACTTTCTTAATTAAATTATCAAAGTATGCAATAGTAATGTACAATAATATAAAAAGAAAGGGTACAATAGAATTGTGCTTTCTAATTCTAAAATCAGCAATTAACACATAGATTTATTCACAGTTCCACAAGATAGTGTGTTCCTAGAATTATGTCATCTGTTAGATTCAATTAGTAAGTCAGAACCAAAAATTCTTATGAACAGGTTTGCATTGTCCCAGAATGTATAGCAAATTTAGTCTGATTGCTCTGGATTATTACAGTAAAAATTATTTTAAATGTAAAATGGATGGAGAGGGGGAAGGGGGAAGGGGGAGGAGAGGAGAGGAGAGGAGAGGAGAGGAGAGGAGAGGAGAGGAAAGGAAAGGAAAGGAAAGGAAAGGAAAGGAAAGGAAATTTGTGAAATGCTGAAAATTGATAGTTATAAACCATTACAGAAGGAAATTTTCTAGCACATAACCAGCTGACATTGTCCTCTTGTCCAGTATCATTTCTGACGAAGATAGACAATGGGAAAATATAATAATTTTTTAGTCCATTGGCAAATCTTCGTCTATAATTTTAGAAAAACTTTGGTTCTTTTATTTGCACTTGCATGTAAAGTTCTTTATGCAATGCAATGTATTGACATGTATTATAAATATAAGTTGTCTTGCATGATCCAATTTGAGTTGCTCACCAGGACCAGAGGTTTAGTTTTCCGAGCTTTCAGACACATGCTGAAGTTCCCATCTTCAGGGAACTTTTTCTTTAACAGAATAAGTTTTATTGGTCACACTGTATAATATTTTTTTTTTTTACTGCAGTTGCCAAAATTATAACTGTGCATGATCATATAAATCAATCAGAATAGAGCTAGAAGGGATCTTGGAGGTCTTCTAGTCTAACCCCATGCATTAGTAGGAGACCCTAGTGATGAAGCACCTACAACTTCTGAAGGAAGCTGTTCTATGAGTTAATTGTTCTCACTGTTAAAAAGTTTCTCCTTAATTCCAGGTATTTTACTGTCAAATATAATACTGTATTTTTGTTACACTCTTTCCTGCCTGCTCACCAAAGGCTAGCATTGCTCCAGTAGTAATTGTTCCATTGATATATGTTTAAACAGCATTCTTTCTTAAGCATTCCTTCTTAAGAAGGAAATATCTTTGTAACATAATAGAACTTTTGAGTGAGCATGTTTAATATTGTATTATCAGTCTGTTTGTATCATATTTTATCTATTTTATTTGCTCTGTACTTTATATTGAGAGTCAGTTTGATGCAATGGTCATCGTATTAGGCTAGAAAGTGAGAGAATAAGAGTTTTAGTCTTGCCACATGCATAAAGCCAATTGAATGATCCTGGGCCAATCACTCTTTCTCAGCCTTGGGAAATGGGTAATGGCAAACCATTTCTGAAAATCCTTGCCAAGATAACAGCAGGGACTAGTCTGCAAACTTGATTCAGAATTCAGAAGTAAGCCTGCATACACACATACACAACATATATATATACACATATATACATACATACCATGTACTTTCTTAATTAAATTATCAAAGTATGCAATAGTAATGTACAATAATATAAAAAGAAAGGGTACAATAGAATTGTGCTTTCTAATTCTAAAATCAACAATTAACACATAGATTTATTCACAGTTCCACAAGATAGTGTGTTCCTAGAATTATGTCATCTGTTAGATTCAATTAGTAAGTTAGAACCAAAAATTCTTATGAACAGGTTTGCATTGTCCCAGAACGTATAGCAAATTTAGTCTGATTGCTCTGGATTATTACAGTAAAAATTATTTTAAATGTAAAATGGATGGAGAGGGGAAGGGGAGGAGAGGAGAGGAGAAGAGAGGAAAGGAAAGGAAAGGAAAGGAAAGGAAAGGAAAGGAAAGGAAAGGAAAGGAAAGGAAAGGAAAGGAAAGGAAAGGAAAGGAAATGAAATTTGTGAAATGCTGAAAATTGATAGTTATAAACCATTACAGAAGGAAATTTTCTAGCACATAACCAGCTGACATTGTCCTCTTGTCCAGTATCATTTCTGACGAAGATAGCAATGGGAAAATATAATAATTTTTTAGTCCATTGGCAAATCTTCGTCTATAATTTTAGAAAAACTTTGGTTCTTTTATTTGCACTTGCATGTAAAGTTCTTTATGCAATGCAATGTATTGACATGTATTATAAATATAAGTTGTATTACATGATCCAATTTGAGTTGCTCACCAGGACCAGAGGTTTAATTTTCCGAGCTTTCAGACACATGCTGAAGTTCCCATCTTCAGGGAACTTTTTCTTTAACAGAATAAGTTTTATTGGTCACACTGTATAATATATTTTTTTTTACTGCAGTTGCCAAAATTATAACTGTGCATGATCATATAAATCAATCAGAATAGAGCTAGAAGGGATCTTGGAGGTCTTCTAGTCTAACCCCATGCATTAGTAGGAGACCCTAGTGATGAAGCACCTACAACTTCTGAAGGAAGCTGTTCTATGAGTTAATTGTTCTCACTGTTAAAAAGTTTCTCCTTAATTCCAGGTTGCTTTTCTTGTTGATTAATTTTCATCCATTGTTTCTTGTCTTGCCTTCTGGTGCTTTGGAAAATAAGTTGACCCCCTCTCCTTTGTGGCAGCTCCTCAAATACTGGAATACTGTTATCATGTCATCCCTAGTCCTTCTTTTCTTTAGATTGGCTATACCCAATTCCTGCAACTGTTCTTCATATGTTTTTGTCTCCAGGCCTTTAATCATCTTAGTTGCTCTTCTTTGCACTTTTTCCAAAGTCCCAACATCTTTTTTTTTAATGTGGTGACCAAAACTTGATGCAGTATTCCAGGTGTGGTCTTACTAAGGATTTATAAAGTAGTAATTATACTTCATGTGATTTTGATTCTATGCCTCTAAGAATTGTATTAGCATTTTTGGCGGCTGCCATATATTGCTGGGTCATGTTTAAGTGAATATCCAAGGACCCTCTCACAGTTACTGTTTTTGAGCTAGGTTTCACCTAATCTATACTTGTACCTTTGGTTTTCCTGCCTAGATGTAAAAAACACTCTATAAAGCCCTAGTAAGACCACACCTAGAGTATTGCATCCAGTTTTGGTCACCACATTTTAAAAAAAGATGTTGAGACTCTAGAAAAAGTGCAGAGGAGGGCAATCAAGATGATTAGGAGACTGGTTACATGAACTGGGCATGGCTAGTCTAGTGAAGAGAAGGACCAGGGGAGACATGATAGACATCTTCCAATACAGGGAGTCAGGGGCCGGATAGCTCAGGCTGGTAAGGCCTGTTATTAAGAACACAAAGCCTGCAATTACTGCAGGTTCAAGCCCGGCCCAAGGTTGACTCAGCCTTCCATCCTTTATAAGGTAGGTAAAATGAGGACCCAGATTGTTGGGGGGGCAATAAGTTGACTTTGTAAAAATATACAAATAGAATGAGACTATTGCCTTATACACTGTAAGCCGCCCTGAGTCTTCGGAGAAGGGCGGGGTATAAATGTAAAAAAAAAAAAAAAGCTGTTTTCCAAAGCACCTGAAGGCCAGACAAGGAATAATGGATGGAAACTGACTAAGGAGAGATTCAACCTAGAAATGAGGAGAAACTTTCTGACAGTGAGAACAATCAACTAATGGAACAGCTTCATCACTTGAGACTTTCAAGAAAAGATTGGACTGCCATTTGTCAGAAATGGTGTAAGGTCTCCTGCTTGAGCAGGGGGTTGGATTAGATGACCTACAAGGTCCCTTCCAACTCTGTTAATCTGTTAAGCAATATCTGTTCTCCCCATTAAATTACATGTTGTTGGATATGGCCCATTGTTCAGGTCTGTTAAGATCTTTTTGGCTCTTGAGCTTGTCTTCTGGGTGTTGGCTATTCCTGCCAGGTTAGTGTTATCTGAATATTTGATGATTTCCCCTTCTATTCCCTCATCTAAATCATTTATGAAGATATTGCAGAATACTGAGCATAAGGGGACATGGTGGCTCAGTAGTTAAGACTCTGAGCTTGTTGATCGAAAGGTCAGCAGTTCAGCGGTTCGAATCCCTAGTGCCGCTTAATGGGGTAAGCTCCCGTGACTTGTCCAGGCTTCTGCCAACCTAGCAGTTCGAAAGCCTGTAAAAAATGCAACTAGAAAAATAGGGACCACTTTTGGTGGGAAGGTAACAGCGTTCCATGCGCCTTTGGCATTTAGTCATGCCAGCCACATGGCCACAGAGACATCTTCAGACAGCGCTGGCTCTTTGGCTTTGAAACGGAGATAAGCACCACCCCCTAGAGTCAGGAACGATTAGTACATATGTGTGAGGGGAACCTTTACCTTTACCTTTACTTTTACCTTTACCTTACTGAGCCTAAGACAGAACCTTGTGGTTCCCCACTGCTTATTACCTTCCATGTAGTTGTAGTACCATTAAGGACTACTCACACAGTACAGTTTGTCGGCCAGTTACTAATCCATCTTGTGGTGGTTCTGTCTATTCCATATTTTTCTAGCTTACCAAGAAGTAGATTGTGGTCTACTTTGTTGAATGTTTGACTGAAGTTTAAGTATATTATGTCCACAGCATTTCACTGGTCTACTAATGTAGTCACTTTGTCACTTTGTCAAAGAATGAAATAAGATTGGTTTAGCATTGGTTTAACAAACCCAAGTTGGCTTCTAGTATAACTTTATTTGTGTTTAGATGTTCGCAGATCTGTTTTTTAATTATCTTTTCCAGTATTCTATCCCAGGTATTGATGTTAAGCTGAATGGTCTGTAGTTTCCTGGGTCTTTCCCCCCCACTGTGACATTGAGGCTTATGCTTAATTTCACATATCATATGCCTTAACAAGGAAAAAGATAGGAATAACTTACAAAATTTATAGGTTATATGCCAAGCTGCTAAGTTAGAGAACTCAGTTCATTGATTGAAGTGACTCTGGGTTTATTTTAAATAAAACATTTGTTCTTTAAAATTTTATTTGCAACTTGGCTTTATTTAATTTATATTTTTTTGTCCTAAAGAATGAGCTGTCTGAAATTTTAACATTTATCTAAAATTCCTAGCTTCCCCAGCCTTAATGTGCAGACTGATATTAATTGTTTTATATTTGAAATGTTTAATCAAACCACTTGAAAAATGCTGTGTTTATTTTGAAATGTAATTTCCACTCTTCCTCATATCTATCTTTCACTATATGGAAGATTAGTCAGTTACAATAGGTACCAGTGAAAATAGCATGAGAATAAACTGGATAATATTTAGGATGTACAATGGCCTTCATTTTCTTTAATTTATTTATTTTGGTACAAAGAAGATTTTTACATTAGCTTGAGAATCTATAAGGATAGATAAAGCTCTTTTTCTATTTCCAAATCTATTATTCCCTGTTGGAAAGCTATTGCTTTTTAAATGGTCTTTTAACACAGTAATTCAACGTTAATGCCCCAGGGAGAGGAAAGGAATATCAGTCCACAAAAGCTTCCCCCCCTGTCCCCCCCCCAGCAATGTAATTTAAGCTAGTTAAGATAATATCAAGCTGATGTTGAATGCACATTTCCTTTCTTCATCCTATTTTCTTCCTTTGCACAGAATAGTTGATTCTTTAACTCAGTTAATGATTTACTTCATGTAAACAATACAACATAGGTCATCTCAAGAGACCCAAAACAAGACAGAAAAAAACCGCTATGATGAGGTACAAAAATTTTAGTCAGTATAAATTCTCAAAAAAAATATTATCGTCCAAACCAGGTATAATTCTGGATTCTTGCAGTCTGGATATTGACTACAAAAATTTATCTGGGTTGGATGAATACATTGACAGAAGGCAGTTGATTTTTGGCAGCCTTCCTCATTGGCTGATTAACACCACAAATATCTAGAGAAAATTCTCCAGACAAATATATGGTAATGGTGGAATAGAGATAAGGAGAAATAGCTTAAAATATCAATTTTAATGCCGAAAAAGCCCACCATCAAGGAACTGAATGACTACAGACCAGTTGCTTTAACATCTATAATCATGAAAACCTTTGAAAGGCTAGTGCTTTCCTACTTGAAAACCATCATGTTAGACCCCCTTGCAATTTGCATACTGAGCAAATAGATCAACAGATGATGCTGTTAATATGGCTCTGCAGTACATCCTACAACATCTTGAGTCTCCAAAGACCTATGCAAGGGTCCTTTTTGTAGGCTTTAGTTCAGCATTCAATACCATAATTCTAGACATTCTTCTAACTAAGCTAAACCAGCTACAGGCTGGAACTGAACAGACTTGTAAGTGGATCACAAGCTTCCTAACAAACAGGAAGCAGCAGGTGAAGCTAAGCAAGATCACATCAAATACCTGTACAATTAGCACAGGGGCCCCCCAAGGCTCTGTGCTCTCCCCACTTCTCTTCTCTCTGTATACCAATGACTGCATCTCCAATGATCCATCTGTTAAGCTACTGAAGTTCGCAGATGACACAACAGTGATTGGTCTCATTCGAGACAATGATGAATCCGCATATAGACGAGAGGTCGAACGACTAGCCTTGTGGTGCAACCAAAACAATCTGGAACTGAACACACTCAAAACCATAGAAATGGTGGTAGACTTTAGGAGAAACCCTTCCATACTTCCACCTCTCACAATACTTGACAACACAGTATCAACAGTAGAAACCTTCAAATTTCTAGGTTCTATCATATCGCAAGATCTCAAATGGACAGCTAACATCAAAAACATCATTAAAAAAGGACAACAAAGAATGTTCTTTCTGCGCCAACTCAGTAAGCTCAAACTGCCCAAGGAGCTGCTGATTCAGTTCTATAGAGGAATTATTGAGTCTGTCATTTGCACCTCTATAACTGTCTGGTTCGGTTCTGCAACCCAACAAGAAAAACACAGACTTCAGAGGATAATTAGAACTGCAGAAAAAATAATTGCTACCAACCTGCCTTCCATTGAGGACCTGTATACTGCACGAATCAAGAAGAGGGCCGTGAAAATATTTACAGACCCTTCGCATCCTGGACATAAACTGTTTCAACTCCTACCCTCAAAACGTCGCTATAGAGCACTGCACAACAGAACAACTAGACACAAGAACAGTTTTTTCCCGAAAGCCATCACTCTACTAAACAAATAATTCCATCAACACTGTCAAACTATTTACTGAATCTGCACTACTATTAATCTTCTCATAGTTCCCATCACCAATCTCTTTCCATTTATGACTGTATGACTATAACTTGTTGCTGGCAATCCTTATGATTTATATTGATATATTGACAACACAACATCAGTTGTGTTGTAAATGTTGTACCTTGATGAATGTATCTTTTCTTTTATGTACACTGAGAGCATATGCACCAAGACAAATTCCTTGTGTGTCCAATCACACTTGGTCAATAAAAAATTCTATTCTATTCTATTCTATTCTATTCTATTCTATTCTATTCTATTTTTGGAAAGGTTCAACTTGAGTTCATTACGTCTGCTAAGTGAAGGAGTTCTTTTGTATGCTGAGGATGAATTCCAAATTCAGTTCTAATGTATTCATTAAATGTGATTATTTATTCTTCCAAATCCCTCACAGAAATCATAAATCTACTACTTTGATTGAAACAAACTACTATTTTGTCCCAAATGCAATGTTTCATATTACGAATCTTTTAGGTATCTTATCTACTTAATAATGCCATGCTGGACTTTACTAGTTATTGACAGAATTAAATCATTAGTGAGAATCTAGAAGAATTTAGATTTTTATATAATTTTATATTTACAGTTTTAAATGCATATTTTCCTCGATTCTTTTAATTTATTATTTTAAGTGCATGATTTTTTTTATAAACTTATAGACTTTTTTAAATGGTAAATTTACAATTTTTTATTTTTTTAATATAATAAACGAGCGAGCTATGTAGAGAAAATACATTTCTTCATCATCAATTTCTTTTCCTACTGATAGACTTGATTATCACAACATTATTTTGCTTCTCATATGCACAGTATAAGTCATGTAATTCCAAAATATTATCACTGTGTGATATCAATTTGTGTCTCAGCAATATGTAGCTAAGCATGCCTTTTCTTCCCCTTGCTCCCCCACACACATGGCATATTTTGGAGGAAAAATCTCATGAGGAAAGTGCCTGATAATGTGACTTGTGACACTATATTTCAGATTTCTACCTCTAATTTAGAAAGCAGGACTATACATAAAGGTAGAAAGTGAATCTTTAAACAATTTGAAAATTTACTGCATCATCATAAATATGCTGAAATACAAGTTGACAAAAGTCCTGCTGAGTTTTCAATAGTAAACAGAAAATTCATGTTCCAAACAGATTACAATATAATGTTTGAAAGCTCCTTTGATATATAATTCAGATGACTTTTCCTGGACTATAAACATACTAAGACAACCAAATATAAAATTACATGAAAGCCTATATGCATGTCCTTCTTTGACCTAATATTTAATGGTGCTAATACAGTTCAGAATTAAGTTATTAGGAAACATATTTGCACTACTTATTACAAGATTTGATTAGCTCCCAATTTAGGAAATTGATTTAACTTGGATGCATCTGTGTTCACAGATTTGACATGGGAATCACTTTGGTCTTATTTCAAAATGAGACCTCTCCATTGGTTCCATGAGAAATCACAAAGTATTGTACTTTTGTATTTTTGATAGAAATCTGTTTGCTGATGTAGTTGCCCATTTCAATAAGTGCTGACAGTTTCAAATTCTAGAACATGATTGTTCCATTTCTAGGAACTAACAAATTGCTTCTTTTATTTCTTGGCAAAGTAGGTTAGATTTAATGGCTTCTTTCCATTTCATAGAGGTCAATAAACATTGCCAAATTTTAAATGGAGAGATGGACTCTGTGCAAAAAACTTTTTATTTAATGGATTTTCAGCAAGGCATTTACTTATTTTTAAAAAAATCTTTTACAAGGTGATATGTATAAACTTGTGTTTATACTGGTGCTTTTAGGGAAAGTTATATATATATATATATAAAGTTTGATTGAAATGCATGTATGTATATTTATTTATTTATTTATTTATTTATTTATTTATTTATTTTTTCACACAGTATATATAAGCGTAAGCATGAAATAATTATACAATATATAAGCATATATATATATGTATGAGTATGTAATTACTATATTAATTGGATATAACGAAAGGAAACAATAGGACAGGAACGATAGGCACGCTTGTGCTCTTATGCACACCCCTTACAGACCTCTTAGGAATGGGGTGAGGTCAATAGTAGACAGTTTTTGGTTAAAGCTTTGGGGATTTTGGGAAGAGACCACAGAGTCAGGTAGTGTATTCCAAGCATTAACAACTCTTTTACTGAAGTTATATTTTCTGCGATCAAGATTGGAGCAGTTAACATTAAGCTTAAATCTACTGTGTGCTCGTGTATTGTTGCAATTGAAGCTGAAGTAGTCTTTGACAGGAAGGACATTGTAATAGATAATTCTATGAGTTAAACTCAAGTATACAACACAACACAACTGCTGAGGAGACTTTTTTATCCTTTGGAGTTATTTGCATGGATATAGTATAGAAATAGACTTAAAGTTAAAGAGGAATTATTGAGTCTGTCATCTGCACCTCTATAACTGTTTGGTTTGGTTCTACAACCCAACAAGAGAGAGACAGACTTGGACTTCTGGTGGTTCCGCTCTCTCCGAAGGACGCCCTAAGGGCGCCCGCGCTGGGATTCTGTAAAAGCCGGTGAAAACTGCGTCTGAAACTACCTTCCCCGGTAAGGGGAAGGGAAAGAGCAAGAAGAAGGAAAGGTAGAGCTCTCTCTAGAGGCCCCGTTTGGGGAACTCAAAACGGAAAGTTCCCTGGAAATCCTTCTAAAAAAAAGCTCCAGCTCCAGCGTGTCTCTGCTTCATGCAGACAGAGAAGAGAGTGACCACTTCTGCTTTAAGTGATTGTTATGGATATTTATAAGCAGACGGAATAAACACAGGAGATCAGTCATTTAAATTGCAAGTATTAAATCTGACTTCTATTTTTTTTTAAAAAAATTTTTTCTCTCATCTACAATCAACACAATGAAATAAAATGGCGTTTACTTGTTGAGAAAGTGAAACTGAATGGAGATTTTATCTTATTGTACTGGACTGTGGATTGTTGGATTATTTTAGTTTGTTTAAGTATTTTATAAGGGGATTTTCAGCAAGAACTTTGCCATGAAGGTTTTTTCAGAAGAATGGATTCGTGACTTTATACAGGATTATACAGAAAGAATGTATTTAATTACTCAAAAATACGAATTGGAAAAAAATGGAGGCGTTTTGGATGAGAGTTTGGAGGAAATTAACCAATGTAATCAGGACTTGGAATATGGAATGGAGGAGATAACAAAAGTGGATAAATATGAAGATAGGATCCTGAATAAACAAGTTGATGTAAAGAAGCCTTTTTTAAAAAGTTTGGATGAAATGCCTGAATTAGTGCTACAGGAAGCTGTCTCCAGAAATGGAAAAATTCACAGGGTTAATGCTTTCCAAGAGTTCTCTTTTCGGATTGAGGGAATATACGGCAGTAACTCGTGGATTCTTGGACATAAGGAACTATTAGGAAATATTGTGACTGACTTTTCAAAAGGAGTAATGAAGGAAAGACAGAGACTAATGCATCATAAAAAATGGCAAGAGACAAAAGTATCATCCTTGAAAGAATTTTTTTTTTTGAAATATTAACAGAAAAAGATATTAGCGTTCCTGAAAGGCAATACGTGAGAAAGATCTGGAAGAAATGGGTTGATTATATGTTTTATAACTATCATAAAAGACTAGATATTTGGATTTATACTGGATTTTGATGAGGAAGGACTAAAGTTGAATAGATATTGTAATTTCCCTGTATTGAAATTTTATAATCTGTTGTATTGAATTTTAAATAGAATATTCTCGAAAGATCTTATGTAAGAAAGACTTGGGGGGGAAATTATATGGTTATAGAAGCTATAAGGGAGATATTCTCTGAATTGGATTGGATTTTTATGCTTTAGCTGGTTTTAAATACTTTAGGATTAATTTGTTCTATTGATCTATATACCGTTTATTGTTAATTTTTTGAAGGATTTTGGTTATGTAAGGAGGAGGTCAGAGCTAGAGAGGGAAAATTGGTATAATAGTTTTGGGGAAAAAAATTTTTTTTAGTATATGTTTGTTTTATTTTTAACTATACCTTGTGCTTGTTCCGGGAAGTCAGGGGGGGAGGGGGGAGTTTGTGAAGGGAGAGGGGTTGGGGGGAAAGGGGGTGGAAATTTTTTTTTGTAAAACTTTTTGAATAAAAAAAAAAAAAGAGAGAGACACAGACTTCAGAGGATAATTAGAACTGCAGACAAAACAGTTGCTACCAACCTGCCTTCCATTGAGGACCTGTATACTGCACGAGTCAAAAAGAGGGCTGTGAAAATATTTACAGACCCCTCAGATCCTGGACATAAACTGTTTCAACTCCTACCCTCAAAATGACGCTATAGAGCACTGCACACCAGAACAACTAGACACAAGAACAGTTTTTTCCCAAACGCCATCCCTCTGCTAAACAAATAATTCCCTCAACACTGCCAAACTATTTACTAAAACTGCACTACTATTAATCTTCTCATCATTCCCATCACCCATCTCCTTCCGCTTATGACTGTATGACTGTAACTTTGTTGCTTGTATCCTGACGATTTATAGATATTGTTTCCTGATTGCTTATTTTTAGTCCATGACTATCATTAAGTGTTGTATCATTAAGTGTTAAATTTGTACCGTATGACTGACTTGGCCAATAAAAAATTCTATTCTATTCTATTCTATTCTATTCTATTCTATTCTATTCTATTCTATTCTATTCTATTCTATGATCTTGTCCCTTTTCAGTAAAATATCAAGAACCCCACTTATCAGAAAAAGTTCAACATATCAGAAAGAACATTTTATTCATGGCAAATCCCCATACATTGTAATGAAATATGGTTCTGTATTGATCTATTTATTATTTTGTATTTTTATTATTTTTGTCATACTCTCCTTTGATTTTTTTTCTTTTTTTGTTATTTCGATATTAACAAAAGTATACTATTGCAGAAATCAATATGGCCAACTCTAGCATTTGTTTATATTTTCAGATGGGGTTTCCCTTCCTGTGCATTTAACTTAAATTATAGTTTTATAGGGGTTAAGGGTCCACAACAGCATGAAATAATTATTAAGCATTCCTGTGACTTTTTTTCTTCTAAGTGTCAACTATGTCCTTAATTTTTTCCACCTTAAATCATGCTGTTGCATTTACCTTGGGACTAATCCCCAAAAACCCACTAGAATACAACAGTAAATTAAAAACTGAGCAAAGAATTTCAACAGTATTAGTGACAGGCACTAACACTGAATATACTCTCTGGAAAGACTGACTTTGACCTTCTCTCTGCTATAACAGTTAATATCAACTACTCAATACGAGGCTTTTATTGTCAGGCCTTGGAGATAATTCATTTAAATCTCTCAGCAGTCCATCTGCAATAGAAATGCATAAATAGGGGGCATTTGAAATAGCCTTTGTCGATCAATCATAGCCCCAAAGGCAACACCTGAAACTGCAGGCCAGGGCCATTAGAGGATAATAGAGTCAGTTTTTCTTTGCTTTATTCTTTCTTTAGGGACAGATCTGCAAGCTGTGATAGTCTATAGCCTGCAGATTTAGTAATTCAAGAAGCAGATGGAATCCTTAATTGCCAGAATGACTTATAAATAAATATTTCACATACCTTTATATAAAAGTCTGGGTTTTCTCATGTGATGTTATCCTTGGAATTTTGTTACTTTCAGACTTGACCCAAGAAAAAAAGAACGGAGTTTTTCCCAGATACTTCATTTAAGTAATATTTGTTGCAGGTACAAAACCAGGGGTGAAATGCTCCCGGTTCGGACTGGGTCACCCAATCCGGTAGCAATGGTGGTGGGTGGTTCAGAGAACCAGTAGCAAAAAACCCTGCCTCCCCCCCTGCCCATGCCCAGTCACCCTCTTCCATGCTTGCCACTTCTTTTAAAAAATGCTTTTAAAAGTTAAAAAAGAGGCTCTTACGATTCCAGTTCAGCTGCTTGATCGTCAGAGCCTTTTTGTTTTGTTTTTACTTTTAAAAGCATTTTTTAAAAACCTATTTGGCCAAATGGATTGTAAAAAAATGCTTTAAAAAGAAAAAAGATTGCGTGCCACAACTGATAACCCCCCTGTGTGCTGTTCTACTTACCCCATGCCTTCTTTTGGCATGCACCTTGCATTTGGTGCATGGTGTGTGGTGTGCACTGCACATGCAAATACACAGCACACATGTGCAGCCAGCAAACCGGTAGCAAATCAGTTAAGATTTCACCACTGTACAAAACATGTTGAATACATGCCAATTCACTATCACTTTAGTTTCCACGGGAGATCACTACATTAGGGTTATAATGATCCTGCATAGGATGTGATGGGCATTTTGGAGTGGAGGCAAACGTCTCTCTGGAAATAAGGTCTTGCAACTGACCTATCCTGTAGGCCAAGTCAAAATGGTAATAAAGAGCATTCCCCAGTAACTGGATGGGACAGAGCATGCCCACAGCAATTTAAGAGTTGATACTAAGATTAATATAATATATATTATATTATTCAAACAATCAACAAATGCAATTTGGCCTCATTTAACAGGGATACAATCCTTTCCTTTGTATGGAATAAAAACAAGAAAGAGAAGCATAACTTCTCTATATGCTGTACATATAGATTTTCCAATTGAAAGTAGTGTACTTGCTGGAATTCTTAGGTTCTTGCTTTAACTTTGTTTTAATTAACTCTTACTAATCAGAATTTGATATGCTTGCTCTTGAATGTCTTGAAAATTCTTTTTTTTTTTTATTGAAAAAGTTTTACAACAACAATTAAATTTTTCCCCCTCCCCCCCTCCCTCCAAAACCCCCCTCCCCCCTCCGGACTTCCCGGAGCAAACACAAGGTATAGTTCATTAAACAAAACAGTCATACATTAAATTTTTAAAATCTAACACAATTATAATCCTTCTCTCTCACATAACCTGACTTCTTCCATTAAAATCAAAAACAACATCCTTCATTCAAAGGCAATCCGAAATTTCTTAATCTGATATCTATTTTGAATATAATCAATCCAGTTCTTCCATTCATTTAAATATTTTTCTTGAGTACTGTCTTTCAAGAAGGCTGAGATTTTAGCCATCTCAGCCAAATTGGAAACTTTCAATATCCATTCTTCTATTGTGGGTAATTCTTTTTTCTTCCAATATTGTCCAATCAACAGTCTTGCTGCTGTTATTAAGTTCAAAATCAACTTAGTCTCAATCACTGTACAGTCCGTTGTTATTCCCAAAAGGAAAAATTGTGGTAGGAACTTTATCTTCTTCTTCAGAACATTCTGCATAATCCACCAGATTCTTATCCAGAAAGACTTAATTTTCTTACAAGTCCACCATACATGAAAATATGTAGCATCATCACAATTACATCTCCAACATTTCGCTTGCATATCTGGATACATACATGATAATTTCTTAGGATCTAAATGCCATCTATAAAACATCTTATAAAATTTTCCTTAAATTCTGCGCTATGTAAATTTAACATTTCTAACCCAATTTTTTCCCCATGTTTCCAACATTATTGGTTCTTGAATATTCTGTGCCCATTTTATCATACAATCCTTTATTAAATCTCTTTCAGAATCTATTTCTATCAACACAGTATACAATCTCTTTATATGCCCCTGAGTTTGATTTCTAATTTGTTTAACTAGATTTTCTTCATTTTGAATGATACCAATTTTCTGATCTTCTTTCCATCTAGCCTTTAACTGTCCATATTGAAACCAAGTATAATTCCTCCCTTCTTCTTTTAATGTATCCAAAGATTTTAGTTGTAAATTTCCCCTCTCATTGTATAAAAGATCTTTATAAGTAATCATTTCTTGTTCCTGTTCTATATTTATATTCTCTACTGTGTGCCAAGGACTTACCCAATGTCTTGAAAATTCTTGTCCACACTACTAGCAGCTGCTGTAAAAATAGCCGCAACTTGTTAACAGGAATTTGGCGATGGCCACCCATGAGCACTTCACCAAGAAAATTATGAGTGAGATATTGTATGTTATTCATCCACCAAGACTTTTTCCAGGATAGATGGAAAACATTAGATAAGATGGAACAGCAAAATACAAGTTTTGGATATAGTGGACTGTGTCTGAGATCTATATGAGAATGGGCCAGATACGTACTCAATCAAGATGATTAACTGTATTTATTTCTGTCTCTCCTATCCATTCAGGAAAGAAAAGCCTGGGACAATCTATCAGTGTAGAGAATCAGATCCATTATCTTAAGGGAAACAGGCAAGAACTGTTATATAAGCAAAGTGAGCTGAATATTAGCCCTTCCAGGAAAACCAGACAGGAAACAACTATATGAGCTAGTTTATTGTATGGCTACAT
This sequence comes from Ahaetulla prasina, assembly GCF_028640845.1. Classification (NCBI taxonomy): domain Eukaryota; kingdom Metazoa; phylum Chordata; class Lepidosauria; order Squamata; family Colubridae; genus Ahaetulla; species Ahaetulla prasina. Next base: position 265,398,874 of record NC_080540.1, read on the forward strand.
TAACAGAATTTTGCAAGTCTGAAAGTACAAATCTCCTGCCACCACTTCTAATCACTTAATCCATTTGGGCAGAGCTTTCCTAAGTTTCTTCTTGTCAGTGTTAATTTTTGGGGGGGATCACTCCTTTCTTGTTTAATTGCTGATCAGCTGCATCTCTTCAACTCATCCCTCAGAGTTATTCTCTCACACCATTACACTGAAAGCCTTAAATCCTAGGAAACAAGGGTGTATTTGGAAAAAGGCAAGCTCCTCCCAATTCAATGGGAGATTCTGTTATCACACCTAATTTCAATAAAATATAATTCTAGCCTTCATGTGGGCGCTGTTTCCTGATCTGATCTAGTCTGAAGGACTGACATTCATTGACTACTGGTTCCTTTCAGCAACTGTCCCCTCCATAATCATCCTTGCACCTTTCCATCCTAATGAGGACTATAGAAATGGCCTTGAAGAAGAATTCAGCAACTATAATGGGAGCATTAGCTTAGCCTAGATAGGCAGGAGGACGGTGAAGAAAAAAGTCAAGATTGTATAAGAGAAGGAAAAGAGAATCTCTGTCAAGTTTTCAAGGTTCTGTTATACCCTGTAACAATAGAGTTCCCACAGGTCTTGTGGTGTCGTCTTTTCTGACCTGATCTATCTCAAAAGGCTGACACGTTACTTTCCCACTTGTTTGCACACATGAGTGCTTTCATCTCATACTTCCACATCATCTTCTTTGACACTAATGCAGAGCCTTTCTTTTTCTTTTATTTTCCCCTTAGGGCACCATTGTAGCTCTGATGCTATAATAATCAAAGCAATCGGAAACACTTTGTCCTTTGTTTCTAGACACCTATTAAATCCATGGAAACTTTGTAGCAAAGAGGAACTGATAGCTCATTTTGGATGAACAAAGAAACAAGGTAACAGCAACTTAAAAATGAAAAAGCGAAGGAAAGGTCATAACATTTGGGGCGGGAGATGAGAAAGTAAAGAGAAATGCTTCACCCAGCTCATGCTGTACCCAGTATGAGCAGAAACCAAAAGGTTTCCAGTTTGAAGATGTCAGATGTCAGATTTCAGATATAAGATTTGAGCAGCAACCAGCTGCTGGAATGGAAGGGATGTGCAAGGCAACAGCCGGTCAGAGATGGGGCTGCTGGTAGAATGGAACAAAGTTTGGAGACCATCAACTTTGAAGTGTTTTCTGCCGCTCAGGTCAGAAAATACCACTTTTGAATTGAAAGTGGAAAATACGCATATGGGATGCATTTGTAATGGGTTAGGAATGGCAGAAAAATGTCATCTGGCTTGCACTCAGAAAATGGTTTGTGACCTATACTTAGGTCACAAACCATTTTGTGGTTATTGATTTGACTCATGGGGAAAAAAAACCCTATCTACATGGTCACTAGGAGTCAAAAGTCACTTGTTGGCACTCAGTCAATCAATTACTGTTCCTATGACATTTGTATTACTCCTCAAAATAAAATAGGATCTTTAGGGCTCTCTGAGTTCGGTCATTTTCTTGCAGATGTTTCTCTAGCAAACTAGACAATACCATCAGTGCACTGTAAGAAAGCCACCAAACTCAGAGAATCCTAAGGACTCCCCATGTAACCCTGAGTTACAAATATTCTCTTCTTCAAATATTCCTCAAATGATATTATTTTTGTTCTTTTTTCCTTAAAGTGTTTTTGTAAGAACTTGATAATTGTTTTATTTTATGAAGAGTATTAATAGCTTATGTCAGTGATAGCGAACCTATGGCATGCTTGCCAGAGGTGGCATGCAGAGCCCTCTCTGATGGCATGTGAGCCTTTGCCCCAGTTCAGCTCTGCCGCACATGCGTGTGTGCCTCCCACTGGCCAGCTGGTCTTCAGGTCTCTGGCGCACATGTGTGGGGTGACAGGGCACGTGTGGGTGGGCTGCTTGCACATGCAGAGGAGACAGAGTGCATGCACGGGTGACACACACACATTGCATTTTGGGGATTCGGGCGCCCTTTGGGCACTCGGCCTGGAAAAGGTTAGCCATCACTGGTTTATGTCATAAAACTGCTTTTAAATCTTCTGAACTCTCCTTGAACTATTTTCCCAGATCTTGCTCAACAGACTTTATGCCTATCCCTGGTGATAATTTCTAAGGTGATAAAAGAAGTAAAAAGATGAAGAGGAGAATGGTTTGCCTTATGGAGCTTCAAAGCTCCAATCTTGAAATCTATCTACTGTCTGTCTAGACAAATACATTCATCATACATAGTGTTGGCTTTTTAAAATAACTAGGTAAATTATTTTGTATTTTTATTATAAATTCAACTATAATCTATCTTGAAACTAGTCTTAGTCAGAATTTTTCCAATTTTCAAATGATACCAGAATCTCTTTACAGAAATGTACCTCTGGTATTTTCTGGTTATTACTTCATATAGGATCTTATTATCTTCTTCACCTTAGACCAAATATATATATCTTCCAATTTTTTTTTAATGCATATTGCTGCCCCTTAGAAGATCTTGTTAAGTAAGTTGTTTTCTTCATACCTAATTCTTTTCTAATCTACATCTAAGCACAGCACAAGCATGGATTTACCATATATTTTTTTCTACATACTGTAACTCCATTATACTTCTTTCATCTTGTCCCAGGCCATGAGAAATAGACTTAATTTGTCCTTGCTGTTAGATTCGGGCAATAACGAGGCAGGAGACCAGGGTAGTGACAACAGCTCTTTACTATATGGTGAACCCAGCAACCGGGCTGGGGAAAAACCTCTCCTTATATACAGTCTAACCGGTGGCTTCAACCAATCAGCAACGTGCTTGTTTCCCGCCAAAATATTTAAAGATACATTACACTCCTTCCCTCCCAGAAAACACTTTACCTATATATTTACATTTTATTTACATATTACTTTTCGACGTAATCACGTAAATAGACTGGGCGTCTCCTGACTCTTTCGGACCTGCGCAGTACAGTCTCTGGGAGCGGGTTGAGTTGACCGGAGGGGCTGTTTGCTCCTCTCGGCTCCTCCTCTAGGCCATCCGGCCCTGGATTACTTGCCGAATCGTCCCTGCTGTTTTCTACAGGAACCTGTGGGCGTCGCTGGACCTCCGGGAATTCAGTTAAGTCCTGCGATTTTCCCGGGTTTGATTCAGCTGTTGGTTCAAACATAGAATATTCAGGGCCTGTCTCGTCTGACTCGGGTTGTCCGGCTAACCGTTTTCTCAATTGGTCTATATGTCGCCTCCACACTCGGCCATCTGTTAATTCTACCAAGTATGATTTGGGACCTGTTTTGTTTAGAATTTTTCCTGCTACCCAGGTCGGGCCCTCACCATAGTTGTGTGCCCATACCCGGTCGCCTATATCCATTCCCCTTGTCTTTTCGAGTTCCCCCTTGTATCCCTCTGGTGTATAGTTGGGATTTAAACGGTCTAGTGGGCACCTGAGTTTTCGGCCCATTAGTAATTCGGCAGGGCTTCTGCCGGTGGTGGCACAGGGGGTTCGGTGTTGGACGGCTAGGAAAATATCTATTTTTGATTGCCAGTCGCCTGGCTTGAGTCTGGACAATGCCTCTTTCGCGCTTCGGACGAAACGCTCTGCAAGGCCATTCGTCGCAGGGTGGAAAGGCGCTGAGAGGGCATGCCGGATGCCCTCCTCTGCCAAGTATTCCTCAAACTGTGTTGCCGTGAATTGCGGGCCGTTATCGGAAACCAATGTGTCTGGCAACCCATGTGTTGCAAATAGGTGCCGTAGGACTGAGATCACGGCTTCGGCTGTCATGGATCTCATAAGAATGATTTCCAGCCATTTGGAGTATGCATCGACTACTACCAGGAAGGTTTGGCCGTGGAAGGGGCCGGCAAAGTCAATGTGGATTCTCGACCAGGGCCCTTGGGGTCTTTCCCATTCCCGAACCGGGGCCGTTGGGGGTAGAGGTCTGGACTCTTGGCAGGCCTGGCATTTCCCTACCCTTTCAGCAATTTCTGAGTCCATTAAGGGCCACCACACATAGCTTCTCGCTAGACCCTTCATCCTAACGATCCCTGGGTGACCCTCGTGCAGGAGATCCAACACCCTTTTTCTTAATTTCTCTGGGATCACCACTCTATCCCCCATAGCAGGCACCCCTTGAGCCGACAGTTCCCCACGTTTTTACAAATTCTTTAAAACGCCGCCGCAGAAGCGGCCACCCTCTTTGTACCCAACCGAGTACAGTCCTCAAAATAATGTCCCGGTATGATGCCCGAGCCACCTCCTTAGATGTGACTGGGCCAGAGTCCAAAGAGTCAATTAGCAGGATGGGCGTCCCCGGAGTGGGGTCTTCGATCGCCCCTGGTAGTGGGCATCTGCTTAAGGCGTCCGCATGCCCCAATTCTTTTCCGGGTCGATGCTGCAGCTTGTAGGAATAAGCGGCTAAGAAGATAGTCCATCGGGTCAATCGTGGCGAAAGTGCCACAGGCGTTGGGCGGTCGCCAGCCAGTATCCCTAACAGCGGTCTATGGTCAGTAACAATTTCAAAGTCTCTACCAAATACGTATTCGTGAAACTCTTTTACCCTGACACAATTGCTAGCGCTTCCTTATCCAACTGGCTATAGTTCCTCTCTGTCGAGGACATCGTTCTGGAGTAGAAGGCTATTGGGGCTTCTGTGCCGTTTGGAAGTCTGTGGCTGAGCACAGCCCCCACCCCGTAAGGGGAGGCATCGCAAACCAGTAATAATGGCAATGAGCTATGATACTGGATCAGTAAGCTATCGCTCGAGAGTAGGTTTTTTACTGCTTCGAAAGCCCTAGCTTCCGACTTTCCCCAAGACCAAACAGTATTCTTTCCCAGAAGCTTATGCAGCGGCTCAGCAACGGTTGCCTTGTTTTTAAAAACCACAGAAAATTCACTAGCCCCAGGAATGCCTGTAGCTCTGTTTTGTTTTTGGGCGCTGGAGCCTTCTTATTGCCTTGACCTTGCTTTCAGTGGGTGAATTCCTTCTTGTCTATTCTGTAGCCCAAGAACTCTACGGATTCTACCCCTATCTGGCATTTGTTCACTTTAACCTTTAGACCGCTGACCGAAAATGCCCAGAACTTTTCTCAAACGCTCCCCCAATTTTTCTAAATTTTCGGCTGATATCAATACATCATCGAAGTAGGGGACTACCCCTGGGAGCCCTTGCAGAAGTCATTCCATTAAATTTTGGAATAGCCCCCGTGCCACACTCACCCCAAATTGTAATCGGGTACACTTGAAAGCACCTCTGTGAGTCACAATCGCTTGGGCTTCGCTGTGTGGCGTCACGGGCAGTTGTTGATAGGCTTGAGCCAAGTCTAACTTTGCAAAGACTTGCCCTTGCCCCAGCGAGTGCAGCAAGTGTTGCACCACGGAACCGGTAAGCGCTTTTCTGTAAGGCTTTGTTTAACGCCGCCTTGTAGTCAGCGCAGATTCTAACTGACCCATCTGGTTTCACTGGGTGACGATTGGCGTCTCCCACTTTGCGTCGTCGACTCGCACCAGAATCCCCTGATTTATGAGCTTGTCTATCTCTTTGTCAATCTTAGGTTTCAGGGCAAAAGGGACTCTCCTTGGCTTTAACCTAATGGGCGCTACCTGGGGGTCTAAGTTGAAGGAAATAGGGGTCCCTTGTACTTGCCCAGGCAGTCCTTGAAGACATCTTCGAACTCGCTCATGAGTGTGTCTTTAGGTTACAGTCACTTCTGTAGATGCCAGTCACCCCATGCCCAATGCAGGGAACCAGTCTAGTCGCAACAGGCTTGGCAGGGTCCCTTCGACTATCGTGATGGGCAGGGCCTTCTTGTGTGGTCCGTAGTCGACGCGGACGGAGGTGGTGCGTCGAAGAGGGATGCGATTCCCTGGGTAGGGGTGCACTCATAGCCGCTTGTGTTTGCAGTTTGCGCTGGCGATTTTCGCAAAACTTTGCAAAAGTGTCCCAGGACATGATTGTGATCGCTGACCCTGTGTCCACTTCTAGTCGGCACGGCACTCCTTCGATCTTCGGTCTGGTGAAGATTTTCTTCTCGACGGGTTGCTGCACGGCCTATGACAACGGTCGCTCGATTTGAATTCGCCCTTTCTGTTTTGACCAATCGCGGGTCGCCTTGCCGATCCTGCGCCTGATTGGTCGATTTGAATTTTCGGCAGGAAGGTTGGGGTGCTCGACAGACTTGAGCCAGGTGCCCTTCTTCTCGCACCGACATGTAGCGCCCTTGAACTTGCATCGTTGACGCTGGTGTTGCCCTCCGCAACTTCCGCATTCATCCCGGTCTTCTTTGCCCTTCTCTCGGTGAGGCAAACTCCTCCTCATCCTCACCTTCTGATTCGGTCTGGATTTCTTCACAGCACCGGGTTTCTTTTGTACCGCCGCTGGCGTGAGTGGCTTTTGTAGGGTTTCCGCCGCTTGGGTGGACATCTCATGAGCTCTGGCTTCGCCCAGAGCGCTTGCCAGCGTTAGATTGCTTTTGATAGCAGCCGCCCGCAAATGCATGTCTCTGACCCCACGGATGAGTTGCTCTAGTAGCTCCTCGTCCAAGTCTCGTACCCACAGACTTTGGAGGCTTTCTCAGGGCGGCCATGTACTCGCTGATGGATTCGCCTCTTGCTGTCTGCGCCTCCAAATTCAAAACGCCAGACGATTTGGACGGTGTTGGCGCGAAATGGTTTTTAGGAGATTTTGCAGAGTTTGCCACGATACCGATTGTACCGGGCGTTGGCTCTGCCAGGGCTTCCGCGATGTCGATGACCTCGGACCGCAGTGGCTCAGGAAATATGCCCTTTGCGGTTGTCTGAACTCCTTGCAGCTCATTTGCCTCCAGGAAGCTCTCAAACGGGTCATGTACGCTCCCATTTCTCCTGGATGGGTCAAACGCGCGGGCGGAGTGTAGCTGGCCATCGCTGCGATTCTGCCCTGAGCTTTGCTGGGTTCGGTTCTTTCGCATGCTTCAGCCTGCTCCTGGTGCTCTTAACCTCGAGATCCCACCTTCGTCGCCAGTGTTAGATTCGGGCAATAACGAGGCAGGAGACCAGGGTAGTGACAACAGCTCTTTACTATATGGTGAACCCAGCAACCGGGCTGGGGAAAAACCTCTCCTTATATACAGTCTAACCGGCGGCTTCAACCAATCAGCAACGTGCTTGTTTCCCGCCAAAATATTTAAAGATACATTACACTTGCCTTGTAAGTTCTCCCATTTCTTAACATCATCCAAAGGTAGTCTCAAGATGCAGAGTCAGTTAGGTAGTTCAACATTTAATTGTGTTGGTGTTAAGCAGCGGTGAAATCCTCCCAGATCTATCTGGCTCGCATGAACCAATACGGCCAGCGGCAGGAGGCTCCGCCCACCCACTGGCATGCATTACATCCCATTTTTGACTCTCTGCACATGCGCAGAAGAGGCATGCACCCTCACATTCCCAAACCGGTAGCAAGGTAAGGGCATTTCACCACTGGTGTTAATTCTGACTAAGAACAGAACAATAAAGGTAAGATAGAAGTCAGCAATCTGGATAGCAAATTTTATGTTGGTTCAAGAATGTTTAAATGACACCTATCAGCCATTCAGATTTTAATACTTCCACACTGGCCACCATTTTATCAACTCTTCTTAGTTCTTTCAAATCCTCAATTAAACCTTTCCCTAATTATCTAAGAGAAACAAATCAGAATACATGAATGATGATATATTAATCCAAATCATGAAGCTTACCTAATTACACAGGTTGTTATTTATACTGCATCCAGTTTTGGTCGCCGCGATGTAAAAAAGATGCTGAGACTCTAGAAAGAGTGCAGAGAAGAGCAACAAAGATGATTAGGGGACTGGAGGCTAAAACATATGAAGAACGGCTGAAGGAACTGGGTATGTCTAGTTTAATAAAAAGAAGGACTAGGGGAGACATGATAGCAGTGTTCCAATATCTCAGGGGTTGCCACAAAGAAGAGGGAGTCGGGCTGTTCTCCAAAGCACCTGAAGGTAGAACAAGAAGCAATGGGTGGAAACTGATCAAGGAAAGAAGCAACTTAGAACTAAGAAGAAATTTCCTGACAGTTAGAACAATTAATAAGTGGAACAACTTGCCTGCAGAAGTTGTGAATGCTCCAACACTGGAAATTTTTAAGAAAATGTTGGATAACCCTCTGTCTGAGATGGTGTAGGGTTTCCTGCCTGGGCAGGGGGTTGTACTAGAAGGCCTTCCAACTCTGTTGTTGTTGTTGTTGTTGTTGTTGTTGTTGTTGTTATTATTATTATTATTATTATTATTATTATTATTATTATTATTATTATTTTGGAAGTCTAATGCATATGCTGTTGTACCTTTTTTACATGTTTCTTTAAATTGGGCTAGAATTTGTCCTTCCAGCAATATGTTTTTCTTGTGTGCCCATTTCAAAGGAACAAGAGGGAGGAAGGGATGAGAACAACAGTTTATTGCAACTTAATTAGGCTCTAAGGATTCATTTCACTAATTCGAGTCACAGGAAGGATAATAAAACACAGAGGGAAGGTAACAAGATATAAATAAGTGCAAACATCTAAACAGCATAAATGTAACTGAAATACAAGCTGAATATATGCTTTTGAAATTTATATTCTTGTCAAGCACAAACTTGTGTTTACATTTGGTCAAATGTATATGAGCCACCCAAATACTGTAAGGGGACAAAAATGTTTTTGAAGATTGAAAGATCAGAATGAACAAATGATAATTGTGGAACCCAGATAAAATTTCATTAGGCACTGTATCTTCAGGTTTCATGCTTTTAAAACAATTATATATTTCAAAAAGTATCTAAGAAATACTTAGATGCCTTCTATTAAAGTTTTATGGACAATAAAGAGAACAAATAAAAAGAGACATTGATTCTTTCACAATGCATTTATTTTTAAGTTTTCTCTTTACAGACAGGGAGAAAAGAGATGATAAATTTGAAATACCCACTGCAACCTCAACTGAAATGTCTGAAACTTGCTTAAGAAACAGGAGCAATGTGGTGACAAATAACCTAGGGTGCAGTTTGGAATCCCTTCCACTCTCAATATGTCAGTGCACAATGAATTGTACAAGCAAGAGTGATTTATTGAAGAAAACCTAATTAATCCAACTAACATTGAATGTTCAGATATAACTAAAAAAAAAAAACAACCCTCTTTGTTTTCTGCTTTTTTGTCAGCCCAGACAATTTGTCATACTATTATCACTAAGCCAAGTTCTTACCTCACTTTTTCACCTATCAACAACTTCACTAGACAGACATAAGGACAGTATAGCAATAAAAGCAGAGATTTATAGGGACCATGAAATCTATCTTGAGTTGTTGCTTCCAGAAGTCTAGTAGACCTGCCTGAACATTTGGAAGTTTCTAACCTGACTATGACACACAGGTGCCTGACAACCCTAGGACTTAGAGATGGGCCCAAATTGGCTTCAGACCATGGCAACACTACAGAACAGTTAGAACTAAGTTGTCTAAAATTTCAAGTCTGGTGGCATAAGGAATTCTATTGCAAGCAGAGGAGTGGAGGACTCTTCTCGTTAAATATCTTTCCCCTTTCCCCTAACCCCTTTCCTTCTTTCCAAGCTGTAGACTAAAATGTCTTACCTCAGGATTCAAATTAGCAAATCTAAACAAGAGAGGTTCTATAACTGAGTTGTAAAGAAAATTGCAAAGCATAGTAGTGCAAGTTTCTGTAATCAACCTAAGCAGAAGTGGCATTCATTTATGCAAATTATTCCATAAAGTAATAAGCACGGCTCAAAATTGCCTATATTAGATGTCACATTCAGAGCTGCTGAAACCTTTCCCCTCAAAGATTCTAAAAAGTTATTATCAGTCCTGAAAGAAAATGCTCATGTATAGTTAATTCAAATGTCTCTTAAAATTAAATTGAGATTCAGTCTAGTGACTTGATCAATCTTCATGTTGAAAACTAGAACTTGTACTTCATTATGTGTAGTTAATCATTACAGGGGAAAAAAGAGGTTTCTTTCCCTTGCAAGAACAGATGAAAAATTATTAAGCAAATAAAACACACATTCATTTTTATCCTATCTGATGCAGTCCAGTGCATTCAATATCAAAAATTAGCATGGATCACATTTTGAATTATTAAAGGCATTTATCCAAATTATTGTCTTGACTAATTATTCACCTTTTCTTCTTAAATTGCTGAAAATTAGGAGAACTGAAAGCTAGTTATTCTTATTTTATATAAGAATACCTCCATAACCAAATACTCCTAATTATAAACATTTAAAAGAGCAGATTGATGAGATTTTTCAAAATGTCTCGGGCAGGAGCTATAAGGTGCATATATAATGACAGAATTTATATAAAGATTAAAGTAGGAGCCTCTATATTGCTGTAAGAAATTGCGTTGATAGTTATTCCAAATCACCATGAAGGCCAGCACTATTCAAAGGACAGTCATTTTATTTTAACATTCTAGATCAAGAGCGTCTGCAGGAAAGGGATGTTAGAAAGTCAGGAAGGTGGATGCAACTATGGAATCAAAGTCTCATCACTTGGACATATGTAAAAAGAGGAAGTGCTTTGATCATATGGTCATCGCCCTATTCTCAACTGTTTGAAAAGTCTGCTCCCAAGAACATCCATGTCTTATATGTATATTCTTGATAACAATGAGAATAAAGATGGGGAAAACCCCTGGTACAGATGGTCTTACAGCAACTTATTATAAAAGGATGAAATATTAGGCCCACTTAAAGAATTATTTAATCAGATACAATTAGGAGTGGGAATACCCCCGTCATGGAAAACATCTTTTATTTCACTGATACCAAAAGAGGAGCAAGATTGCTCTAAACCTGGTAACTACAGGCCGATTTCACTTTTAAATAATGATTATAAGATTTTTGTAAAAATAATAGCAAATAGATTAATGTTAGTTTTACAACAAAGAATTCATACTGATCAATCTGGTTTTATAAAAGGGAGGCAGATGAGGAATAATGTTAGACAGATTATTAATATATTGGAATATTTGGAAAAGAAGAATACTTCAGCAGCACTTATTTTTTTGGATGCAGAGAAAGCCTTTGATCGATTGCATTGGGATTTTTTATTTAAATTAATAGAGAAAATGCAATTTGGAGATTGTTTTGTTAGAATAATTAAAGCGATTTATGGAGAGCAAACAGCACAGATTATAATAAATGGTAGCTTGACAGAAGTTATTAAGATTGCGAAAGGAACAAGACAGGGATGTCCCTTATCACCATTATTGTTTGTTTTGACTCTGGAACCATTATTAGATAAAATACGAGAATTAATGAAAATAGAGGGAATTAAGATTAGACAATATGAGTATAAAGTTAGAGCTTTTGCAGATGATGTAGTGGTTACGTTAACGAATCCTATAAATTCAAGTAGATTTTTGTTGGAAGTAATTGATAAATATGGAAAGGTATCAGGATTTAAAATAAATCAGAATAAAACAAAAGTGATAATTAAAAATATGTCTATACAACAGAAACAAAAACTAGAGGAAATGACAGGATTTGAGGTAGTAAAAAAGGTTAAATATTTAGGGTCTATATTAGCTCATCGAACAAGAAACTTTATAAGAATAATTATGACTTGCTATGGCAAAAGTTCAGAATGATATGAGTGTCTGGAAGAAATTGCAGTTATCCCTATTGGGAAGGATTGCTATTAAAATGAATGTGTTACCTAGATTTTTGTTGGAAGTAATTGATAAATATGGAAAGGTATCAGGATTTAAAATAAATCAGAATAAAACAAAAGTGATAATTAAAAATATGTCTATACAACAGAAACAAAAACTAGAGGAAATGACAGGATTTGAGGTAGTAAAAAAGGTTAAATATTTAGGGTCTATATTAGCTCATCGAACAAGAAACTTTATAAGAATAATTATGACTTGCTATGGCAAAAAGTTCAGAATGATATGAGTGTCTGGAAGAAATTGCAGTTATCCCTATTGGGAAGGATTGCGGCTATTAAAATGAATGTGTTACCTAGATTTTTGTTTCTGTTCCAGATGATACCAATAATTAAAAAGGATAAAAATTTGGAAGATTGGCAGATTGGGATTAATAAATTTATATGGCAGGGTAAAAAGGCGAGGGTTAAAATGAAAATAATACAGGACTCACGGGAAAGAGGTGGTTTAAGAATGCCTAACTTTAAACTATATTACGAAGCAGTAGCCCTTTCAGTAATAAGTGACTGGTTTAACTTAACAGAGGAAAGAATTTTGAATATAGAAGGTTATGACTTGTTATATGGATGGCATGCGTACTTATTTTATGAAAAAAAAAGTGGATAGGGCTTTTAAGAATCATGTGTTGAGAAGTGCTTTTTATGGTCTGGAAAAATATTCCTATAAATTAGAATACAAGATTCCTATATGGGCGAGCCCTAGACATGCAATAGAGAATATAAATATAGAACAGAAACAGGAAATGATTACTTATAAAGAACTTTTGTATGCTGAAGGAGGTAGATTGCAATTAAAATCATTACAGGTATTAAATGAAGAAGGGAGGAATTATACTTGGTTTCAATATGGGCAAATAAGTGCTAGATGGAAAGAAGATCAAAAATTGGTATAATGCAAAGGAGGAAAATTTAATAAAGCAAATTAGAAATCAGACCCAGGAGCATATAAAGAGATTGTATAATGTGTTGCTTGAAATAGATTCGGAAAAGGATTTGGTAAAGGATTGTATGATAAAATGGGCACAGAATATTCAGGAACCAATAATGTTGGAAACATGGGAGAAAATTTGGGTTAGAAATGTTAAGTTTACACAAGCACAGAATTTAAGGAAAATTTTTATAAGATGTTTTATAGATGGCACTTAGATCCCAAAAAATTATCATGTATGTATCCTAATATCCAAGCGAAATGTTGGAGGTGTGATTGTGATGACGCTACATATTTTCATATTTGGTGGACTTGCAAGAAAATTAAGGTCTTTTGGATAAGAATTTGGTGGATTATTCAAAATGTACTGAAGAAGAAGATAAAGTTCCTGCCACAATTTTTCCTTTTGGGAATTATAACGGATTGTACAGGGATTGAGACTAAATTGATTCTGAATTTAATAACAGCAGCAAGACTGTTGATTGGACAATACTGGAAGAAGAAGAGATACCTACAATAGAAGAATGGATATTGAAAGTTATTAATTTGGCTGAGATGGCTAAAATCTCAGCGTTTTAAAAGACAATACGCAGGAAAGATATTTAATTGAATGGAAAAATGGATTGATTATCTACAAAACAGATATCAGATTAAGAAATATCAGATTGCCTTTGAATAATTAGAAAGTTATTTTAGGTAATGGGGAGGGGGTTGGGAGATGAAAAGCTTTGGATGTGGTTATTTGGATTGGAAGGGAAAATTTTATTCTATGTTTGGTTTATGTATAACAATACCTTGTGATTGACCCGGGAAGCCGGGGGAGGAGGGGAAGGGTTTTTTTTTGGGAGGGGGGAAAAGGGGGGAAATGTTTTTGTTTTTTAAAACTCTTTCTATAAAAAAAAACCCAATGAGAATAAAGAAGGAAGCAATATTATACATTTTTATTCAGACACCAAGTAAGTTTCTGAAACATCACAGACAAATATGACAAAACTATGATCAACATAGGAACTTCAAGGCATGTAATAATTGTTTTATTATTGCTTTAGGGTATCCAAGGGGTTGTCTGGAACTTCTTGAGTTTGTTTCTTCTGCACATTGTTTTACAATACAGATACAAGCAGATTGATTAATAACTGGACAATAGTTTCTGCCATTATTTTAAGTAAGTATTTCATAGCACCAAAGCAAGGGAAATATTACATTATAATCACTGCAGTTTTGAGAATATGTAGCTAAAAATAAAACCAACGTTTACATCAATGAGATCCTGGGGGATTTTTTAAATTTATTTTAATATTAAGCATGATGACTGAAGTACGGTGCAATCTGTGGCAGAAGATATATTATTTCCTGTTGATAAAAATTTAAATCTTATTTCTGTTCACCATAACTATGTAGTTCAGCATTTTTCTTTCTTAATAAAAACTTATGCATCTTTTTAAATTAATAGCTAACCCTACTTGATAAACATTTTTTGTGCAAAATAAATGACTATTTTATGAAATTCTTATTATATAAATTGCACCCTATGGTCTACTAAATCTTCAGAGATATAGATAAGGGTTTCATGCAGGAAAAAAATTAAATAAAACATGAACTCATACACCCCTGGGCAAAATTGTAATTATGTGTTTTTAAAATATGTCTTAAAGATAGTCTCCTAGTGAAATATATCTTCTCATTTTAAGAACAGCTAACACTTTTGAAAACATCTCAAATTATCTCAGATATAGTAATTGAAATATCATGTTTCATTCTCATATTTAGCAATTAACTTCAACAAAAGAAAACCAAAAAATCCTTTTCTGAATAAATGGCATGTGTTTTAAAATGTTATTAATTTTTTAAAAAGGAAATAAAAACTAACAAGAACTAATGTAAAGAAAAGAATGTAAAGAGAAAAAGTACAAAATTACCTCACACTCTCCGGTGACACCCTTGCCCTCTTTTTCTATAATTTATTTTTTTTTAATTATCAAAACCATAAATCATAAGTCCATTTTTTCTGTTGCACACAAGAAGTCTATTAAGGGTTTCAAATTAGCAATAAATGTATATGTTGTCTTTTTTAGAATCAATAAAATCAATTTAGTCATCTTGGAAGTCCATCATCTTCACCAACATTTCTTCATTGTGGGTAGTGCTGAATCTTTCCACCTTTGTTGTACATAATAATCTTGCTGCAATTATCACATCTAAAAATGAAGTTCCATGACTTTATTCCAGTTATTTGTCCATTAATCCCCCCAAAAATTCTCCGGTTTCAATGGTACATTAATTTTTATGATTCTCTGAATTAGTATATGTATTTGTTTCCATTTTTTTCATGTGTCCACATGTCCACCAATCATGATAAAATGTCTTTTCATGTTGTTCACATTTCCACCATAGATCTGAAATACTCTGGTGATGTCTACCAATAATGCACCATTTTACAAAAATTCTCTGTAAAGTTAGAACATAAGATAAATTTCAATTTTTTTCAGCCACATATTTTCCCATTGATCCATTTCTATATTTTGACCAAACTTTCTAGCCCATTCATCATACATTCTTTTACTTGTTCTGTTTCAAATTTTAATAAAGGTTTATCTGTTTTGGCAATTATATGTTCATCACTTGTAGACAGTTCTGTTTCAAAGTAAGTCTGACAATGTTCAAACCCATTCTGTCTTTCTTTGTCAGTAAAATATAAATTGAACACAAAAATAGTTTATCGCGAAAGTGACTGCCTGCGGAGGCTCATGGATTGGGGCTGAAAGGCGAAAGTGGAAGCAGTATGCCCCATAGTTGGGTAGACCAGGTTGCCCTAATAGTCTGGTCTCACTGGAAAAACCACTTATTCTGTCTACTTTAAACCTTTCTAATAGTTGCAAATTGAAAAAGCAGTGACAAGTATGTTCCCATGCTACCAGATGTTCTCTTCATTTTATTTTACATTTCCCTTGACAAATTTCAAAACTTTAGCATTTCTCATATAGAAAATGCTTGTTGTGGTGCAAGCCACAAGGGTACTTTAGGATACAGCCTGAATTTGCATTGATTTCATATTTTTAATATGGCAGGCATGCCATCATAATTTACAAAATCTATTAGTCTTAGCTTTGTCATACCACAAATATCCATACTATCAAAATCTCCATACCATCAAGATCATGTCATCATAATAGAAACCCTGCTGTTTTTCAACAACATCCATTTTGTCACCCAAACTAAACAACAAGCGGCAAAATACAATTTTAAATCAGATAAATCCAATCCTCCTATTTTCTTTGCATCTTGTATCATTTTATAATTAACTCATACTTCCCCCCCCCCACTGCCATACATATTTAGATATATCCTTCTGGGATTATTTAAGTGGTGCATTAGTTGTCAAAACAGTTTTTGTCTGAAACAAAAATTACATTCAATCACAGAAATTTCTCCCCAGCAACAATAATTGCATTTTGTCTCATCTTAACATATCTTTTTAAAATTTCATTCTACGTCTTAACATAATTATTTTGAAATAACATACATTTATGTTTGTCATGGTGATACCAAATATTTTATCTCCTTCTCAATCTTAAAACCCACTATATGCATCAATTCTACTTTATTTTGTATTTTTATATTTTTGTTAACATCTTTGTCTTCTTTTTATTACCGTATTTTTTGGAATATAAGATGCACTTCTCCCCCCCTAATAGTGGGTGAAAATTGTGGAGCATCTTATACATTGAATATTGCCAAAGCCCCGCCCACCTACCAGCCTCCACCCATCAGCCATTTTTGGCCTCCGTGTGTCATGTTTTTGGCCTCTGCATGCTCCATTCCAGGCCGTGGGGATCACCACAGCACAGCACATCACCACCATGTGTGTCTTATACTCTGGAGTGTCTTATACTCTGAAAAATATGGTAATCTTAAAATGTGCTAGTGCACCAAATTCTTCTAATTTACCTATTAATATTTCAATTCCCTTTAAAGGATCTTCCAGAACCAACATCAAGTCATCTACTGAAGTCCTCAACATGTCATTTTATTCTCACAATCCTTTTGTCATGTTTTATGTCTCCATTCAGTATTTCAAGAACCAAAATAAACAGGAGAGGGGACAATGGGCAGGCTTGTTTTGCTCCTTTTTGAATCACACATAGTTAGATCTATGTGTGATTGTTAGATCTCTATTAACACTTATTTCTGTTTTCTGTGAAGTATAAATCAATTGCATTTAATTTATATAATTTTGTCCAAAATTCATTCATTCTTCCAAAACTTTAAACAGAAAAGTCCAAACTGGCAAAAGCCATCCCTGCATCTAAAGAAATAATGCAGCTTGTTTTTCATTGTATGGTTCCAAATATTCCAAAATGTCAAACACAATTCTAACATTGCCCTTTAACTGTCTTTAAAAAAACAACCCCACTTGATCCTCATGAATAAATTCTTGAATTTTTGTTTCAGTCTTTCAGCTATAGCTATTGTGAACAACGTATAGTTGTTATTGAATAGTGACATTGGTGCAAAGCAGGGGTGTCCAGCAGGGGTGAAATGCTACTGGTTCACTCTGGTTCAGATGAATCGGTAGTGATAAAAAGTACTGGTTCCAGCAAATAAGTAATAAAAAATGCTTTAAAAAGATTTAAAAAAAAGGTTTGACGATCACGTGGATCTAAAGTTTCTTGTTAGGGTCCCGTACTTCTATATGTATTACTGCTACACTGGCCTCTTTCAAAGTGTCTGTCATCTCTGCCTGTAAGATAAAATTATTATGTCTGGTAGAGGTTGAATAGTTTGCCCTCAAAACATTTATAGTACAAAGCCAATAATCCATCTGGTTAGGGAACTTTCCTGATTTAATCTTTTGTTTATATAGCTGCTGAAACTTTCCTTATTGTCATAGGTGTATAACAGTACACTTTGCCTTTGCTCTTTAATCTTGGTAGATTTTGTTTCCTAAGATATTCATCTATTTTCTCTAAAGAAATGTCATGTCCTTTATGCAATTTAGAATGATACTGATTAAATGCTTTTGCATAGCAACATTATCCCTTAATACAGTATTTTCCTCTTGAAATTCTGTTATCATTTTCTTTTTTCTTTCTTTTCATAGTTTATATGCCAGCCACTTCCCTGAATTATTCGCACATTCGAAGTCATTTTTGCTTTACATAGTCCATTTTTATTTCCATTTATCTTATGAACACAGATTGCTGTTGCTCTAAAAGCTTAATTTGTTGGGAGATACTTATCTTCCCTGGAGATTTTTTGAATTCTTTTTATCTCGTCTAAAATATTTTGTTTTCTCTTGCCTCTTCAAATTCAATATTTAGCATTAGATCCTCCCATGCTATGTAACATAGTATCAGGAAGAAGTTTATTTAAATTAAGTTGAAAAATTAATTTGAAGTTTTAAGTTGAAAAAATTATTTTCTTTTAACAATTCTCCACTATTGTTTCTTTTTGTAACAATGTTTCATTTAATCTCTGTCTAAAAG
Organism: Ahaetulla prasina; assembly: GCF_028640845.1. Taxonomy (NCBI): domain Eukaryota; kingdom Metazoa; phylum Chordata; class Lepidosauria; order Squamata; family Colubridae; genus Ahaetulla; species Ahaetulla prasina. The sequence continues at coordinate 265,416,985 of NC_080540.1, forward strand.
AACTAGGTTTTTTTTTATAAACCAAAAACAGTTAAGATCGGAAAAGTTATCTGGTAATATCTCTGCTTTAGAATAGAATAGAATAGAATAGAATAGAATAGAATAGAATAGAATAGAATAGAATAGAATAGAATAGAATAGAATTTAGAATTCTAAATAGAATGGCCAAGTGTGACTGGACACACAAGGAATTTGTCTTGGTGCATATGTTCTCAACATACATAAAAGAAAAGATACGTTCATCAAGAATCATAAGGTATAACACTTAATGATAGTCATAGGGTACAAATAAGCAATCAGGAAACAATATCAATATAAATCGTAAGGATACAAGCAACAAAGTTAGACATACAGTCATAAGTGGAAGGAGATGGGTGATGGGAACCATGAGAAGATTAATAGTAGTACAGACTTAGTAAATAGTTTGACAGTGTTGGGGGAATAATTTGTTTAGATATTTTAGAAGCGAAGTTCTTTGAAATTATAATCAATCCTAATTTCAATCTTTTATTGAGAAGGATCTATGTCTTTCTAGATATACTTTCTTCAATCACAATTTTTTGTTGCCATATATCAACCAGATCTAATTTTTTTTAACCATAACTAGTATTAATATTTTTCTCAGAAGTTGTATCTAGTTGTATCCAGTGGAAATTGCTCCATGCCAATCCCCATCAAATGGCAGTTTTTCATAAGGAAAATCCTATCAGCCTCTAAATAGGTTGTTTGTAGAGCTCCACTTTCTCCTCCCAACACGATAGTCTTAGCTCTGTGCAAATTAATTTCCATCTTAGCACATCTACTCTTGCTTATCAATCAATAGAAGTTCTGGTTTTAGTTGGGGATTTATATACCAAAACAATTCCATTTCTTTCTTTCTTTTTGGATACATGGTGTGATAAATTCTTCTCCCAAATTTTTATAAACCAAATATTTTATAACCTTTTTCCTAATGTTGTAGGAAAACATTATCTTGTAGGCATATAATATCTTGTTTTAATTTTTTTTCAAATAATCAAATATTTTTCTCTTTTGGGGGTATTTGCTCTATTTATGTTCCGTGTTAAGAATTTATAATACATTTATATGTATGGCGGAAGCGAGGGGCCGTATCGATCTTTGGGAGCATGTGCTCGCTGTTTAAAAGCAATCGCGTGCTCTGGCACCTCAGACTTCACCCATTCCCTGGGTGGCCAGGATCCTCAGAGCTTGGGCCTCCGGTTGATATTATGCAATGCACGGTCCCTGGTTAACAAAGCCCCCCTGATTTTTGATCTTATTCAGGGGGAGTCCGCGGACCTTATGGGCATTATGGAGACCTGGTTGGACATGGAAGGGGGTGTTCCCATTGTCGAGCTGTGCCCTCCGGGTTTCCGAGCATTCCATCCACTGAGGGCCCAAGGTAGGGGTGGGGGGATGGCGGTTGTTATTAGGGAAAGTCTACAGCCGAGGGAGTCCACTGTGCCTCAGATAGCCGGTTGTGAATCCCTCTTTGTGAGGTGGGGTCATAGGGGTCAGATGGGCTTGTTGATCACGTACCTGGCTCCTTGCTGCGTGACTACAGCCCTGCCCGAGCTGTTGGAGGTACTTGCCGGGGTGGCGGTTGAGACCCCCCAGACTTATGGTCATGGGGGATTTCAACTTGCCATCGACCGGCTTGTCATCGACAGCGGCTTGGGAGTTCCAGGCCTCCATGACGGCCTTGGACCTGACACAAGTAGTTGATGGCCCTACCCACATTGGGGGAGGCACACTGGACCTGATTTATATCTCTGGTCAGTGGTTAAATGATCTGGAGTTAGGAGATTTAGTAACAGAGCCTTTGTCACGGTCAGATCATTTTCTCCTTTGCTTGGACTTTCAGATCGCTACCCACCACCACAGGGAGACGGGACCAATACGGTGGTTCCGCCCCAGGCGCCTGATGGACCCGGAGAGGTTCCTGACGGAGCTTGGGCCGTTCCCTGAGGATCTGGCCCAGGCACGGCTGAAGAACTAGTTGCGGCCTGGGAACAGGCCACGGCTGGGGCTTTAGACTGTGTGGTGCCTTTGCGGCCTCTGACCCAGCGTAGATCTTAACCAGCCCCTTGGTTCTCCGAGGAGCTGAGGGAGATGAAACGCCGGAGAAGACACCTAGAGAGTGCCTGGAGATCCAGCCGTTCCGAAGCTGACCAGACACTAGTTAAGTCTTATTCTAAGACTTACCTAGTGACACTGAGGGACGAAGCGTTCCTATGTTTCCTCCCTCATTGCGTCGGCAGATAACCGCCTGGCTGCCCTGTTTCGGGTGACCCGCTCTCTCCTTCATCAGGAGGTGCAGGATGACCCCTTACAGGGACGGGCCGAGGAGTTTAGTGGTTATCTATACGATAAAATCATTCAGCTTTGGGATGGTCTGGATCAAAATTGGGATGATCCGGGTGAGAGGGCGGAGTCTCGTCTTGTCGAGATTGTTTGGGATGAATTTGACCCTGTGGCTCTCGAGGACGTGGACAGGTTGTTGGGGAGGTTGCATGCCACCATATGTTTACTGGACCCGTGCCCCTCCTGGTTGGTGCTGGCCACACAGGAGGTGAGAGGCGGAGTCTCGTCTTGTCGAGATTGTTTGGGATGAATTTGACCCTGTGGCTCTCGAGGACGTGGACAGGTTGTTGGGGAGGTTGCATGCCACCATATGTTTACTGGACCCGTGCCCCTCCTGGTTGGTGCTGGCCACACAGGAGGTGATACGAGGCTGGCTCCGGGGGATTATCAATGCTTCTTGTTGGAAGGGGTTTTCCTGCCGCCTTGAAAGAGGCGGTGGTGAGGCCCCTCCTCAAGAAGCCTTCCCTGGACCCAGCTGTTTTGGGAAATTACCGTCCGGTCTCCAACCTTCGCTTTGTTGCGAAGGTTGTTGAGAGTGTGGTGGCGTGTCAGCTACCCCAATACCTGGATGAAGCTGTCTATCTAGACCCGTTCCAGTCTGGCTTCCGGCCCGGATATAGTACGGAGACAGCTTTGGTCGCGTTGGTGGATGATCTCTGAGGGCCAGGGACAGGGGTTGTTCCTCTGCCCTGGTCCTATTAGACCTCTCAGCGGCTTTTGATACCATCGACCATGGTATCTTGCTGCACCGGTTGGGGAGTTTGGGAGTGGGAGGCACCGTTTATTGGTGGTTCTCCTCCTATCTCTCTGACCGGTTGCAGACGGTGTTGACAGGGGGGCTGAGATCGACCGCGAGGCGCCTCACTTGTGGGGTGCCGCAGGGGTCGATTCTCTCACCTCTCCTGTTCAACATCTACATGAAGGTACTGGGTGAGATCATCAATGGTTTTGGGGTGAGGTACCAACTGTATGCTGACGATACGCAGCTGTACTTTTCCACCCCAGGCCACCCCAATGAAGCCATCGAAGTACTGTCCCGGTGCCTGGAAGCCGTACGGGTCTGGATGGGGAGAAACAGGCTCAAGCTCAATCCCTCCAAGACGGAGTGGCTGTGGATGCCGGCACCCCGGTACAGCCAGCTGCAGTTGCAGCTGACTGTTGGGAGTGAATCATTGGCCCCAATGGAAAGGGTGCGGAACTTGGGCGTTCTCCTGGATGAACAGCTGTCGTTTGAAGATCATTTGACGGCCGTCTCCAGGAGAGCTTTTCATCAGGTTCGCCTGATCCGCCAGTTGCGCCCCTTCCTTGACCGGGATGCCCTATGCACGGTCACTCACGCTCTTGTCACCTCCCGCCTGGATTATTGCAATGCTCTCTACATGGGGCTCCCCTTGAAGAGCACCCGGAGGCTCCAGTTAGTTCAGAATGCGGCTGCGCGGGTGATAGAGGGAGCCACTCGTGGCTTCCATGTAACATCACTCCTGCGCAGATTGCACTGGCTGCCTGTGGTCTCTCGGATGCACTTCAAGGTGTTGGTTACTACCTTTAAAGCGCTTCATGGCTTAGGGCCAGGGTACTTACAGGACCACCTTCTGCTACCGAACCCCTCCCACCGACCCGTATGCTCACACAGAGAGGGGCTTCTCAGGGTGCCGTCCGCCAAGCAATGTCGGCTAGCGGCCCCCAGAGGAAGGTCCTTCTCTTTGGGGGTTCCTACCCTCTGGAACGAACTTCCCCCTGGATTGCGTCAACTGCCTGACTTTCGGACCTTCCGCCGCGAGCTGAAGACCTATTTGTTTATTCGCGCGGGACTGGCTTCGCAATTTTAATTTTATAATTTTATAATTTTAAAGAGATTTTTAGGGGTTTTTTAACGGTATACTATTTTAAATTTTAGCCAATTATATAATAAGTTTTTTAATCTGTGTTTTTATTTGTATATTGTATTGTTTTATTATGGCTGTGAACCGCCCTGAGTCCTTCGGGAGAAGGGGGGTATAAAAATCTAAATAATAATAATAATAATAATAATAATAATAATAATAACAACAACAACAACAACAACAACAACAACAACAACAACAAATCCAACAAATAAAAAAGTCAATACTCGCTTCCATATTAAATTTCAAGTTCCTATCTGTATCATCTAATATTTTGCTACAGAAATACCATGTCCATCATAAAATTACTCATCTGAAATCTAAGCTGAATTAAGTTGTCTCACAAGGATTTGAGATATTAGGATCAAGGAATTCTGCTGCAAAGCAGACCAAATTGAGTTAAGCTTGCCAAAGACCCAACATTCACTTACAAATGAATGAATTTCTTCACAAACTCTCTGTAGAAGTGCATGAGAAAAGGGACAGACGGTGTATTTGTGTAACTGGCCTATAATCAGACTGTAATTTTATGCGGGTGTTACATCGGCGTCACCTGAGTAGTGCAAATGGATGTGCAGCCTTCTTGTAACAGTTGAAAGGACTTGTGTTATAGACTGTGTGTAGGAAATATTTATTTATTTATTTATTTATTTATTTATTTATTTATTTTGTCACAACAATATATGTAGGTATCGTACAAAAAGATTATATAGTATATAAACACATATATGAGTAAATATTAGGAGGTATAAGCATATATATATATATATATATATATATATATATATATATATATATATATATATATATATATATATATATATATATAGGAAGAAGAAAAGAAAAACAATAGGGCAGGAACGGTAGGCAAGTTTGTGCACTTATGCACGCCCCTTATATTTATATTTATATTTACTATAAATATGAGCCTTCCTGCTGCTGCTGTTTCCATGATTTGCTCCACATTAATCATGTCACATTTAGGTATTGTCTTTCTTACTCTCCAAGTGTAAAAACATTCTTAAGTATTAACTGCACCTGGAATAAACTGTGAAGTCTTATATATGCCCACTTATAAATAAGAACCAATGAGTTCAACCATTTTTAATTTCAGCAAATTGGAATCTGGGTACTTTTATTTCACTGGATTCATTTGTGTTGTTATATTGTTGAAATCTTCTCAGCGTTTTAAAGAGACTACTAGCACATATTAAACGAAAGTTGAATTATTTGGTCAAAACTTATATATGAACCTCATCAGTTTGAAGGACTAATTGGGCAAATGGAATGCTGTTTTTACAGGTATCTGTTAAAGAAAGTATGTCACTGTAGCATGTTATGTCATTTACTTAATTTTGTTAGGAATGTTATATTTTCTAAACCAACCAATCTAATGAAACATATGTCTAGACTATTGTTCATCAAAAATCCAAAAACAGTTTTTAAACTTCTTTCAATCAGCTCAACTCTTTTTAAAATTAATATGTATAACAATATATAGTGAAGCAAAAAGAAACCCTCAATATTATTGAGCTAAATTGATTAAATTGAGTTACATTTTAGTTTATTTTTTTAATTTTTATTTTAACTTGATTCCCTTGATAAATAAAATATATTTTGTGAAAATGCTGCATTATTTCATTGTTCTTGGAAATTATAATTGTTCAACTTTCCTGGAAACTATTTATAATATGTGTCACCCATCATGTTTCCAGGAAAATCTAAATCTAAATGGAAGAAGTACATTAGTTTATATGACTTACAGGTTGCTGAAAGGAAAAATATTAATGGAAGGTAATGGAAACTACTGGAAATCTCAGACCTTCAGATTATACCATGCACACACTTCAGGTAGAAGGGCCATTTAAGAACAACAATGAATCAGTTATTTAATATTTAATATAGTATAACTGCTTTTTAACTCTGTGAAGGGAGTTTACTCATAAATTCTTTCAGAACTCAAAAGTGAAATAGAAGTACAACTTGAAGAGAGAAAGGGGAAACTGGGGGAAATATTTTAGCCTCAGAAGAAAAGGTTGTGACATTTTTGAAATTAGCCCACAGATAAAGTTTCAGCAAATTAATCACAATTACAATAATGCTTTATTTATTTATTTATTTATTTATTTATTTATTTATTTATTTATTTATTTATTTATTTATTTATTAAATTTATAATCACCCATCCTACAAAACAAGTGACTCAAAGCAGCATACAACAATGCTAAAACAATGAAAAAATACTTAAAACAATTATATTATTAAAACATTGTAAACTATAATGTCAAAGCTAAAAGAACAACAATGAGTGAAGGGATATTAATAATAATTGAGCACCCTACTACATCAATGGAAATTGGGGTCCCTAGACCTAATACACAACCAAGACTTGATGGATTTTTCAAAAGATCAGAGCCGAGAGAACAAGCCTCACCTCAGGGTGGAGGCTATTCCCCAATATAAGTGTCAGAGCCGAAAAGTCCCACCACCTAGGACATAGCTCCCTAGATGACAAAATCCCTAATATACCCTGTCTGTTGGATCTGGTGGGTCAAGCTTATGAAATTGAAGAAAGGTGATCCCTCAAATAACCTGGTTCCATTCTATGAATAGTTTTAAAGGTCAACACCAAAACCTTAAACTGGACTAGAAGCAAACTGGCAACTGAAACAGCTTGTAAAGCAAAAGTATAACATGTGTTCAACCAGAAATAAACATTACTGCCTGTGACACTGGATTCTGCACAGGTTGAAATTTCCAAAGTTTCAGCTATCCCCTTATTCCAAGCATCAACCAGGATTTCAGATGGACTGTAATAGTCAATAGAACAACCTCCAGCATCTTCTGAAACCTACTTGTCGCTAGGGGCCGATGTATCCGATACTCTGTTATTCTGTTAATGGATGCTTCCTGAATTGCATAACTGTGAGACAGGATCCAGTGGTAATCAGATTGTGATCTGACATCTGACAGGACACTAGATTTGGTGTGTTGGGCTCTGGATGACCTGCTACATGGGATAGGCCCATGGTTGTCATGAACATCTTAGCCACCCCAGATCCCACTCCCATGAAAGGAAGGTTACAGTTCCTCAAGACCATACGTCTGCTAAACCAGAAATGTAGTCAATGAACTTTGGCAGGAAGGTTGCTAGGGAGCCAGAGAATAGTACAATAGCAACAGTCCTAAATGATCTCTAAAGCTCAACTGAATGAACAGGATCTCATATCCATATCCAGTATTCTGCAGGGAGAACTACTGAAACCCATAAGCAGTTGTCAGGTGACATACAAATTGCCACACTACCACCTTTGCCCTAGCAAAGAGAGATTGCAGGCTTACAAAATTATATTACCCAAATCTCTCTTTTTGCAGAAACTATATTTTTCTTGAACAACAGTAACTCTTACACAACAGAAAATTATCACAAAATGAAGACAATGATGAATATATCTTTGAAAGCCTTGATGTGATACCCCACCCGATTCCTGGCCTAAGATATATTTAAAAAGGATGAATATGTATCATTTATATAAACCGATTATGATCTTGAAACTGTTTTTACTACTTGAAAAAGTGAAAAGATATTTTGATGACATGAAAACATTGGGTGAAAAAACCCTAATGTATGAATTGCTTCTGACATAGGTAAAGGATAATTTACGTGTTTCCCATGTTACTTTTACCAGAGTAGAATCATCTGGATTCTAGGTTCCCCTGCCTTTTCAATCAGCTATTGAATAGAAGTATACAGGGGTGTCAAACTGGCTGCCCATAAGCAGATGTGTCACGTGAACGAATCCGGTTTGCACCCACCCCAGGTCCATAAATGAGAAAAACATCTCAAAATGTCATGTGACAGCAATGTGACACAAGAGTTGGACATCTGTGGAGTATATCATAAAGATTCATTTGTTTTAGTTATTTTTTGCCAGAAAATTGAGAAAGAAGATACTGCATGACCCTATGCAACCTATAAGTCTGTGATTGAGCTGTATATGGTACTGTTTACTTTTAGAATCTGTATCAAGTCTATATTATGTCAAAGCAACACAAAATTATCAGCAATTCCTAACAGACGTTTCACAAACTAAGCTGATCTGGCTTTGTGACTTTATCCATTTGCAACCTGTATAAATTGCTTGGAATTATTTTGCAAAGAAAGAGGCTATAGAAATAAAACAATGTTGTTGTTGTTTTTCTGACAGCAGGTTGGTTATTTTAGGAAATATTTCTGGAGGGGGAGTATTTTGGAGTTGAATCTTTCTAGTGCTTCTGTAGTTGTAGTCTAGTTTTTTCTCTTAATCAAAATGAAAGTTTCCATTTCAAGCAAACTTAATTTCCAGAAAATAATTAGAAAGCTGCTGGTAAAATTAGGGATTGTGTTACTCATTGCTAATATTAAAAGAATAATTCTTTTCCCAGATTCTACAACATAATTGTACTCTCAACCTAGCACTGTCAGATGATAGACAGATAATAATTTCTGTGTTGTTATCAGCTGAGCCAGTTGATAAATATAAATTTCAAATAAATATCTACATTGCAATATATGCTTTAATCTATCAGTACATGGCTGTGTAAACCCTGCATGCAAATGTGTAGGGAAAGTAAGGTAAAAGACAGTTACTGTACTTCTATATATATTAAGAAAGATTATGGTTCAGCAATACACACACACAAAAAAATCCCAATTATTTTTTGTCTGAAGGTAAAAGTAGTGATTGATGCTTATAATTTGCTGATTTAGTTCTGATTGGAAGATCACAGGTAAAAATGAAGTCAAATGAAAACACATGGAAAATTATTGGCTTTTCAGTTCTGAAGGAATGTAGCAACAGGAGGGCTAATATCTCAGCTTGATATTCAGATTGGCCAAATACAGAATTTGATTTTTAAAGCAATAGAATATGCATTATTTATAGTGTCATCCCTAATCCTCAGAGAAGTCAGTTTTTAAATTCCTTCAAGGTGTTACATAATTTTTTAAATAACTGAATATTTGGTGGCTCATTCTCTTTGCTCCAAAATAATTTATTATTCAAATCTTTGATTTTTGGGAAGATTATAAAATAATTTAAAAACATTCAAAATAGTTGAAAGAATAAATCAATAAAACAATGACATAAACCAACAATTTCATGATTATGAACAAACTAAATTATCCAGTGTTAGACATATGCCAGTTCTGGCAATTCCATGCTCAGATGAGTTATCCCAAATTCCACAGTTGGATCATTTTTTATTAGTTCTTTTAATCACTTTGGTTACTTACTGGAAAGAAATAGAAATCAAATAAATAATAATTTTTATCACAATTGGCAAAGAGAAATCATATGGCTCTGTCACTAAGGATTGCCTTGCTAAAAAGCAGCTGTTACATATTAATTACATATTCATTTAGATTTCCAAGATATTTTCTTTCTATGGCTTTCCAATGCCATATAGTAGAATTGTTGGTCTTCCTTTTATTTTCACTGCTACAGAATTAGGAACTGATTTGTTACTTTGCCAAGAATTCCCTATAAGTTGCCAGTTCTATGAAATGTAGGCAGATGGGTGGTGATTGGACTTTCTCTGTGCCTGGCTAGAAGCATTTGGCATCAATAGCACAACAAAGGGATTTTACTTCCATTTTAAAAGATTCATGAAGCATGGCAGATTTTCCTTGTTGTTTCATTATAACAAAGGATGCTCAATCACATTGAATTGGTGTGAATTAAGGTATTACAGCATTGCTATTTGACACTGAAACAATTTAGAAGATAGTCTTCTGGAGATGAATCATAGAAGGAATAGTTGGAAGGTACACTGGAGACCATGTAGTGCAATGTCATTCCTATGGCAGGAATGTACAACTACATACTTTCCTAGAGTTGTCTTGGATTAAGCTTTTTCAGAAACTGAGCTGACAAGCTGTTGAGCAGTCTGTTCATTAGTTGAACACCTCCTAATGGTAGAGGATTTTTATTAAAGCCCTTCATTCCATATAATTTATGATTCATTGATACCTGTCCATTTGTTTGTAGAACAATAGTACTATTTGTGCTTGTAGATTGACTTCTTTCCAAAATGTATGGTGTTCTTTGTAACACATCATATTTGTCTACTTGTTTTTGTTTCAGACAAGAACTGAATATTTTCTATTAGCTGAGCTCTGGAGGGTCTTTGGCATGAGTGGTGGATCTAACACCACAGACATAAATGTGAACGTTCATTAGTCTATGTCATGATCCGATGTTATCACCATATGCAATATGATCTTTTAGCCATTTTGAGCTCATTTCAAATTATGATATCATTGTGATGTAGCCTTAACTGAGAATTCTTCCTTGAATATTTTGCATAAAAAATAAATGCTATTTGCTATCTTTTTTCTAAATTGCTGAACTATTTTAATTGGTATTAGTCCTTGTTTTGCTTTAAAGTTCTATCCTAGTTATAATAATTGGACTACCTGCATTACAAGACACCTCAATATGATATGATATGATATGATATGATATGATATGATATGATATGATATGATACGATATTAAATACACTTTGGATTGTGAAGTTCTGATGTTGAATATTAAGAACCCATCTTTTCTTCCTTTTGTATTGTAGCTCTTAATGGCTCGGCTCTGCCTTGAAGCTGAATTAGTGTGCAGAAAAGCCTGTTTTGTAAATGTCTGCTGGATCATTCTGAAGAGATGACTGCATGACTATTAAACTGTAAATCAAATGTGCAACAACAAACAGGCAGGTCTTTTTATTAACAGTCATGGAAGTGTAAGTCACTGAATTGCATAAAAACCTTTTATTAAGTCTGACAATCCTTCCTGTTCAATAACAAAAGTACAGATTTCTGACTACATAATCTTGAACGCTGTAATTCAAAAACTGAACAGATATCAGAGAATCAGTTGCATGTACATAAAGAACGCACTTGCTATCTTAAATTCAAACACATCATATATTTTAAAAGTCACTTTCTTATGCATATGATATATTATTAACAGCATTGTAAGATTTTTCCATAAACGATTTTGGAAAATTTTACACCCATAATGCTCTCATAACTTGGAAACAAAGACAAAAGCTGTTGTTTTGGAGATAGTTCCAAATGAGCTGAGCAGACTATAATGCTGCAATTTTAATGAGATAAGTATATCGGCATACAAACTGCAAGACAGAAATCCAGTGTACAAAAATCTAATTTTTGCTCTTAGGAAAAATTACAAGGAAAAACTACAAGGAAAAAAATATTTTAAAAGATATCTTAAGCTTGCATTATACTCCATGAAAATTTTATATAAATGTTAGTGGGCTTAAATTCTTTAACTTGCTAATATTTGCTAAGAAATGTTTATATTCTGCATCACATGTAGAATAAGAATTATTGAGGATTTTTATTCCATGCTTGTTTCTGGGTGTTATGAAGTTACATTTTCTAACTTTGAATGGTTTTCCACATTGTGTGTGCGTACCCCTGCAGGGATGGATACATGGTCTGCATTTTAACACTTTTCTTAAAGTTAAATATTAAAATATTATTTTGAAGCTCCTGAATATGTTAAGTGACAATATGGGTTCATACATGTCTCTATATTCTGCATAAAAGAACTGATGTGTGAAGTCTCCTTGTTAAAGGCAAACTATTTTTTTAAAAGAACTATAACTCAGACATAGTAAATGAGCATTAAGTAAATGAGCATTAAGCATTAAGCCATAATCAAACAATAGCTTGCCAACAACATTTGTTCAAATGATATATATTCTGCTGGAATAATGGTGTGCAATTTTCATGAATTAAACTGTTTCAAATTTGAAACACCCTGGTGTGAAAAGCTGTTCTGACCTCAGTGCTAATTCTTTTGAGCATCTCAGGACATCCAAGAAGTTTGAAACAGGTGTTTTGAATTCAAAGTGGTTTGACTGAAAGACTTTTTAACTCCCTACACTGGAATCACTGAGAAACTATATGGGAATCTGAGATCCATTTCTGTCCACTATTTATGCATATACAGTAGATGAGTTCATTTTCAGATCACATTTAGTTAGGATACATATTTCTGTTTATCTCCATGAGATCATTTAGGAGCTTTACTAGGATCATCTCACATGGACATATCATTTGTGAAAAGCAGTGTCTTCATATGAGAACTCAGTACAAGATTATATGAACTCAGTACATGATCAATGTCTATGGAGATTCTCAATCATCCAGGTCATGGTTGTCCCAAAGATTCTTTTCTCAAAGGCAATCAGACTTTCTTGTTTTCTTCCTTGAGAAATGAAGAAGCTTCCTGGATGAGAACCTAAATGTTTTCAAGAAAAAACAAAGTTCAGTTGCCTTTTAGAAAAGCACCTTTGGTACATGATCACTGCTATTTTTTTTTTACCTGCTGTGTTTCTTGCTTGGTGATGTGCCTTTTAAACTATGGTGACCTGAAGCATAACTGATTGCACTTTAAACATATAGAAAGTCATTGCACTACTGACAATTTTATTCAAAATTCCTTTGCTAATGTTCTCCAGCAAGAAAATGTTGTTTTCACAGCAGTGAAGTCAATCAGAATCTACCACCTCCACCAATTTTTTATTATTACATCTGTTAAATTTCCATTCATTAAATGTTCTCTTTGTTGCGGCATGTAGAGATATTTTTATTACAATGGGTAGGAGTAGAGGTCCATGGTTCTTCTGATATGCCATAATCCTAATAATTTATATTACAATAAAGCATTATTTAGGAAGATTGGTGTATTTTATCCTTAGCACAGAAGAACTGCTGAAAAGACCAATTCTTTTACTGATATGGCTTAAAACGTTTCCTTCTATCTTACATAGATTTTAAATTAATTTACCCTTGCATTAAAGCTTAATTAATAAAATTCATCTGAAAGGAAGATGGCAGGAGCAAATAGTACAATGAACACATGATTTGGAGACCTTATTAATACATTTTCAGCTTTAGAATGTACCCTCTCAAAGGCAAATAGAGTTTAATTTGTACGTTTATAATTAATAATTCACAATCTGTTAAAACTCATATCTGCTTTTTATGAATGCCTTGGCTCTTTTAAAGAAGGAATAGGAAAGCTCTTTGAAGGCTGAATCTGGCTTACAAGACTTTTCTGTACAATATGGGTAGGCTTAGAATTATACAGTACCCACCCATGAAGGCATGTTCCCTCAGAGAATTGGGAAGAATGAGTTGAGCATTTGGAAGAGGAATTTTGCAACACTATATTTGTAGTGTAGAGCTACAAATCCCAGGACATATATATATATATATATACAACTTGGAATGTCATTTAATCATGACTTATTCGGGTCTTGTGACCCCAGCTTTTGAATGTGAATGTAGATGACCTGTTTACAGGCCAAAGTACAAGCTATAGAAATTCCTATCAATCTGGACAACGCGGTAAAGGATAGAATGGGATGGGATGGGATGGGATGGGATGGGATGGCATGGCATGGCACGGCATGGCATGGCATGGGATGGGACGGCATGGCATGGCATAGACTAGACTAGACTAGACTAGACTAGACTAGACTAGACTAGACTAGACTAGAATAGAATAGAATAGAATAGAAGACTGATATTTTGAATGCACAAAATATTTATTGGCAGCAAATGTCATCATCCAATAATTGCAAGCAAGGAGTTACAATTGTTGCCATCTCCCTGTCTCTCTTTTTCTCCCTCCCTCCCTCCCTCTCCCCCCCTCTCTCTCTCCCCCATTCCACGTTTATGAACCCCATCAACTTCACAATGAAGTTTACTTGGAACATTAATGTGATTTATCTTGTATGTTATTAAAGGGTATCTGAAGCCAATACCTGACTAATGAACTGTTTTTGACCTGCATAGAAAGGAAATTCTATGAAACATATTACAAATGCTGCTGCCTCTCATTCTCAACTAGATCCACTGTAGAATAGTACGTTTTTTTGTATAAAGAAGCTGGACAAATTGCTGACTATTGCTGACTAGTCCTTCATGCTTCTTGCACAGAGTCTGATATATTCTGCAGTATGTGTGAATGCCAAATTAAACAGAACATTGACAACTGAACTACAGAAGAAGTACATATAAGAACATTTACTATGTTAGTTTCTCAGTCATCCTTTGAACTACTTAACACCAAAGGAGATAGTGTTTTGAACATAAATGTCAAACATCTGAGAAAGGATCCATCTCAACAGGAATGCAGTGAGATAATAGTCTCTTCTATTTCCAAAGTTGTGACATTTCACAATACAGATATCACTGCTTAATAATTATAGTTGGACCTGTAAGACTATTGCTAAATACAAAAAGTGAGGAAGGAGCCGACCTCATGTCATGGGGGGGCAGATATTCCAGATGGCAGATACAATGGCACAGAAAGCCCTTCTCTTGGATCCCCCAAGACAGAAAAATTGGCCCAACAAGGTCCACTCTGCCAGCAAAGGTGGGATGATCCAAATCCAGTGGCATGAGATGGTTCCTCAAGTAGCCTGGCCCCATGCCACAATGGGCTTTAAAAGGTGATTACCAAGCCCTTGAATTGCATCCAGAGGCAGACTGGCAACCAGTGCAGCTCATGAAGCAGTGGTGTTACAAGGACCATTCTTTGGGCCCCAAGAACTGTCCATGCCACCACACACTGCACCAGCTGTAGTTCTGAATGCTCTTCAAAGGTAACTTCTAGATTTCATGATATAGTTATATAGTTTTGTAGTTATGCTTATGATTCTGTTTAATCTGTGAAATATTGTTTAATGTTAGATAGCACCAAACAATGATCACCCTCTCATCTAACAAAGGAAGACAGCTAGCATGATATTACAAATCCCAGGAGAGAGGCAGTCAGACAGAAAAAGAGGGACTTAGGAATGGGAGAGAGGCAAAATTGAGAATTGTGAAAGTATTGCTTTGAAATATGTTTCAAAACTGCTATGTCATAAAGTATTTTAAGTCAGGAATCAATTGGTAACCTTCTAAGAAAGAATATTTCACCCTTCCTGTCAAAAAGATTTCTAGTGCTTTGTGGCGGCAACCCACTCACTTTCTAGGTTAAAGCCAGGAAACCAATCAGCAAGCCCTGTCTCTAAAAAGCTGGATCTGATTTTTTTTCTTCCCTTATGTAACAACCAAAAGGCAAATTAAGCTGGAGTCTAGTTTTACTACTTCCGCCTAGTTCTCTTTGCACCTGGCACAGCCCAACTGGCTTTGCACATATTTTGATTGTCTGAATGGAAAGGGAAGTAATAAATTAATCTAGAACAGTTATGAAGTTAGATTCAATTTTTCATACTGTAGTCTGTCTATCTATCTATCTATCTATCTATCTATCTATCTATCTATCTATCTATCTATCTATCTATCTATCTATCTATCTATCTATCTATCTATCTATCTGTCATATTGTGAATATATAGCATATTGTGAATGTATGCATATTTGGGTTAACTTAATTATGATGAGAATTATTCTCACCTAGGATTGTTCCAAAGTAGCACCTTGTCATTTAACTAGGAACTAAAATAAAAGAACCTATTAAACATAATGACAATGATAAATCAGCCATGTCATAAAGGCGAAAAAATGTTATGCTCTTTTCCTCCACTTTTCTCTGTGCATGATTTTTTTAAAAAAATAAGCATTCCTGTAAATATTTGAATACCCTCTTAATAATTAATATCAAAATGTCCTTCCAGAAAGAATCTATGTAACAGACTGAGACTGTCTGTCTCCTTTGCAAAGCTTAAAGCACTACTTTCATGTACTGCAAAATAAAACTATTGATCCCCACTCTCAGGTCACAGGAGTATACTAAAGGCCAGATTTTACTGGCTTAATAGACTTTGTGGCATGCCAGTATCCCTGCAGGATGTATATGAGAGGTGGCACCCACAGAAGCGTAGCTGGTGTGATGGACTACAGTGAACCAGCTGTTTCCTAGGAAGAAGAATGCACACTCCAGATAGGAGGGCCACACAAGAGGAAGCACAACCCCGAGATGGATAGATGGGTAGAGAAAGAGAGTAACGATAGCCATTCCCTAGAATCTCCTAGGCAGGAGTGTTAGGGTGAAAGTTTAGTCTGATAAGATTCCGTCTATTGTGTGCCAGCAAATAAAGAACTTAATTCTAGTTGATTTGCTCTTTGTCATTTTTGGGCTTATTCTAACAGCTTATTTATAAATGATGTTTAATGGGAAACCAGCAACATAATAAGTAACTTAGCAGTCATGATTTCCATAGCCCTAAAGACTCCCGAGAAGTCTGGCTTTCTCTCTGCCCTACCAGGCCTAAAACAGCACAATCAATTAGGCCCAACAGTACATAGAAACCTTAAGGCCTTAACAGTTAAGCCCAGCAGCACACAGGACTCCTGCCTCTTCTCCATGGCTCCTGAAAAGCCTGGTCTTCTCTCCCACTCTTCCACTGGCCTTCCTTTTGCTCCAACATGGCCGGGTCCACTTACCTTTCCCTTTAGCTCCTGACAGGCACACCCAGTTGATGTGAGGCTCAGATAGAAAGCCTGCAAAGGCTATCGTTCTCAGAGCTAGGGAAATAATCTTTCTCAAGGTTGGCCAACAACAGGAATTCAACCAGTGAAGTTCCTGTTAGTTGAATAACTCTCTCGTTTTTGAGGAAAAGTCCATTTTCTAACCTTGAGGAAGATGCCTACCATCTGAAGGTTTCTCAGCACTATTCACCAAAGTTAGAGGTCTCCGTGAGTGTTTTTGTAGCAGGGGTCTCCAACATTGGTCCCTTTAAGATTTGTGGACTTCAATTCCCAGAGTCCCTCAGCCAGCAAAGCAAAGCTGGCTGAGGAACTCTGGAAGTTGAAGTCCACAAGTCTTAAAGGGACCAAGGTGGGAGAGCCCTGTTTTGTAGCATCATGTGGACCAGAGGCCTTCAAACTTGGCAGCTTTAAGACTTGTGGACTTTAAGACTTTAACTTCAGCTATGCTGGCTGGAGAATTCTGGGAGTTGAAGTCCACAAGTTTTATAGCTGCCAAGTTTGAAGACCGCTGATGTAGGCAAATTCAAAAACATCTAACCTAGTAGTTTGGCTATTCCTGGAGGAAAAGCATCTAGTGAAATCTTCTCCCATAGCACTTGCCTAAAACAATCTGAGACCAACAAAATTTATTTGTCAGGGTGAAGAGGATTACCTCTTCCATTTAGCAAATCAGATTGATGTCAAACACTTTGTTGAACAAATTGAAGTTGTTTGATACAGATCTATTTTATACTGCTAACCCAGCAAAAAAAAAATCCTAAAATTGGTACTAAATTTAAGTTGCAATCCTAATGGGCACAACTTTTGACCTAGGTTTTTTTATTCTTCTGCTCTCACGGATCAATAAAATTCTCTGACATTTTCCCCTGTTTGCATGATAAATTAAATCAATATATAAGCAATATTAGATCATCCACAGCACAATGAATCAATCAGTTTCTGCCAAATAAAATGAAAAATGTAGAGAAGGTACATGTACGAACTTCAGATCAATTTTATTATATGTAGATCCATAGGTTAATGAATATATTTATTACTGTTAATTATGTCATACTTATGCAAACAATACACCTATTACAAATTATAAATGCTATAATTTCAAGCCAGCCTGAAAACAGTATCAAGATCAACATCTATTTTGGGGTGACTGATTTTCAGCTGCTGAGTATGCATGACTAATTATGCATACTCACACTTGGCCAATAAAAATTTCTATTCTATTCTATTCTATTCTATTCTATTCTATTCTATTCTATTCTATTCTATTCTATTAATTAATTAATTAATTAAGTCTTGCATCATACAATTTAATTTGATAGATTTTTAAAACTAGGCACAGTTGGCTCATAAGGAATGCCTATCATTTTCACAGTTAAAAGAAATACATTAATGGAAGTTAGTTAATAATATTGAAGCTGACAAATGATTGCAAAGGTATCCCCTGTTATTCGGCAATCTTCCCAATTATTTTGATCTTTTGAAGTAAAATATCTTCAGAAACTGGAAAATGTACGGCAAATGTAACTACCAGCCACTAATAAGTATATCCTTTCAGATATATCTTTTTGGACATTTATTCTAAACACTGTTTTCTCCACCAGATCCTCAAATATAACAAGCTTTCTTCAGAACAATATCAATTGTTTCATAATTTTTGAGTGTTTCACCTTTTTAAGCTTTTCAATATTCTTTGGGATGGCTCAGTGACTAAAATTATACAGAATATTCTAAATAATTGTCAGATGATTATAAGCATTACATTTCTGACAATTCTGTCTTTGACTCCTTTCTTAATGATTCCTAATATAGGATTTGCTTCCCATCAATTTACTAGGAACCAACTTTAAGCTAATTAGCCTGCAGTTTCCTGGATTTCTCTTCCACCCACTTTCAGATCATGCTTATAAAATT
Source organism: Ahaetulla prasina (assembly GCF_028640845.1). Lineage (NCBI taxonomy): Eukaryota > Metazoa > Chordata > Lepidosauria > Squamata > Colubridae > Ahaetulla > Ahaetulla prasina. The sequence goes on from NC_080540.1 coordinate 265,435,654, forward strand.
GGCATGTTGCTAGTTGCTCTCCATTGGAACAGCTGATTATAATGATACCTTCCTTTAAAAAAACAGTACTTTCATATTTAACTTTTTAAGGAACTAGTGTTAATAGTTCCTAGTTCCAATGAATAGAATATTTCCAATTTCATATTTAACTTCTGAAATAAGATAGGCAATATTAAGTTGACTAGGGTTATTAAGGAGGACAGGGAAATGGCACAAACCAGTTGAGGCTGCACTATGTATGCATATAGACAGGGCCAAAGGTTTCTACATGTCTGATAGATTTGGGGTGGGCTTTTCTTTTGTTTAACTTAACTCAACCACATTGTACAATATGGGCTACCATTTGAGTAGAAAATTATAGCACCAAGCATTTCAGAAATGCTTAAGGAAGGGACTATGACAGCTTGAATAAAATTGATTCAGGAGTTTCAGAGTGCCTATGCCTGATCTGGAATTTCATCACTCAAAAGTAATACTTGCTCTATTTTAGTATGTTTAGACTGTTATTTATTATCAGAAGACAACATAAATTTCAGATAGAGGATATGCTACAAGTTTAAGTTTCATCTCACATAATTTGCATTGGTGTTCTAGTTTGAAGAGAATTCTTTAAGCAAATCCTTAATGAAGTATGAAGCCGGTATAAATTAGTTTTAATAAATGCTCCAAGAATAGAGGACATTTTTATAATTTATCTTTGAATGTACTTTTGAACTAGGAAATGATGCTCTTGTGTGCATAGCATATTTGCAATGATGCAAGGGATAAAAACATTGTCTTCAGGTCTTACCTTTTGTTGCTACAATTAGAAATAGCAAAGTGATAGCTCACAAGTAGATTGGAACAGAAGATTATGAAAAAAAAGTATTCAGACTCATATGAATAATGCTACTTTGCATGCGGCCCTGCCCTTATTCCTTCAAAGTCACTGATTAAGATTTGTAGCAATCAAAGGAACAACCATGATGTCTTTGTGGCAATACAATATAATTTCAGGTATACTTCAGCCCTACTAGAATATTGCTACGCTTTCTAACCAGTAAGGCATATGAATTCCAATATTCAAATATAAATCAGGCTAGCTGTTCCTCTTCTATAACCACAGTGTTCAAGAAGGTGCACAGCATGAATATAATAAAGTTGGATTGCAAGTTTATTGTAGTGGCTCCTTAGTTACTGAGCACTTAAGAGTGTAACTAATTAACACCTTGGGCTACTGTAGCTTATAAGAACAGGTGAGTTCTTAAAATAATGAGTGTGCTTGAGGAAAATTCCGGCATTTAAAGTTCATGAATTCAGCCTGAGTTTGCCAGTTCATTTCTTTTTTCAAAAACTGCTTATTCTTTAAATAAAGGGAGCAAGACCAGCATACGTTCCCACAGCAGCATAGTTCTTTTGACTTACACTTAATGATAATATATAAACTGAATAGGTCTTTGTTCTTTAGATATGTAGGACCTCTGCCTAGACCTACCTGTGCTTGGATCAAGTCTAATTATCTCTTGGATGAAGTTTTTGAATGAGAGAACTTCCTTGAACTTGTATACTACACTGGGAATTTAAAAACAAAACAAAAATAAAAAAAGCAATGAGATATCAATTTGCTTCCCATTCTCTTAAAAAACTAGGTGGATGGAGAAGCTACATCTGTACAGAAAAGTGAAGCTAAATAAGATGTTTCACATTCAAAATGTTATAAGCTTGAAACATTTTGCATACTTCCACTTTCTGGTGCAGAAATGATTCTCCACAAAAGGGGAGCAGTGAAACTGGCACGCAAGAGTGAAAACTGCAGGCCTAGCACTCTCCCTCACTTGATTGTGGTTTAATGAATTTGCTAAACAGAACTTCAAGCTTGCTAATCCCTATTTTATTGAATCAGTTGGTCTGATTTGTGCCGCAGTGCTGAAGTGCCTTTAGATGATTTGATGATTTTACTGAAACATTTGGAAATCTTGTGTGCCCACAGTGGTCACTGGGATAGTAATTCAGTGAAGTACTACCAAGACCTTGTAGGGGGAAAAAAAAGAAGATTGCAGAAACAAACAAAAAAAATATTCTCATGAAATATTCTTCATTTCTTTGATTCATTTATTCTCTGCTGTATTCTTGTAACAGATTCTGGTATCTAAAATTTGAAAAACTAAAACACCCACTGTATGATTAGAACATCAAAAATAAAATAAGTTCTATCCAGTTTTTAATACTGGGGACCAATATTAGGACAAATTAAGGAAGGGACCAATCTTATTTCTGTTGAGATGCTGGTCAAAGCACTATCTGTGCTGATGAAAAACAGTATTTCCTAACTTCAGCTCCCTACAATAAAGTTGTTTCTCCCTGGATGATCTACCAGGTTGGGTCAATTCAGATTGGTCATGCAAGGACACAGGAGCTAAGCCATATAAGGCTTTTAAACCAGCACTTTAAACTATACCTGGAAATGAAATAGTAGCCAACTCAGGGCCTGTAGCATGAATAATACATGCTTCCAATGTCGGGTGCCAATTAGCACGTTGGCGATTGCATTATAGACTAATTGTAGTTTCTGAATAGCCTTTAAAGGCAATTTCAGGTAGAGTGCATTATAGTAATCAAGCTAGGTGGTAATGAGAGTGTGAGTTACTGTATCCAGCTCTTCCTGCATAATAAGATGACTAAAATGCAGATAGATGCTATGCAATCCCTACTGAAACAAATAGCAGGTTCCTAGAAATGTGCTGTATTATAGCACATTATAGATTAGTAAGGGAAATCTGAAGTAAGAGGGATATGAACATTACATAGCCAAAGAAGAAAAGTGTCTGAGATGATTCTAAGAGTGGTTAGACTTGAAGACTATAAAGTTCCAGTGAGAAAAATGCCACCTATAGCTGTGGAGTAGTTCACACTGGGCTAATTAAAAATATAGTTATGTGAATATGAATTAAGAATTGATGGGTGATTAATGAAGCACAAGTCAGTATTTGTAATTAGTAGCTTTCCAAAACTTTCTTATTCTATGCAGAATAAGTACCACTGCTATGCAGAATAAGTACATGCTTTATAAATTCAGCAATTAAAGGTGAATTATAGATTAATAGTTTTGTGTCTGGATTGCTCAATATCTCTTTCTTGATCCTATAGATCTGATCTCATTGCTCTATTTAGAAGCAAATGAGACCAAATTAAAATGGTACATAAAATCTACAGTCTTGTATTATTTTAATTTGTGCAGAGCAATGTTTCTCAATTTAACAACCTGTGGACTTCAATTCCCAGAATTCACCAACCAGAGAGTTGAAATCCAGACATCTTTAAAAATGTTCATGGTTGAGAAACACTGGCTTAGAGGATTACTTTGAGAACACCATTGTAGAATATTGAAATTCTCATGTACCTAGTTTGTTTACAACATATTTAAAGTTTAAGTATTTCCCAAACAAATTATCAGTTTCTCTCTTCCAGTGGCTTTATATTTCAGAAGTAAAAATCCCAGCTCATCAGCTACAGTATGTAGTTTGGCCCTTCTCTGGAGGTTATGTTTACTCTTTGGTTGGTCTTTGTATTCCATGATAGCACATCAATAGGATATACTTCTTACACTGACTCATTTATTTTCAAAATGGCTCCTTTAAGGCCTTCTTCTCCTTTAGCTCTCTAGTTTGTGATGTAGACAAAATGATTCATAGCTCAATAACAATGATTAATGTTGCAATGTCACACATGGTCTTGTAATGCTCTCATCTCCACTGACAGGAAGCATGGTGTGGAGAGTAAATAAGGTTGCGCTGAAAGCAGAGCATCAGGTGACTAAAAAATGTGCTTGTATAAGTCTACTTTTGCAAAATGAAGTAGTCACTGGTTGAATGCTAAATCTGGAATTTGGCTCCCTAAAGGTGAATTGCTGGCAGCTGTGCTGTTTTTAGCCAGCAGTAATTTATTAAAGCTACAGTTGGTGAAGAAGCCATAGAATAAGATGTTCTGCATATTTTCCTAAGGACCTTTTCAAGTGGGCTAGCACTTAATATATTTAATACTTGTTTCTTCTAAGATGGTAACAGAAGAGGCTTCCAATTATTGTATCTCTGAGGAATACCCATTAGGCTATCACTTATACTGTAGATACAGGAATAAAATGGCATTTTTATGGTAGTTTACCTTTCTTGATGGGCATGCAATAAAAAAATCCACATTTCAATAATTTTGTTAGATATTAACAAAGTAATGGCAGCGATGGAGGACTTGCCATTTTGCTAAATTACTGTAGCCAGAATCCCTCACTATCGCTTATGCTGGCTGGGATCGCTGGGAATTGTAATTCAGTAACATCTGGAAGGCAACACATTCTCAATTCCTGCTGGGTTAAATAAATGGTTTCAGAGAGAAGCAGGGCTGTTAGTCTGTTGCAGTAAAAAGAATCTTGCAGCATCTGAAAGGTCATATAGGTTTCCATGGATCATAGTTTACCTTTCTTTGTGGGCATGCAATATATCCTGAGAGAGAGCAGTATTATGTATATACAGCCACTGTTGTAAGAGAAGGGAATTGTAAAAGAAAGGTCAGAGAATAGTGAAATGTAAGAGCTGCAGAAGTGAAAATGACCTATCGGTAGTTGTCATTGTTACTAGATGTTTAATAATACCGGTAACTTACAAGTCAGATGTTGCTATAGTGCAGAAAACCCTAAAACTCCCATCCTAATTGTATTACAGCTGTGGAGGTTTAAATGGGGGGTATCTGCTCCATGAAACTTCAAATGAAGCATATCGTGAAAGTGCTTCAACAGAGCAAAGCATCTGCTTCCCCAGAATCAAAGCACAAAGCTTTGCAAGTACAACTTTTTTGTCTGTATCTATTTTGCACATGCAAAAACTTTGTTCCTTGATACAAAAGAGCTGATTATGAACTATCAGCTCTTCATTGACATTCAGGGTAGTAAAATTCCTTACCAAAGAAAAACACTGATAACTCACACATTTCTAAAACCAACTGTATGTTCTAATATAACTTGTCATCATTACTAAAAACCTAATTAGCATTCTCTGTGTGAACAAGCTTAGGATCACAAAGATGAGTCAGTACACTTTCATGATGTTTAAAGCCCAATACATATTTTATATGCCATAATAATGCTGGTGGTGGTTAAAATCAGGGTGGATAACCTGACATTCCAGACAAATTATTGTTCTTGTTTTGCAGTCCTTGGTTTCTAAAAATTTGGTAAACCTATTAAAATAGAACACACATGCTTGCAGATTTAAAACAGATGCAAAATATAATATAAATTCTCAAATGAGCATATAACAATTTACAAAGGCACTCTCAAAAATTCAGCTCCGCCCAAAATTGGTACATTTCTGCTACTGTTAAAATGAAGTTACCAAATTATGTTATTCTTACACATTATACACCTTGGTAGCTGTGTTGGGAAGTTTGTTTAGTTACTGTTATTTATTTAATATATATATTTAAAATTTGACCTAGAAAATTATCTGACTATTCTTAATGGCTGAAATATGCCAGCATGCACATCTTCCTTAAATAAACCTAAGCATTTGAAGCAGAGACAAGCTTCTATCTTCAAACTTCAGCTTCAGTCGCAACAATACACGAGCACACAATAGAGTTAAACTTAATTTGAACCTCTCCAATCTTGATTGTAGAAAATATGACTTCAGTAACAGAGTTGTTAATGCCTGGAATGCACTACCAGACTCTGTGGTCTCTTCCCAAAATCCCCAAAGTTTTAACCAAAGACTATCTACTATTGACCTCACCCCATTCCTAAGAGGTCTGTAAGGGGCATGCATAAGAGCACCAGCGTGCCTACCATTCCTGTCCTAATGTTCCCTTTGATTGTATCCAATTTGTATGGTTATCTCATACTTATACTTATATATACTGTTGTGTTTGACAAATAAAAATAAATAAAAAATAAAAATAAACTCTGCCATCCGTTCCCCTTTTGGCTTTCCCAACCTCAGGGTCTTTCCCAATGAGTCCTCTCTTCTCATTTGGTGGCCAAAGTATGAGAGAGGGGGGGGAGGGAGGGAGGGAGGGAGGGAGAGAGAGAGAGAGAGAGAGAGAGAGGCATCATAAAACAAATCCAAATGTCAGACTAATTAAGCTAAATCAAGCCTATGAATTGAGGATCACCCAATAATAGTAGACAATAGTTTACTGTACTAAATGGCACAGGAGATCTTAATGGCTACCAAATCATGAAGTAAAATTGTGGAAATAAAAGGGGAAATTATTTTTTTTCAAAGTTTTCTTCTCTCTTAATGCAAGTGGACTTACTTTCTGATTTAAGGTGTGCAACCACCTAGTGAAACTTGATTGTTTTATGTGCAAGAGACCACATGCAGCAGATGGTCTGTTTTTTCAGAGCAGTCTGTTGGGATCACTTTAGTTATGCCTCAATGGTTTAGAGCACATCTCATTTCTTGGTGTTCCTTTAGGGTAAGATTCTTAGCCTGGTTAAGGATAGAAAGTAAGTTCTGTGAAAGAAAAACAAGGCCTAGAAACATAAGAGTTATAGGTGTATTGCTGCTAATGATAGCACTTAGACTTATATACCACTTCATAGTGCTTTACAGCCTTCTCTAAGTAGTTTACAGAGTCAGCATATTGCCCCCAACCATCTGGGTCCTCATTTTACCAACGTGGAAGGCTGAGTTAACCTTGAGCCAGTGAGAATCAAACTGCTGAACTTCTGATAGCTGGCAGTCAGCAGAAATAGGCTGCTGAAGTACTATATTCTAACCACTGTGCCATCATGGCTTTTATAATATATATGTATGTACATGCGTATATTATAGCAGAATATGGGAATATTCTTAACAATACTGGAATTTTTTTAAAAAAAGTCTATCCTACGATGGATGGGTAAAGTAGTTGAAGACCTAAAACATTCATGTTCTTTCAAGCATAGTTATATCAGTCTACTAATAATTATATAAGACTCTGATAGCAGAATGGAAAATATTTATTGCAACATATGGTTTTCCTTTAACTGGTCATTTTGATTTATTTATGGTTTAAATTTGGGGGGATTTTTTTAATGTATACAGCTACACAGAAACACACACACACACACACACATACACACATGTTCCACTGAGTGGTATATGTATTTATTCAGAGCTACATACCAAGATTGACTGGGAAGGTGCTACTGTAGTTACGATACTGGAAACATAAATGTTATGTACATATTAACACTTGTACAATTTCTGTACATGTTAATGATGTTAAATATGAAGAATAACCCAATGGAAAGTTGAGGCTTAAAGTCCATGACAATTTAACATTAAGTTGTTGTTGTACTATAATATAAAATGCAGTGGTTGGATTTCTGAAAAGACAATTCTGACAGGATGGAATAAAACTTACTTTGAAATCACTACATCAGTTGCCAGTTCAAAGTGTTAGTTATAACTTTTTAAAGCCTTTGTCAGTAGCACTATAATAACTAATGGTTTGCAAGAATTGAATCTGTTTGTCTGGGATGGTCATAAACAGAGTTCCACGGGCAGTCTTCCCCACCTCTCTCCTTCCCTCCCCCTCTTTCTCCCTCTCTCCCCCCTCCCTCTCTCTCCCTGCCCCCCCTCTCTCCTAGAAGGTATGTGTAGGTGCCAAGGTACACAGGTGCCAAGACTTCTTATTGGCTGCCACCATTTTAAGAACACCATCCCTTCAGAACTACAATTGGCTAGCATTTCATAAACAAGTTAAAGCAGTTTAATATTAATTAATTTTGGTTATTGAAAGAAAATCCACTATTTTCCTTTTTACTGTTGGAATATTTTAGAGTCCATTTCAATGTATTTGAAAAAATAATCTGAAATCTCATATGAATTGGTTAAGTGGTCAGAATGAAAAATTTTCAAGTTTAAGCCTATAAATTGGTTTTGAATAAGATGGAACATAAAGCTTGAAGTGAATAAAATTTAAAGTGATTAAGATTAAGTATAAGCAAAACTTTCTGTGTAGGAAAGAGCTTAAAAGTATATGATTGATTGCTCCAATCAGGTTACTGACATTCAAACCTTACTGTATATTCCATAATATCCTGTTCGAAAAATAATCAGCAACCACTACAATTTTTGTCAACCTTAGTGTCAGGAACCCAGACATGTTAGCATTACAGCTAGAATTTCAAGTAAGGATGCTAGTAGACTGCAGGCTATAAAATAGAGATTGTGCTTATCTGGTATGTATAATAAGGTCAGGTACAAGTTTAGAAGTTTTCTTCAGTATGCAAAACAAACCATCCTAGAATTTTTAATAGCTTCGTATATCATGTGATACTTCAGCCTATTTTATTAATTATTGTGTCAATATACAGTAAACCCAGGAATTCATTCAATAACCAAGTTAAGTGATTTCCATGAATATAGCAAAGGAATTATAATCTCGACCTGTCTAAAATGGACTTGGGGAAACAGGTTGATATCCTACATATTTCATTTAGAGTTCAGTAGTATCTATTTTCTGATGGAGTTTAAGCTATCAAAAAGTGTTCTTTACTAGTTCTCATGTTTCTTGACATTTCAAGTTTCTGAAACTTTGTTGTTTTTTGTTGTGACCTTTTCTAAATACCTTATTTTGCATTGTTTTTTATAACTCAATAGTACTTCATAAAAAGAAAAAGAAAAAAGGACTTGAAAAAAATCTGCCTAGAGTTTCAGATAAAACAGTTTGATTTGAATAAACACTTGTCACTGTTGTATATTTTTTAAAATAAAATTTAGCAAACTCTTCAAAATATAAACATATGCTTTTGTAAGCTGACATGTAAACATTCTATCTGACATTTTTTTAACTTCATATTTTTAATTGGACTAAGGCTTAGGACTTGAGGTTTGCATTCTTGTCTTTCTGCCTAAATAAATATGTGAGAATTGTTTGGCTCTATAGAATTTTTTCATTACTTAAAAATAACAGAAAAGCAGCAATCAGAATACAATGCAATATAAAAAACACTTGTTACAGTACTGCTGTTCATTCAAATTTTGCTTTCAGCTTGAACTCAATGAAAATAAGCTTAATCAGACAGATGTTGTATTGAAGAAAAAGGAAAAGGAAGGGCAGTTCTGTTATTCATCTTAACCTCCTGGTGGCTATCATTGACCATGGCTTCCTGCTAGATTACTGGGGCAAAATTATTTCTGGCTAAATATGTGCCCTTTCTGTAGGAGTCTATTGGGCCAGGGTAATTTTCTCCCATCATGCAGATGGTGTGATATGCTGATATGCTGTGATCTTTGTATTAACTTAATGACTATGCTAAAGCCTTTGATTGTGTGTATCACAACAAATTGTAACAAGTTCTCAAAGAGATGGGAGTACCAGACCACCTTATTTGTCTCTTGAGAAATCTATATGCGGGTCAAGAAGCAAAAGTGAGAACGGGACACAGAACCACTGATTGATTCAAAATTGAGAAAGGAGTCAAGCAAGGCTGTATACTGTCGCCTGCCTATTTAACTTATATGCAGAGCACATCATGAGAAAGGCAGGGCTAGATGAATCACAAATTGGAATTAAGATTGCTGGGAGAAATATCAACAATCTGATGATACCACTCTAATGGCAGAAAGTGAAGAGGAACTAAAGAGCCTTCTGATGCGGGTGAAGGAAGAGAGTGCAACCTCTCCTCCTTCAAACTCAATATTACAAAAACTAAGATCATGGCTCCCGTCCCTCTCAATTTCTGGCAAATAGATTGGGAAGAAATGGAGGTAGTGATAGATTTTATTTTTCTGGGCTCCAAGATCACTGCACACAAGGACTACAGCCAAGAAATTAAAAGATGCTTGCTCCTGGGGAGGAAAGCTATGGCAAAGTTAGACAGCATACTAAAAAGCAGAGACATCACCTTGCTAACAAAAGTGTGTATAGTCAAAGCTATGGTTTTCCCAGTTGCAATGTATAGTTGTGAAAGTTGGACCATAAAGAAAGCTGAGTGTCAAAGAATTGAGGCCTTTAAACTATGGTGCTGGAGAAGAGTCCCTTGGTCTGCAAGATCAAACCATCAGTCCTAGAGGAGATCAACCCTGACTGATCTTTAGAAGGCCAGATCCTGAAGATGAAACTGAAATACTTTGGCCACTTAAAGAGAAGGAAGGCCTGAGGGAAAAAGAAGAAGGGGACAGCAGAGAATGAGGTGGCTGGATGGAGTCACTGAAGCAGTCGGCATGAGCCTAAATGGTTTCTGGGGCATAGTAGAAGACAGGAAGGCCTGGAGGAAAGTTGTCTATGGAGTCGCGGTGGGTTGGACACGATTTCGCAACTAACAACAACAAAGCTCTGGTTAAATCCAGATGGGTCTATTGCAATACACCAATATTTTTAATACACAGATTGCACCAGAAAGCCCTTGAATGTCCTTGGTAAAAGTGTGATTATATCATTGTGATGGCAGAGTCAACCTACCAGATTTACATCTACATGAAGGCTGCCAGGTATATGTTATTATTAATAGAAAAGCAGTTATGTTTTTAATGGAAATCACATGAGAAATTGATTCTGTGATGTAGCCCTATTTGAAAATAGTAGGGAAGATGTTTTATGGAATGCTTGGACTAAGAGGTTAACACTTGATTTCTAATGCTGTTTTAAAGACCTTAAGAGATTGCGTATAGAATATGATCAGTCTAGAATGTTTGTTTTGCAATATATACCATCTGGAGCAGTGGTGGGATTCAGCCAGTTCGCACCACTTCGGGAGAACCGGTTGTTAACTTTCTGAGTAGTTTGGTGAACTGGTTGTTGGAAGACATAATTAAGGCAGAGAACCGGTTGTTAAATTATTTGAATCCCACCACTGATCTGGAGACCTTGAATTCTAGTCCCTTCTTAGCCACGAAAGCCATGAATCTAAGGTTGGAAGGAAAACTTAGAGAGGTAGGGGAAGAAGTAAGAAATAATTTCTCCAGTGAGAAATTTTGTGATGAGCCATTTGATCACACCCATTTTGATATTGGGAACCTCTAAGATATTGGGACTAAAATATAAGATGAAGAGCTTTTTAACTGCTTTTCATGAATCTTAACTGTTGAATTATGTTGTTCAGTTTGTGATTTGATTGTGGTTGGCCCTCAGAGTCATATGCAAATGACTATATAAAAGGCTATGTCCGTCTCTCCCTCAGGTGGGTCCCATAGATTCTCTCCCCTCCCCTTTTCTCCCTCAGGCTTTCTACCCCCTTCTCTCCACAGGCTTGCCCCACAGACGCCTATCCTACTCTATCCCATTCTCTCCAGAGTTGTTTTCAAGTTGATGCTAACTAATTAGCATCAGAACGTGTTATAATAATATAGGAAATACTAATGCTCTGATGGTCATTTTGAAAAATCCTTTCTTAGTGAGCACCTAGAAGCGAAGAGAAACATATGTGGGAAATTTCAAGTAGGCTTTACGGTTCTGGAGATTTTGTGATTAATGTGCGAGTGGTTTTTGCTTTTATATATAGAGATATAAAGCTGGCTATATAAAACCAATAAGTAAAAGAATAAATAGATAAATAAAAAATATTTTAAAACATAATGCATTCTTCCAAATCAGTCAGTCACTTTCAGCCCAACTCATCTTTCAGAGTTGTTGTTATGTGGAAAATAGAAGGAGCAAGGTATGTCTGGATATGTCTTGAGTTATTTGTGTAAATAATAAAGGCAAAATATAAATAAATAAAAATGTGGCTTGAATGTTCTAGCAGGAGGAATAAAGGGGTATTTTTTTTAAAAAAAAAGTCTATTTCTGCTACTGGAAATGAAATTATATGCCTTCTCAGAATGAACGTTCTAATTTATTTATCCTTCTATATATCAATAGTAAGATGTGTTAATGTGGGGGTTTGGCAGAAAAATACTGCTTTGATGGAAAACTGAATCTGACAGCTCTCACAATAATAAAGACAACAGATTTTGTGTATGCAGAGGTGGATTTGTTGCAAAATAACTTATCTGCATATACATACAAATTTATTATAACTTTATTTATGGATGTAATTTTTACTCTGTTTTCTATAAAAAATGAAAAAGAAAACAGAAAGCAGAAAACAATTGTTTTATCAGAATAAGAACCACACACTAGTTGTGTAGAGCTGTGCAAAACCTTAGAAAGAGATACTATTCGACCTATAGGAGTACATACAAAAGTATCTATGTTCTAATCAATAAAATGCCGTAACCATGCCCTGCATGGCTATTTTAGACACTAATCACATCTGACACTAAATTAATTTGCATGCATGTTCATTTCACTTGGTTGGGAAAAAGTAAACTGAAGTATCTGTTTTAGGGGCTTCTGTGTCACTATCCCATCTGACTAGCCGCATCCAACCAGGATCTCAACTTTCATTTCTCCCCTCAACCAGGAGAAAAACCCAAAGGCCCAAAGCATAAGGGTGTTCTAAGCCTTGCAACCAACAAACAGTTGTTCAATGGTTAAGGTTATAATTCTTCTGAAATAACCAGCCTTAAAATAGTATTTACTTTATTAAGCACTTAGCAATGAGAGTAACATGGGTGGCATTTGGCTCAAAGAAAAGAGTTAAAATTGAAATAGAATAAACAAAGAAACAAGGATTAGGTGCATCCAAAATGGAGATTAAGCCCCTAGAAAAAAGCTTTGTAAAGAATCTGGCATGCAACTCCAGCCAGTAAATTATTGGATAGAGATGTCTATGGTGCTGGATGTTCTTTCCTGAATTCTGGAAGACTTACATGCTGTTATGAGTTGTAATGTATTAGATTACTTGTAAAAGGCCGCAGTGTGGCTCAGGCTGTAAGAAGCCTGTTATTAAACACAGCTGCTTGCAATTACTGCAGGTTCTAATCCCACCAGGCCCAAGGTTGACTCAGCCTCCCATCCTTTATAAGGTAGGTAAAATGAGGACCCAGATTGTTGGGGGGGCAATAAGTTGACTTTGTATATAAATATACAAATAGAATGAGACTATTGCCTTACACACTGTAAGCCGCCCTGAGTCTTCGGAGAAGGGCGGGATATAAATGTAAATTAAAAATAATAATAATAATATGTGATTATATGGAGCAATACACATTTGAGAATGTCTGTGATGATCTGGGGCATGGCACAAGAGAACCGGTATGAGTCCCTTTATTGGTACCAACTTTGCCCTCAACGTTCCATATACTTTCTGGCTTGGAGAAAAGCTCTTCCACAAACCTGCATCAGATTCTAGCTGCAGATACTCCAGTCCAAATGCTGTAAGCAGAATGACTGCAAGCAATCACTCCAGTGGGGCAAGATAATGAGTCCCAGAAGCGAAGAATCACAGCAATAATTCCAGTAAGACAAGATAAGCACACAGAAGCATGGCACTAATTCAAACAGTCAGGAGGAATGCCAGGAATGCAGACCATAACTCTCACCTCTAGCTGAATTCAGCATTTGTTCCTGACAAACGCCCCTCCCAACTGCCTCTCCTTTAAACTCCATCCCCAGGTGTGCCTTGTGAAGAGAATCGGGGCTGTCTCCTTCCTCGTAAGCCATGCAATCCACATTGCTCCCTTCTGCATTCTTCCCTGCATGCCCTAAAATGAGGAGGAGGTGGGCCTTGGTCTTCATTTGAACCCCCTCTCCCTTGTTCTACCTTTCCCCTGCTCTGCCCAGCCTGACTTTGTCCTTCCCCAATTTCCTCCACAGCCAACAGAGCCACACTCCCACTCTCTGTCATCTGTTTGTCTTCTGTCTCAGATCAGACTCCAATAGGGGCATGGCAATGTCTTTTTATTTATAATGTAACCTTCAACCTACTTATAGACCTTAGCTGTGTATTAGATTTTTTCTTTTATGTTGTGATAGCACAACATTGTGTTAGACATCAACTGAAGATCCGAATGGTCCTACTGTAAAAATGTATCAGAACAGCCTTCAAACAATTTAAGATTGTTTGGAAATATGTTGGAAAACTGGGGAAAATGGAGACATAAGCCTGGTGTGGTAAATGGAGACATTAAAAAGAATGTGGAATTGCAAGCAGTTTTGATTTATCTAGTACACCGACGGAAAAGGCAACAGAAATGGTAATACATTTAATTTTAAGAGGAATCTGAGAAACAGAAGGGATGATTTGGGATAGTTTGAGAAATGTGAAATGGTTATGGTGTATCACAAAAGAATATTGCATATGATAAGCATACAACTTTTACTAAGAGTCAAAGAGAAAGTGTTGCTATCAATGCCTAAATCAATCAATCAGAATAGAGCTGGAAGGGACCTTGAAGGTCTTCTAGTTCAATCCTCAGCTCAAACAGGAAGCCCTATACCATTTCAGACAAGTGGCTGTCCAGTCTCCTCTTAAAAACCTCCAGTGATGAAGCAACCACAACTTTTGAAGGCAAGCTGTTCCACTGGTTAATTGTTCTCACTGTTAGGAAGTTTCTCCTTAATCTCACGGCGCTTGTCTCTTTGATTAATTTCCATCCATCGTTTCTTGTTTTGCCTCCTAGTGCTTTAGAAAATAAGATGACCTCTTCTAGGTCTTGAGGTCTTCTAGGACTTGAGTTATAACAGATAACAGAGTTAAAACTTTTAGTGCACTCTTGTGACTTTAGACAATGATGTGACTTTTTAATTAAGGACTGTGTAATATGTGGAATAAGATCAGAAACAGTAAGACCAAGATAAATGATTTATCATTGGAATACACTGTTGATGTTTGTGGAACTGAGGAGCTATTTGCAATTCCATTAAAAGGCTTTGCAAAATGCTGATAAGGAAATTGATATTTGGAGGAATGAAAAGGAAGCCATCAGTTGTAATGCCAATGGCCAGAAATTGGAAGCAGGAGTTTCTCATATTAAAAGAACAAATCCAACTGTTAAAAGAGAATGTAAAAAATATGGAAGGCAAAATCATTTTTAAAATATTGTAACAAACAATTACAATAAAATGTTACATGCATTCCATGAGAGTCCTTCACAATTTTTTATTGGACTGATTAAAAAAGGAAGATGTAGAAGTTGAATGGATTTATTTATTTTGATAATCAGTAAACAAATGAGCAATTGAGGCCTTTGAACTATGGTGCTGGAAAAGACTCCTGCAAGTCCCTTGGACTGCAAGGTGAACAAACAAGTCAGTCCTAGAGGAGATCAACCCTGACTGCTCTTTAGAAGGCCAGATCCTGAAGATGAAACTGAAATACTTTGGCCACCTAATGAGAAGGAAGGACTCACTGGAGAAGAGCCTAATGTTGGGAAAGATTGAGGGCAAAAGAAGAAAGGGACGAGAGAGAATGAGGTGGCTGGATGGAGTCACTGAAACAGTAGGTGTGAGTTTAAATGGACTCCGGGGGATGGTGGAGGATAGAAAGGCCTGGAGGAACATGGTCCATGGGTCAGGCACGACTTCGCAACTAACAACAACAAAACAAATGGGCAAATTGGAGTATTTCATTCATATACTGATGTCAGGTGGTAATGTCAAATGATGACACAAAGATTGAAACTATTGTTAACACACCAAGCCCATAGAACAAAACTAAACTTCAGCAGTTTTTAGATATGTCTAATTATTTGTCACAATTTATTCCATGAATGACTATTGTAACAAGTGTTTTAATTGCTGTTTCATCAGATGGAATTTGCCTATACACATAAGTCAGAGGTGGGTTTCAATTATCTTTGCTACCGGTTCACATGCGCAGATCATATTTGATGATGTCCGGGCGGGCGGGCGGAGCCTTCCGCTGCTGCTGCTACCAGTTCACCCGAACCCAAGCAAACTGGTAGCAACCCACCATTGACATAAGTCCATTAAATTTGCTTATGCACAGAAGTCCATTAAATAATTTCAAAGCATTTTTAGCAACAGTATCTGGTTTAGGTGCACTATTGCCAAAATAAGGGTTTCCAAAGTTATGTATGTCTAAAGTTATGATTAACACACAGCAAAAGAGCATTAGCTATTGTTTTGGGTATACAAGATTTCTGCAGCACATTTAAGGAAACAAATCTTAGATCAAAAGTTTAGATCATAAACATTTGGAACTTTGAAAAAAAAAAAGCAATTATGAGTAGTTTTAAAGTATAGGAAGGAATTGATACTGATAATTGGAGATGTCCTATGTGGATTTCTTAGGTGGTATCAATTATATGTGAATTCTGATGTTGCAGTATACATTGTGACATTTTTCCCTTTTCTAAAATGTATTTTAAATAATTTTTATTAATCCTCTGGTGGCTCTGGCGGCTCAACAGGCTAAGACAGTCTGTTATTAACACAGCTGCTTGCAATTACTGCAAGTTCAAGTCCCACCAGGCCCAAGGGTGACTCAGCCTTCCATCCTTTATAAGGTAAGTAAAATGGGGACCCAGATTGTTGGGGGGCAATAAGTTGACTTTGTATATAATATACAAATGGATGAAGGACTATTGCTTAACACAGTGTAAGCCGCCCTGAGTCTTCGGAGAAGGGCGGGATATAAATACAAATAAAAAAAAATCCCTGTTTAAACAGACATGCATAAAATTAACAATTCATCATATACAATAGAAAAAGAAAAAAATATTTAGGTATTTAAGAAAAAACAATATATCCCAAGTTCACCAGATCTGGTAAGTCTTTAAAAGGGGGGGAAAAAATTACAAAATTTGTCCTACATTTTTTTTTCCAAAGGAAGAAATAATGATGTGGACATCTGATTTGCATATATCTGCAAAAGAATTTAAAGTAATTAAAGTAATTAATTAAATTATAAGACCCTACAATGTTTAAAGAATACAAATGCAAATTTACTTTTAGAAATGAAAGAATGATATTATCTAAAAGGTTAAGAGTTGACATCTTGAAATAATAAATAAGGTCATCTAGCTATTGAATTGAGATGAACTGAAGATGTTGTCTTTGGGCCAAGTATAAATACTCAGATAAAGATAATTTTGTAACCATTGATATAATATAATATTATGTAACTATAATAAGCCAATATAAATTACTATCGCAGGTTTGCAAAAATTAAGTATTGATGTAATTAAATTTCACTTAAAAACATTTCATAGTGGTAGATTATTATTTTAAATTTATAGAAGTTTGTTGTTTGGAAATCGTTTTGACAAACTGGTTTTTCATTTTCACGACACATGGAATCCCTGATGCTTAAATATTTGAAAGGTTGAGACTTAGTGCATACTGTGTTTTTAGAAAATACTATATGAAGGGAATTTTTGAAAATTGAGTGTGGGTGGTTTTATTAGTTGGATCTTTATAGAAATATTTCTACTTTGAACAATAAATTACCAGCAGTGTTATTGATAGCGTGGTGCAATGACTCAGCAGTTAAGAAGTTGGGCTTATCAGCTTGTCAGCCCAGGTTCGAGACCAGAGTGCCACATGATAGGGTGAGCTCCTGTCCTTGCCCCAGCTCTTGCCAACCTAGCAGTTTGAAAGCATGCAAATGTGAGTAGATACATAGGTACCACGGTGGGAAGATAACAATGCACTTCTGAATATGACTTTAAAAAAATGTATCATCAACCCCTCTGTGCCTAGGTAAAGATTCTTGCATCCCTATGACAAGTTCATCTCATTTACTTTGGGCCACCAGGGACTGATTCTGTGGAAAAAAATTCACAGACCAGGGAGGCATGGTTTTGCATGCTACCTAGATTCATGCACGCGCAGATGAAGTTTACTTGCTTGCATGGTCTGGTCCTTAATGGACCCTGGACTGGTACCAGTCCATAGTCCAGGGATTGGGGACTCCTGCCCTATAAAAAAAAATAAGACACCAACATCATAATTATTGTCATCATACATATAGGCCCCAGAAGTCCTGAAACTTTTGCAAAATCTTTTTATGGTTTAGAAAGGTATCTTTCAGTATACATAAGTGGCAATATTTATTCAGCATTTCAATTATTAGTCTTTCTAACCATATCTAGAAATGCTTTCTGGAAACCCTTTGCTCTATTCTGAGCTTTTCCTCTTATAAATTTGTCATTTTTATTCTGTTCAGTTTCAACATGCAGTAAATTAAATTAGTAAGCGTCAGTAATATCTTGGTGCATTCACTGTAGTATCAGCTCAGAGCATCACTATTGTTCTTTCTTTTTGCTGTATAGTATGCTGCTTCACTAGCTATGACTTTGCATTTCCCACTGAGGCAACCATGCCAGCATAAGAATATATTTTTTAAAAAAGAAATCTGCCATGATGAATTTGTGAGAAACAGGAAAACAGATTCAGCATGGCCAAAATGATAGCAATGAATAGAATCCATTAGTATCATGGATTAGTTCTTTGAATTAGAAAAAAAAATTATACAAAAAAATCACTTGTAAGATAATTTTTTGGGAGGAAAAGGCATGTTTTTGAAAGTTGTATATTAAAGTGTATTTTAGCTTTTTTTTTAAGGAGTTATCTAAGGAAATTTACATGACCGAAGAATCCGTAAAGAAATAAACAAATCCTGACTTCAGGCATTAAATTTCATTACAAACAATGTGATAAGGAAAATTTATATTTAGCAAGTTAGGGAAAACATGCAGAACAAATCACAAATAAATGAAAAAAATGTGTATAAAACTTTTTTCAAAAAAATAAATCTATTTAGCCCCAAAGATTTAAATGCTACTTTACATATGATGCAAAACAGATGAGATTTTTAGTGATGTACAATTACAATACTATTCTAGTCCTGCTCTTTTCTATTTGTCATTGTTTTGCCACATCTATGAAATTCATCTGAAATTTTCTGTCCTCGTCCATTCACTTAATCAGAAAGTCGAATATTTCCCAGCCTAACGTAAGTTTCTGTTTAAATTATTATGATCATTGTTCGATTGATATTCTATTCAAGCTACTTTTTATTTTTACTTTGTAAATATTAACGTATTCAGTCATATTGTATAGGGTGTTAAATGCATCCTTAAATATTTTATTATATAATACAACAATACATGAATATGAAATTAAACAAAATACTTTTTTCACCTTGTACAATGTCTTTAAAATATATATCCCATTTCATTATTTATACTTTTATATCTACCTTGATATTCACATTCTGTAAAGCCATAGTTCACTGTAGAAAAATTTATACTACTGTGTTATGACAGGCTGAAGCAGTCAGTTGTTTTTTTGTTTTTGTTTTTTTAAAAAAGCTGTACCAGCTATCTATTAAAAGTGGTAAATTTGTGGAAATAAAGTCATACTATTGAGAATATGTACTGACATGTAAGAGAATGAGTTTGGTGTAGCAGTTAAGACTCTGGGCTAGAAACTAGGAAACTGTGAATTCTAGTCCCATTTTATGCACAAAGTCAGCTGGGTGACCTTAGTCAGCCCTAGGAAGAAGGCAATGGCAAGACTCCAGAAAGAGTGCAGAGAAGAGCAACCAAGATGATTAGGGAACTGGAGGCTAAAACAAATGAAGAAGAGTTACATGAAATGGGCATGGCTAGTCTAGTGAAGAGAAGGACCAGAAGGGGAGATATGATAGTAGTCTTCCAATATTTGAGGAGCTGCCAAAGAGAGGATTGGGTCAATCTGTTTTCCAAGGCACCTGAAGGCCAGACAAGGAATAATGGATGGAAACTGATCAAGGTGGGATTTAACCTGGAAATAAGGAGGAATTTTCTGACAGTGAGAGCTATCAACCAATGGAACAGAAGTTGCCTTCAGAAGTTGTGGGAGTTTCATCACTGGAAGCTTTCAAAATGAGACTGGACTGCCATTTGTCAAAAATGGTGTAGGGTCTGCTTGGGCAGGGGGTTGGACTAGATGACATACAAGGTCCCTTCCAATTCTGTTAATCTTTATCTGTATCTAAGCTACTTCTAAAAAACCTTGCCAAGAAAATTGTGGAGATTTGTCCAGGAAGGCAAGGCTGACTTGAAGGCAAAGTAAACAAACGAACAACTGTCCATTTCACCTGAAAGCCTGGGGGACTAATCAGGTCTTCAGGACCTTATGAAATGCCAACAGGATGGGAGCCAATGGATTGCAAGGGGAACATCATTCTAGAGGGCAGGCACCATAGAAAGAGAAGGCATGTTTCCTGGGTTCTAACAGATTGTATATTAAATCAAATGAAGCCAGAGTATGTCATCTCTGCCAGTGTATATTGGTTGGGCAGGAAGCATAGGACTTGACAGTCTCAATTAACATGGCCCTATCCATAGTTAATAGTCAGACAAATATATTATGGGGAGATATCATTCTGAAAATTTCCACCGTTTCCACGCCACAGCCAGAATCTCCTCCACCACCACCGTTTCCACGCCACAGCCGGAATCTCCTCCACCACCACCGTTTCCACGCCACAGCCGGTAATCAAGCATGCAGCAACCAGGATTTAAAAGAATTTAAAACCACACAGCAGCAGGATTTAAAAGGATTTAAAGCCACGAAACAACCAGGATTTAAAAGGATTTAAAACCACCAATCCCTCAATCAACAGGACGGCTACAGGACCGCTGGTGAGTTCCAAGGAGACTCCAGTCCCCCAGCTTCCATTGACTTTTTTGAAACTCCTGCCATTATGGCCACCCTTAAAGAAGCTTCTTCAACCACCCAATCTCACCATTTTAAATTTCCCGCCAAATCTCACTGTTACCAAAGTGATTCCCCATTACCATAGCAATTGCCAAATTGATTACCATTGAAAGTTAAAGAGAGAGATTTAAAATTAAAGAAAATTTATTAAGTGACAGATACTTAATCATTACTAAAATTGGAAAGAGTGTGAAATAAAACAAAGGAATAAGAAAGATTATCATTATGCCAGCCAGAAAATCCAACACTGATAAAATCTTAGAAACAAGATTAATAACTATTGAACAAAACTTAGATAAAAGATTGCAAGCTATTGAACAAAACCTAGAAAAAAGAATACAAAATATTGAGCAAAACTTAGAAAAAAAATTTTTAACAGTTATTGAACAAAGTTTCACAAATTTGATAAAACAAATTTCAACACTAAAAAAAGAAAACTCAAATGATCTTAATCTCTTCCCAACTCATCTATCATCACATAATACACAACCTAACACACAACCTACAACTCAGCAAATAACTACTAACCAACTAATCAGAGATGCAATGGAGAGAGGACAAAAAATAAATAATGCAATATTATTTGGACTTGAAAACACTAACGAACCAGATATCAATAAGATTCACAACATCATTGGAAATTATACCTCATCAACCATCTTCCCAAATGAAATAATTGCTGTCTCCAGAGATGGACCAGAATATAAAAACAGCGATGGGTCAACAGCACCAAGATTTTGCAGAGTCACATGCATAAACGAGGACAGTAAACGTAAATTCATTTATACCATAAACTCAATTGTTAAAACGAACCCTGCCTACAGTAAACTTAGATCACGTCCTGACCTATCCTTTCTACAATGGATACGTTCTTGTGAACTTCGCACAGAACTTAAAAGAAGACAAGACAATGGTGAATCCAACCTATACATTGACTACCGTGCTGATTGCATAAAAAACAAAACCTACAATCAAAAAATCACCTCCAAACCCCCCCATCACCCATAACAATCAACCAGCCATCCCAATATTCAAGCAAGTACCCATCACCCTACCACCCATTCAACCAACCATCTTACCAGCCATCCAAACAGCCATTCAACCAACAATCCAACCAATCATCCAAACAGCCATCCAAGCAGCCATCCAAACAGCCATCCAAACAGCCATCCAAACAGCCACCCAACAATCCACCCAACCAGCCATCCAAACAACCAGCCATCCAAACAACCAGCCATCCAAACAACCAAACTACCATCCAACCATCTATACAACCATCTGTTGTTCACAACCCCCAACCTACTAACATCCAAAACTAGGTATGCATGCCCCTTACCTCTTCAACACCAATCACTTCAGATCTCAAATGCAAATTGATAAATGCAAGAAGCATTGTCAACAAATTACCTGAATTTATCCTCTTGTTAAACAATGGCACATTTGATATCATTTTTGTTTGTGAAACATGGCTGAACTCATCCCTTCCTGACTCCATTATCTCAAACAAAGAATATCAAGTCTATCGATCAGATCGTGAAAACCGAAGAGGTGGTGGAGTGGCTATCTTTTACAAAAATTCACTGAATCTAAAAAATATCCAAGTAGCACATAAACTTTCTCTTCCTGAAACTGTATGCGACCTATCCCTTGACACTACTCTTTGATTCTTACTATGATACAGAGTCCCTGACTATGACATTACCCATGCAAATATGCTAACCTCAATGCTAACATGGGCTATCTCTTGCCCATATCCTTTCATCTTCCTGGGTGACCTAAATCTACCTTTCATTAACTGGATAACTAATGGATGTTCAACTGACCCAATCCATGCTACACTATACAACGCTGTTACAAACCTAGGTCTTGAACAACTTGTAACTAACTATACAAGACTCAACAACTGCCTTGATCTCATCTTCTGCAACAATTCAAACTCAATTTATGGACTACAAATTAAAGAACCTTTTTCCAACAGTGACCACTGCACGATTGATTTTCATCTCAATATACGTCCATACTTAAATCGTCATAACAACAGTATTCCCAAATACAACTTCAAAAAAGCCAATTACGACCTTATAAACAACGATCTTTCATTTCTGGACTGGCAAAATCTGTTTGCAACCTGCATAACCGCTGAAGACCACTATAGAGTCTTTCTACTTGAAATCAATAGAGTCATTAAACTATGTGTTCCACAAATGACTACCATGATCAGGAAAAACAAACTACCCATATCAATAAAAAAGCTTCAATCAAAAAAAAAAATCCCTCTGGAAAAGAAACAAAAGGCCATCTCCAGGAGGGCCTTTTACCAAATCCGCTTGGTCCGCCAGTTGCATCCCTTCCTTGACCGGGATGTCTTATGCACAGTCACTCACGCTCTGGTTACATCTCGGCTGGATTACTGCAATGCTCTCTACATGGGGCTGCCCTTGAGGTGCACCCGGAGGCTGCAGTTAGTCCAGAATGCAGCTGCGCGAGTAGTTATGGGAGCCGCTCATGGCTCCCACGTAACACCACTGCTCCGCAGTCTGCACTGGCTTCCTGTGATCTTTCGGGTGCGCTTCAAGATTCTGGTCACCACCTTTAAAGCGCTCCATGGCTTAGGACCCGGGTACTTACGAGACCGTTTGCTGCTACCCTATGCCTCCCACCGACCCGTATGCTCTCATAGAGAGGGTCTCCTCAGGGTGCCGTCCGCCAAACAATGTCGGCTGGCGGCCCCCAGGAGTAGGGCCTTCTCTGTGGGAGCATCGACGCTCTGGAATGAACTCCCCCCTGGTCTACGTCAAGTGCCTGATCTTCGGACCTTCCGTCGTGAGCTAAAAACATATTTATTCATCCAAGCGGGACTGGCATAAATGGATTGATTTTAAATTGGGTTTTAATAGTATTTTAAATTTTAAATTCATTTTAATTCTGAGCCATTTAGTAATTTTATATTTTAAATCCGTTTTAATTGTATATATTTTGTATTTTACTCTGGCTGTACACCGCCCTGAGTCCTTCGGGAGAAGGACGGTATAAAAATTTAATAAATAATAATAATAGGCTATGTTGCCAATTTCAAAAACCGCTACAGAAATATATGCAACCAAATAAAAACTGAATGCACAAATTACCACACCTTCTGCGCACAAATTCCAATCGTGCCTTTTATAATTTTGTTAACAATAAACTTAAAGACCATCCCACCACTAAAAGATTCTAACAACAAAGAATGCAATGACGAAACAGTTAAAGCAAATCTCTTCAACATTTTCTTTGGCTCAGTTTTTGTTAACTCCGATAACACATATCCGACATTCCACAAACGTACCAGCAACGATTATGATGACTTAACTCATATAGATTTCACAGAAGATAACTTTGGAAAAGCTCTTCATAACCTAAAACCATTGCTATCTATTGGACCCGATGGACTATGTGCAAACTTCTTAAAAAAACTTTCCATTAATATAGCAGAACCCCTAAGTATTATCTTTGATAAAGCTTTCACTACCAGTTCCCTTCCCAAACTTTGGTCACTAGCCACAGTCATCCCTATCTTCAAAAAAGGAGACCCCAGTTTAGTCGAAAATTACAGACCGATCTCTCTTTGCTGCGTCACCTGCAAAGTCATGGAATCAATCATCAACCAATCCATTACCTCATACTTAGAAACTAACAACCTACTCTCCAATAAATAATTTGGTTTCAGGAAAAAATTATCATGTAACTTACAACTTCTCCACTGTAAAAACATATGGACTACAAATCTTGATCAAGGCAAATCAATAGATGCAATCTACATAGACTTCTGCAAAGCTTTTGACTCAGTAGTACATGATAAACTTCTCCTAAAACTATTATCCTACGGCATCTCAGGACCCCTTCACAAATGGATATCTGCTTTTCTGTCTAACAGACAACAAGTGGTCAAAATTGGCAATGCTTTATCAAATCCTGTTCCTGTCAAGAGTGGCGTTCCTCAAGGCAGCGTCCTTGGACCAACACTCTTTATACTATACATTAATGATCTTTGTGACCATATCTCAAGTAATTGTGTTCTCTTTGCTGACGATGTCAAACTATTTAACACCACAGACAATACTTCTATCATTCAAAACGACCTTGATCATCTAACCGCTTGGTCTAAAAATTGGCAGCTCCAAATTTCAACCAGCAAATGCTCAGTCTTACATATAGGAAAAAAGAACCCAAACACTAAGTACATAATAGATGGACATTACCTTACAGACGACCCCCATCCCGTTAAAGACCTTGGAGTTTTCATGTCAAAGGATCTAAGTGCCAAAGCCCACTGCAACTTCTGTAACAGAATCATCAGTGCTTGGAATACTCTACCTGACTCTGTGGTCTCTTCTCATAATCCTAAAAGCTTTAACCAAAAACTTTCTACTATTGACCTCACCCCATTCCTAAGAGGACCATAAGGGGCGTGCATAAGCGCACAAACGTGCCTACCGTTCCTGTTCTATTGTTTTTCTGTTCTTCTTCCTATATATATATATATGCTTATACCTCCTATATTTATTCATATATGTGTTTATATACTATATAATCTTTTTGTATGATACCTACATATATTGTTGTGACAAAATAAATAAAATAAAAATAAAAATAAATGAAAATGAACAGCATTATAGCTTGTGGATCGGGGTGGTGTTCACTTACCTTCACTACCAATTCGCAAATGTGAGCACGTGCACGCTAGCTTTGTTCACATGCTGCACCTCCACATGTGCGCAGAGTGTCAAAAATGGGATATGTTTACATCCAGGTGGGTGGGCAGAGCTTCCTGCAGCCGCCACTATGGTTCACCCAATCTGGATAGAATCGGCTATATACCACCACTGTTGTGGATGAAATGGGCCTTGTTTTAATTTTCCTTCTGTTTTAACAGATTAGAGTATCTGTAATTATGAAAGAGAGCTCTGCAATAGGAGGGCTCAAATATTACTGGAATCTGCCTGTATAGAACCCTTGGCCAAAAAGAGTCTGCATTTGTCCTATTAAGAGATGCCTCATTCCCTGTAGCTCTGTCCCCCTCTCCTTTTCCATGTATGGTATGATCTGGCCTTGAAGGGCAAGTTTCAGGAAGGGAACCAGTACCACAAATAAAAGATTTCTCTCCCCTTTTCCGAACAATCGTAAGAAAGAGCATTGGAAGAGAAAAAGAAACATCTTGGGCCCAGTGTTGCAATTTAACTCTACACCTTTTTTTTATTAGACGTTCACAAACTAAAAGTCATTCACCGTAACTCTTTTTCACTCTGAGCAATGATAGAGAACTTTAATTAGATATTTGGAAAGGTAATTAGAAATTACATATATGGTTACACTTCAAACCTATTAGCAGTTAAGGCAGTATATATAGTTCAAAGCTTCCCTGCATAAGTATTAAGCAAATTAGAAGGCTTAATCACTATGATATTCTTTTCTGAGCTATGTACTACTTTATTTCAAAAAGGATTTAGGATTTATAACATTAATTTGCCAAACATTTTATGGGATCCTTCCGGAAGCCTAACTAATTTTTCATTCATTGCATCGAGTGCTACTTTAGATCTCACTGGGAGTAAGGGAAACTTTTCTCCATTAGGTGCAAAAAGATGCAGTTTGATTTCTGATATTTCAGATAGCTTTATTAATGGTTGCCCATGCACCTGGCATCCTGGTGGCAAAAATGCTAATATGATCAATTTGTAACTTCAAGCCCTGCACATGTTTATGGCTCTATCTTATCTCTCAAAATATTAACGTTTTGTTCACATAATTAGCTTATGCACTCAATGAGTCCTCACAGTGACCTTAGTGAAAGGCAATTTGTGTATTCTAAATTGGAAATGCTAATAAGATATCAGAAGGTGAATTCATTTATTGATTTAATGAAGCCATAATATGTCATCATTTTTTTTAACGATTAAAAAAAAAACACAGCATGTGGGATAGGGAAGTGTCCACTATACTTAACCAACAAACATGAATTAATTTCCTAGTCAACCATTGATTTTTATGCAACACTATTGTTTTTTTTTTACTATATACAATAGTTAGTGGAGTTAGGATACCAGAACATGTTCCAGGATCGATGCTTCTTCAGCGGCCTTTTAAAATCTTTCTTTCTTCTAAGGATAAAAATTTTATGAAAAGGTTATCTCTTGTGATATAGTGAAAGAGCAATAAATTGTTATTTATTTTTATGGTTATATTTTTATATTTTTTTGTTCTTGGCACACTTGGAAGAATACTTCAAGTTCTTTAAACAGTTCAGACATCACACTAACATGTTGTATTTAATCATGATTTATTGAATGAACCCCATTTAGTGAGGTTCATAAAAGAAGCTAAGCCATAGGCAAGAGTGCCATGAAGTGACATCTTTCAGCTTTTTTGTCTCATGTACCAAAATAGCTTAAACAGGTCCACCGGTTTTGCTAACCAGGAAAAGGGCACAAGATTTTGTGAAGTGGGGCAGAGCTTCATTTCCATGGGGTTTTGATTGAAACATCCCTTTGAAGTGCCCTTTGCAGATCCTTGTTTTAAGGAGTGGATTAGCTATACTGGTTGCTTTGTCTTAGTAAAATAAATACGGGCTTCCGCAAAAAATGCAAAAAATCCACATTTCACAAGTGGAAAGTGGGCAGATGGGACAGATCAGCCCTGTGTCTTTCTTCTAATTGAATAATGATGGTGAAAAGTTTTAGGCATATGCGAAGCAAGTTATTGCTTATAGCCTCACAGACTGAAAGATGTTTGCAAAATGTCTTTTTCTTTACACTTTTATTAGACTTTAATACTTGAAAATCTCCATGAATTAAACTGCCCAATATGGTTCACGTGATCTTCATTAATTAAGATATGCCTCGTTTCTGCATTCATTCATACCTTCTATTCAAAGAAAAATTTTTGTGACCCAACATATGTTTGTTATGCATCTTGGTGATAGTTTTTCCAAGCCCAACTGTTATATAACTCTATTCCCTATTAGTGCTTGCCAAATAGCACCTACAGTTTTGTAGCGCCTATAGCTTAAGGTATCACTAAATCTAAAATTCAGCCCTAATAGTGTATCATTTATGCAGCCCAGTGAACATTGTATAATGAACACAGAGCATCATCAAAGATAAAGCTACACTTTGTACACTTCAAGTAACATAAATTGATTGTTATGCACTCTCCAGAGTGGTTATATAAATTGTATAAATAAATAAAAATAAATATTTGTCTGGTCTACAGAGAATATTATTTTTATATTTGCTGCATTACAAGTAAACTATACATCTGCCTTTGTTTTGGCTTTATCTTTCTCCATTTTATCATGGCAAATTACATCCACCCATTCATTAAAATGCATGATTATTAATATGCCTACTTTTGTTCAACTCGTTTCATTAGCTACCATTTATCATCTTTTAAGATAAACATGGTTGATAACTATAAAAAGTTTAATAGAAATTTAAATACATTCAGTGCCAACATAATTATCTTGGGAATAACTCCCAAAGATGAAAGATAATAATAGTGAATATTAATTTTATTCTTAAAAGGGGTTTTCATAAAAAAAGTATTACAATAGATATTTAGAGAAAGAACTATACTAAGAGAAGTGTTATAAAAAGCCAACTTACAAGTGTATAAATGCTGGGTTTCATGAAAAATGGGTATTAAACACTAAAGTGAATCAAGAATGGTTGCAGGGATTAAATATGGCTAGTGTAGAGAAAAGAAGGACTAGGGGATGACATGATAGCAGTGTTTCAATATTTGAGGGGATATCACAAAGAAGAAGGGATCAAAGCATCAGAAGGCAAGATGAGAAACAATGGATGGAAACTAATCAAAGAGAGAAGCAACCTAGAATTAAGGAGAAACTTTCTAACAGTGAGAACAATTAACCAGTGGAATGGCTTGCTTTCAGTAGCTCTGAGTGTTTCATCACTAGACTTTTTTAAGACAGCCACTGTCTGAAATGGTATAGTTTCCTACTTGAGCAGGGGATTGGATTAGAAGACCTCCAAGGTCTTTCTAGCTCTATTTTGTAACTAACTATACAGTAAATAGCCATTATTTAATATAAGTTACACAAGGATTTAATTACCTTGATATTATTTTATTTGTTTATTAAATAAATGTATATAATACATTTATATAGCCACCCAACTCACATCCATAGAACATGTGAGTGGAATACATATATATTTCAGTTAAATATCATAAAATAAATTGTACCACACTAAAAATCTTTTGTAAAGCTAATTTGGAAAGCGGTCTTCAAATGTATTGATATACTGAAAATTTAGACTGAAATTATTTATGGCAACTGAAGCTGTACCATGCTATAAGTAATTATATACTGTTATCCTGGTCCAGAACTTTGACCACAAATGTATCACTTAAGATGTTACATCTCTCAACCATGGAGGGTTACTTGATGATTTGGCATCAGTCATTCTTTCTCAACACAACCTATCTCAGAAGATTGTTGTTGTAGGGAAACAGGAAAGATCTACACTGCTTTAGGCTCCTAAATAAAAATCAAATTATAAATTTAAGAAATTAAACAAGTGTTTGCCCATGATATTCATAAATGAATCTTTTGTGCACTCCGTTGATTTCAATGGCAAGAATCAATCTACGTATTCCGAGAATAAAACAGAAATAAAGAATGGTTTCTCTGATGAAGTGAGCAGTGTTAACTACAGCATCCTAAACAGATGGTTGTAACAGAGTGTTTTCCCATAAAATGTAAACTGGATATATTGATGCTTAGGATCAAACTGTTTATATGATCATCTTGCTTAGTAATAATCTCATCAACTCCCTTCGATGGAAGCATACTTCTCAAACTATCTAATAAATTAGAGCCATAATCTTTAGTGTCATCTGAAATCACTTTCTTTTTCCTGGGTGTTATTAGTTCAGTAGAAAACATAAAAAAGTTAAAATGTGACTATAGAGTTCTGACCAGAGGGCATCAAAACAGTCAAAACAGTGGTCATGACAACTTATTTAAAGGAATGGCTCTCTGATCAATAAGTCTTGATTTTTTTAAAATACGTCCACTTGAAGATGATCCTTGTGGATAACCCTTGTGGATAACCCTGGGGTTGATCACTATCCTGAAGAAAATAACTTCAGCTGCAGTGCAACCATCCAAGAAATCTACTTTGTAGAGCCAATCTGAATGTTCTATAAATTATACATTGCCTACCAATCAGAGACCTTGACTTTGCAGCCCCCTTTTCTACTTTTGAAAAATGACTGAGATCTTCGAAGAAGTGGTTCATTGCAGTTCACACGATGAATTCCCTGCTTAGCATCTCACATCTCTGAAAGTGATTGCTTTTGAGGTTGTACTTGTCATTTATTATTCCTTTTTGATTTCATTGGTTGATTGCATGATCATACTTGAAAATGTATATGATCTGAGTCCTTATCTATTACTTCACTTGCAACTTTTTTCCCAAAGTCAGTCTGTATTCAGAGAAAAAAAGTTAAAGAACCTTGAGTTGAACTTTCTTCTAGACTTAAAATCTCCCCATTTAAATTGTATCAATCTTGGATGTAATTATGAAAGATGCAAAAGCTCCATTTTGATAAGTATTCCTGTGATTATGATTAATTGCATCCCAAACTTTCACACATGTACAAAATGAGCAATTAGATATAGTACATTTCTTTCCTTACCATAAGACTAATAAGTTAGCTTATAAATAGTGACAGGATCATTTGAGTGTAAGAAACTTCTATATTACTTCATATCAGTTACAAACGATTTTTGAACATTTGCTCTCATCTAAGAAATTTTAGCATTTCCGCAGACTTTCTTTTTATTATTTTAATGTGCAGTGAGGCACAATGTTACAAATTAATTTTGGAAGTTCCACTTTTTAGTTATCATTTCAGTCTTTGTACAGCTAGAATTATACTGGTGTTAATACACAGTGTGACTGTCAAACCTGAATTTTATTTGGGTGTGGGATTGTTTGTCTCCTGGGGTGTTCTAAGGTAAATTCAGTTTGACACAATTTTGAGCTGAAGGAAGTTGGAGCCTCCAGTTGCCACAGCATAACTAGCCAATGAATCATTCACATTCCAATGGCTCACTGACCAGAGCAGGGATCTCCAACCTTGGCAACTTTAAGC
This sequence comes from Ahaetulla prasina, assembly GCF_028640845.1. Taxonomy (NCBI): domain Eukaryota; kingdom Metazoa; phylum Chordata; class Lepidosauria; order Squamata; family Colubridae; genus Ahaetulla; species Ahaetulla prasina. The sequence continues at coordinate 265,466,326 of NC_080540.1, forward strand.
CTGGAGGACTTCAACTCCCAGAAGCTTTGCTGGCTGGGGAATTCTGGGAGTTGAAGTCCTCCAGACTTAAGGTTGGCAAGGTTGGAGACCCCTGGACCAGAGGAGAAGGAGAGAAGTCGCTAAGAAACCAGCTCTCATCTTGGTTGGACAATTTGACAGATTGTTTTGGAAACTTGAGAAACTGAAACATATATTGGGGTCAAAAGCCCGGGAACTTTAGTACTGGCTTTTCACCAATAGCTCCAAGATGGTGTATCTAAATAAATTTGTTCTGTAGGAAGGGAACTTCACCCAGGCAGTGTTGAGCAAAAGGAAGCCAAGCAAGGGCACATCATAATAACAAAAAGACACTGGCTCAGAATTAAATCTGGCCAGGGAAAAACCCACAAACCTCAAGGCTATTTAAAAGACAATACCAAGAAATACAGGAAAGGAAATAATTAGGTCACACAGACATAGCCGACCAAATAAGGGAATAGATCAGGACAAGATTCAATCACAAACCTGAATAGATTAACTTCAGTCAAAGCATATGGAAAACAACTAACAGAAGGGAGAACACTTAAGGAAATCAAATCGTTAGAATGAACAGATTAAACCGGAACGCCCGCCCGAACACAAAACCCACCCACATTAACATAATCAGAAAGACAAAACACAGAAAACTTAGCAAGCACACACACAAAGGGAAATCCCATCAAGTACTCCCAAAACAAAGAAATGTAAAGGGAAAAAGAGTATAAAAAAATGTACACTTACTGTATATGGTTGTCAGCTCACCCAGGAACGCTGTCCTTGCGCTTGCTGGATTCGTCTTCCTGAAAAATAAAGAAACCTCGCTTTCACGCAGCTCGCTTCGATCTCAATTCCTTCTAATACTTCGGCAACGCTCCAATCTGCTGGAGAGGAGCTCCCAGCCGGGAAATTCGAACCCATACGGAGAACAATCTATCAGTTCTTTGAGGAAAAGGGATGCCTCGGAGTTCGATTTGTACTGGGTGCATTACTTGGAACCTGACAGTGATGTGCAAAGAACATTAATATACAATGCTCATCTTTCATTCCATAGAATTTTTCTTTTTTTCTCCCCTCACTTCTTTAGGAAACAGAAGAGTGGCCTTTTCCATCTTTATTTTTAAAAATACTTTTTATGTTCATATTTTTTGAAATGTAGAGGATAATGGTAAGAATCTACCTGGACTGTGTTGGTTGTATATGTTGTGACCCAGGCCCAAGTAGGTAGTAAGAAACTCAGTCCGTGAAAAAACAAACAAACTTTATTCAAACAGCTGAGAATTACTTCATTCCCAGTGTCGTTCAACTCAAATTAAAACAAATGCCTGCCAATTACAAATACATAGCAAACCTTGGTCAAATTAGGCAAACTGCAAAAGGCCTTTCTTGGCAAACATTCACAAGTCACAAAAATAAAGACAAGATGTAGACAAAGCAGAAGACGAAGCAGAAGACGAAGCTACCAAAGTTGTTTTCCAGCAAAGCTCAAGCATCGGTGCAGGTCTGTTTTAAGCCTTATGGCTTAAATCCCTTGGCCCTACTCCTGAGTTGTCCTTTTTGCTTGAGCTGCTCTTGCCTTCTGGCAGCTCTTCTCATGTGTGCATTAAGAACAGACTCCTCCTGTTCCTCTGCCTCACTACTATCAGTCTCTGGAGGCTCTGGAGTCCACATCACACTTCCCGATGGCCCTGACCTCACCTCAGCCTCATCGCTGTCTGACTCCGTTGCCAGCTCTGTAGACTGCTGATGGACCACAACAGTATAAATATTTTCATCCCCTTGTTCTTTTATTCCAAATGGAACTGTTACAAGACCACTCTTCTCTCTATTGACCTAAACGCCACATTAATTTTAAAAAATGTAAAATACAGCCACTTATATTTAATATTATGTATAATTTATTTGTATTAGGATCTTTTATATATATATATGAAATGTGCAAAAATAAACATAAATATAATAAATCTTGATATAATGGTATTACAATTGTCTTATGTCATGTTTCACATGTACAGTTGGCAATTATCAAAACCAAACACTTGTGTATCAGGATATAAAATTTACTTATTCACAGTTCAAGGCCAAGTCACAAAATTTATTAATACATGTATAACTAACTATATACAGTACATAAATATATAAACAGTGGTACTTTGGTACTCAACTGCTTTGAAATTCTTTGAATTTTGTACTCAATGCATTTTGATATGAAAATTTTGTCCCAGTACTCATTGTTTATTTGGTACTCAATGCATAAGCTAGAAATTGTCAGTGTCAATTCCCTTGTGACTCACTACATTATTTCTTATGGGGAAACAATTGTTTGGCACTCACCATTTTTGATATTCATTGTGCCTCCCAAAATGAATTAATGAGTACTTTGTTCCACTGTATTAGGAACAAAGCCAATAAAGTTAATCTTTCATAAAAGAAACAAGTTTCTATAAGTGAAAGGTATGAATATAAAATATTTAGTGCTTTTGAAATTTTGGGTAGTTGTCATTTAATAACATAACATAACATAACATCAGAGTTGGAAGGGACCTTGGAGGCCTTCTAGTCCAACCCCCTGCCCAGGCAGGAAACCCTACACCATCTCAGTCAGATGGTTATCCAACATTTTCTTAAAAATTTCCAGTGTTGGAGCATTCACAACTTCTGCAGGCAAGTCGTTCCACTGATTAATTGTTCTAACTGTCAGGAAATTTCTCCTTAGTTCTAAGTTGCTTCTTTCCTTGATCAGTTTCCACCCATTGCTTCTTGTTCTACCCTCAGGTGCTCTGGAGAACAGCCCAACTCCCACTTCTCTGTGGCAGCCCCTGAGATATTGGAACACTGCTATCATGTCTCCCCTAGTCCTTCTTTTTGTTAAACTAGACATACCCAGTTCCTGCAACCGTTCTTCATATGTTTTATCCTCCAGTCCCCTAATCATCTTTGTTGCTCTTCTCTGCACTCTTTCTAGAGTCTCAACATCTTTTTTACATCGTGGCGACCAAAACTGGATGCAATATTCCAAGTGTGGCCTTACCAAGGCATTATAAAGTGGTACTAGCACTTCACGTGATCTTGATTCTATCCCTCTGTTTATGCAGCCCAGAACTGTGTTGGCTTTTTTAACAGCTGCTGCACACTGCTGGCTCATATCTAGATGGTTATCCACTAGGACTCCAAGATCCCTCTCACAGGTACTACTATTGAGCAAGGTACCACATATACGGTACTGGTGCATTTTGTTTTTTTGGCCTAAATGTAGAACCTTACTTTTTTCACTGTTGAATTTCATTTTGTTAGATAGCGCCCAATGTTCAAGTCTGTCAAGATCTTTCTGTAACTTGAGCCTATCTTCTGGAGTGTTGGCTATTCCTAACAATATCTCAATCTTCTCATTATGAATGGGGGATAGGTCTACCAGCTCTGATTTCCAGTATGCATACAGTGGGCTCTTTAGAAGAATATTAAACCAGATCAACAGATCAACCCTACAGTATATCAGCCCTATATTAGATCATATACTTTGTCTTCATATGGAAAATAGGAATATCAAGATAGATTCCCTACCATTTTTTGATAGTTTAACAATAACATTTCTTTAACAGATTTGTATACTTCTTCCATTAGAAAAACTACTGTTTTTCTAACTAACTAAACTAAACATAACTAAAAGCAGTGTATGAATATTCTGGCTGGCTTTTACTGAGTTTATATTTCAATTTATGTCATTTAATATATCTTATTTCAAATTGTGATGGCCTGATGATACTATCTTTGCACCAAGCCTACTTTGTTGTGTTTTGTGTCTCACTAAGAACAATTTTTTGTTATCTTGTTTAGAATTCAGCAGTAACTAAACATGATTATAATTAAGTTGTATTATGAAAGAGTTAATTTTATATTAATTTTACAATTTTTACTGATATAGAAACCTGCAGTACATAAATTGTTACATATTCTGTCAGTATGTTACTATTGATTTCTCCTTCAAGTCATTTGCTGAGAATATTTCTTCCTTTTGAAATCCGGCAGAAAAACAAAGAAATCATTCCTCATTTTACACTTCAGTCTTTTCAGACCTTTTAAGGATTGTTGAATGAGTTTACAGGTTTTTTTTCTTTTTTCCCTCAAAGCAAATATGCAAGGGAATAGCTAACCACAGCCCAAAAGATAGTAACTATATATAATGTTTTTGAAATGAGCTGAAAAGTAATCACCAGCTCCAATCTTCTCCAAGAACAGTTAATAAGCAATTATTATTTGTGAGACAATCCTCCTGAGAAATAGTTGTGCTCTTTTGCTTTTATTGTTCAGTGGTAATGGAAATTGACATGAAAAGAAAACAGTCGAGTGGGGATTTTTAAAAAAAAAAAACTAATTGTAAAGAACCAAAACATTAAAATGTTGCTCAAGTGGTCATTTCTATTCTGCACAATTGGAACATTAGAGATCCAATTGTCACCTTGCTCCTTATCACAACACTTGCATTGAAGAAAATGCTTCCTATTGAAACTTTAAATGCTGATGGAAATGTATATTGATTTCCCTGAAAGGGGTGAAGAGATTATTAGGAGGAAAAGGAAAGGAAGAGGCTGATGACTTCACATCTTGTATTCAGAAACTGTTGGAATTCAGTCATTATTTATCGATCTGCTGAAAGCTGAACAAGCTAATGTGCTGAGGGCAAAATCCTACAGAGAAGACGAGCCACAATCAATGTGAATGCTATGTTACTTGTGTTTCTCTCATCTTTTGTAGGGGTGATAAAACAAAAAAACTGTGACGCATAAACTCATTGAAGTGGCAAAGGAATGAACTCTGGCAGCCTGAATCTCTTAGACACAGGTGCCTCATGGAGAAATAACCCCTTACAAGTGTAACTAATCAAACTAACTTTAGAAAAGTGAAATAATGTTCATTAGGGGAAATGGAAAAATATGACCATTTGAAGAATGACTACAAATTATAGCAAATATATGAGACAGTGAAAGCCAGATGGATGTAAAAATGCAAAATGTATATTTTCCTCCCTCCCTCCCTTCCTCCTTTCCTTCTTTCCTGAAATCTACAATATAGCACAAGTGTATTCTTCTTTTTGTAAATTTGTGTTCTTTTCTTCATAATTGCTGAAATACTATCCTCCTGCAGAGATTCCCAATTCATTACGCTTCCACAGCTGACTTTCCATCCATCAGATATGTTGAATATGTTTTCTATATAACAAATTTTTAAAAGCAAAAATCATAAACCAAACAACCTTTAAAAAGCCAAAATAAACTATATTGCATTTGTTATATGACCAATCAGAACCCTAGGGGAAGCAAACCATCATGAGTAAAATAGTAGTCTGTGCATAGCATATACACCTATATACACAAATACAGAGATGGTTTAGTTCATTGGTTTAATCTAACTGGTTTAGTTCAGCATTATTTGTGAGGAGCACACTAATGATGAAATACCAGTTGTCAAAAACCAGTATTGAAAAATGCTGTTAAGAACTCAACTTATTTTGAAAGAATGTGGACTGTTTGTGGGCATGAGTTTATAAGTTTTTATGTGTCTCTTTGCATTTTGTTTTTTAGCATTATGATGAAAGAATAAAAAATAATACACATTTTGAATAGTAGGGAAAAGCAATAAGAAAATGAAAAGTAGAAATTAATAATAATAATAATAATAATAATAATAATAATAATAATAATAATAATAATAATAATAATAATAATAATAATAATAATAAATAAAGAAGATACTTCACAGCTTCTTAATACCAGTTGTAAGTGCATTTATATTTTACCCTCTATCACTCTAAGGTTACTGTAGGAATTTAGCACGCACCCCCCTCCTAGAAGAATGAAATATTTTAGAAAATATTTAAAAGGCAAAATATATTTCCCTGGATGAGAAATGGAGAAACATGTTTTAAAGTCAAAGCAACTCCCCCCACCTTTGTCAATGGGCCATTAAGGCCTGAGCCAGTCCATTGTCTACATGACAAAGATAGGATTAGCCCCTACCCATCTAGCAACAGAATCTTATCACATGGCAAGGCTCAAGCAAGCTTGAGAGACAACCTACAATGTTAGCTAAGACCCCCACCCCCTGGGAGTCTGACAGCCAATCAGGATACTCTTCCTGTGCCCCAGAAAGTTCAAAGCTCAGAAAAAGCATAAAACCAGGGAGCACACAGGATCTCGCCCCTTTTCTGTTCAGGAACTCAAGCCATGTGATCCTGACCACCATTAAACCATCTTTCCAAGCAGCCTCCATGTTTCCAGTGTCTTTGTCCCCACTTGGAACTGAACCCAGATGGATATTTCTTCCAACAATTGGCACCCCAGATGGGACTCCAAGCTAACCTAACCAATGGACCTGGCCCAGGTAAGCCTCCCTTGCTAGCAGCAGACCCATTGAGTCTGTGGGTAAGTTTTCCTGGACCTTGGCCATTTGGAACTAGGTTTTAAAGGGGTTTTGAGTGTTGAGCTCAAAGGCTGCTTGGAAAGAAGGTGAGTACCTCTAAATTTTAATTTTAAAGCATGGAAAAGCATGGGAAATATGTGTATGCCTGCATGTGTGTGAATGAGAGAGCCCTTCTCCCAATCATAGCTGGATCTTGCTTCCTCTGTGCATTTCCTAACCGCAGAAAGACCAAAAGTCTGGAGAGCATGGGGGTTTTGCCAGAGCACAAGACCTTCTGTTAGGGAAGGAGGAAGTGTGTGTGTGGGATTCCACCTGAGGAAACAATCTGATTCCACCTCTTTGAGCAACCTCTAGCCGCACCTCTGCCTACTGCTAGCTCCACCAAGCTGTGACCAGTAGGCTAGAGAAAGCAAGGGGGGGAAGCCAAATGTGGAACTTTGTGTTTATTGGGAACGGAAGCCGAGCGAGAGGAAAGTAAGTGTGAATGAAGCAATTAAGAGAGTAAAGAGCAAAGCAGGAGAAGACCTGCTTGGGGCCCTGGATGCCCGCAGGCTGCCAGTTTTGCCTGGTATGCGAAAAAGCAAAGCAGGAAGCAGTGTTGAGGAGGTGCTCGTACCTGCTGGAGGGGCAGTAGGTCCTCTGGGATCACCTTTTTGATCCAAAACGAAGCTCCCTTAACAGGAAGGGGCCCATACTTTGACAGAAGGGAGTCGAAGTCCTTCCCACAATTTTTTTTTCTGAAAACTGTAGGAGGGTCCACCCAACTAAACCAAAGTGAAAAATAAAACCTCACATCAGAGAGGGAAACATGGGAAGCAGTAGCTCGAGGGTGGCGGGAAATCCCCTAGGAGACCTGCTTGGGGCCCTGGATGCCCGCAGGCTGCCAGTTTTGCCTGGTATGCGATAGGAGACTTGCTTGGGGCCCTGGATGCCCGCAGGCTGCCAGTTTTGCCTGGTATGCGAAAAAAAGTAGTTGAGGAAACTATGTGAAAAATGGGCTTTGCTAAGAGATGAGAATAGGAAACAAATTTGGCTAAATAAAGGTACTTAAAAGAAAAGGGAAATATATAAATAGGAATGTTTGGGTTTTTGTTTGTTTTGTTTGTTTGTCTGTCTCTTTCTTTGTCTTCTATGGAACCACATGGTCTGTCTGTTAAGATTTGTGCCTTCCCTAATTTAACTGAGATTTATGGGAATGATCAGTGTGTGTGTAAATCTCAGTTTTGTTTTCCTCTCTTTGTCCTCCTTGTTTTTTATGTGTGTATGTCTGTCTTTGTGGGCCCTTGAGGTAATTGTAACTGTAAAAATGTATTTGATCTCTAGAGACAAGAATTTTAAATTGTTAGGGAAAAACAAAAACAAAAGGTTGAAACAATGAAAATGGAGAAAAGAGAGAGAGAAAAAAAAGAAAGAAAGAGCCTTTAACCTGTTTTCGTGTGGCCACCGGAAACTGGGTACAAAGAACTTTTTGTTAAGTTCGGGAAGTAACGAGGCTGGAGACCAGGGTAGTGACAACAGCTCTTTAATATATGGTGAACCCAGCGACCAGGCTGGGGAAAAACCTCTCCTTATATACAGTTCAACCGGCGGCTTTAACCAATCAGCAACGTGCTTGTTTCCCGCCAAAACATTTAAAAATACATTACACTCCTTCCCTCCCATAAAACACTTTACCCATATTTACATGATATTTACATATTATTTTTCAACGTAATCACGCAAATAGACTATTATTTATTAGCAGAGTCGTCCCTGCTGTTTTCTACTGGAACCTGTGGGCGTCGCTGGACCTCCGGAAACTCAGATAAGTCCTGCGATTTTTCCGGGTTTGAGTCAGCTGTGGAATCAAACATTGTATAGTCAGGGCCTTTTTCGACTAATTCGGATTGTTCGGCTATTCGTTTTCGTATTTGGTCTATGTGGCGCCTCCATACTCGGCCGTCCTTTAACTCCACCAAGTATGATTTTGGACCTGTTCTGTTTAGGATTTGTCCTGCTATCCAGGTTGGGCCTTCCCCATAGTTGTGTGCCCACACTCGGTCTCCTATGTCCATTTCTCTTGTTTTTCCGATTTCTCCCTTGTAACCCTCCGGCGTATAGTTTGGATTTAAACGGTCTAGGGGGCACCTGAGCTTTCGGCCCATTAATAATTCAGCTGGGCTTCTGCCGGTTGTGACACAGGGGGTTCTGTGTTGGACGCCAGGAAAACATCGATTTTGTTTGCCAGTCGCCTGGCTTAAGTCTGGACAATGCCTCTTTGCGCTCGGACGGAACGCTCTGCAAGGCCATTCGTCGCAGGGTGGAAAGGCGCTGAGAGGGCATGTCGGATGCCCTCTTCTGCCAAGTACTCCTCAAATTGGGTTGCCGTGAATTGTGGCCCGTTATCGGAAACTAGCGTGTCGGGCAACCCATGGGTTACAAATAGGTGCCGTAGGACTGAGATCACGGCCTCGGCTGTCATGGATCTCATGAGAATGATTTCCAGCCATTTGGAGTAGGCATCTACTACTACCAGGAAGGTTTGGCCGTGGAAGGGGCCGGCAAAATCAATGTGTATTCTAGACCAGGGCCCCTGGGGTCTCTCCCATTCCCGAACCGGGGCCGTTGGGGGTAGCGGTCTGGACTCCTGGCAGGCCTGACATTTCCCTACCCTTTCAGCAATTTCTGAGTCCATTAAGGGCCACCACACGTTCATCCTTACGATCCCTGGGTGCCCCTCGTGGAGGAGATCCAACACCCTTTTCCTCAATTTCTCTGGGATCACCACTCGATCCCCCCATAGCAGGCACCCCCCTTGAGCCGACAGTTCCCCACGTTTCTTTACAAACTCTTTAAACGCTCGCCGGCGCAGCGGCCACCCTCTTGTACCCAACCAAGTACAGTTCTCAAAATAATGTCTCGGTATGACGCCCGAGCCACCTCCTTAGACGTGACTGGGCCAGAGTCAGAGAGTCAATTAACAGTATGGGCGTCCCGGGTGGGGTCCTCGATCGCCCCTGGTAGTGGGCATCTGCTTAATCGTCCGCATGCCCCAACTCTTTCCTGGCCGATGCCAGTTTGTAGGAGTAGGCGGCTAAAAGATAGTCCATCGGGTCAATCGGGCGAAAGTGCCACAGGCGTTGGTGATCGCCAGCCAGTAACCCTAACAGTGGTCTATGGTCTGTAACAATTTCAAAGTCTCTACCAAAAACGTATTCGTGAAACTTTTTTAACCCCTGACACTATAGCTAGAGCTTCCTTATCCAACTGACTGTAGTTCCTCTCTGTCGAGGACATCGTTCTGGAATAGAAGGCTATTGGGGCTTCTGTGCCATTTGGAAGCCTGTGGCTGAGCACAGCCCCCACCCCGTAAGGGGAAGCATCGCAAACTAATACCAATGGCATTGTGCTATGATACTGTATGAGTAAACTATCGCTTGATAGTAGATGTTTTACTGCTTCGAAAGCCCTAGCTTCCGTCTTTCCCCAAGACCAAGCAGTATTCTTTCCCAGTAACTTATGTAGCGGCTCGGCAACGGTTGCCTTATTTTTCAAAAAGACCGTAAAGTTCACTAGACCCAGGAATGCCTGTAGCTCTGCTTTGTTTTTTGCGCTGGAGCCTTTCTTATTGCCTTGACCTTGCTTTCAGTGGGTGGATTCCTTCCTTGTCTATTCTGTAGCCCAAGAACTCTACAGATTCTACCCCTATTTGGCATTTGTTCACTTTAACCTTTAGACCGCTGACGGAAAATGCCCAGAACTTTTCTCAAACGCTCCCAATTCTTCTAAATTTTCGCTGATACCAATACATCATCGAAATAGGACTACCCCGGGAGCCCTTGCAGAAGTCGCTCCATTAAATTTTGAAATAGACCAGGAGCCACACTCACCCCAAACTGTAACGGGTACACTTGAAAGCACCTCTGTGAGTCACAATTGTCTGGGCTTGGCTGTGTTGGCGTCTGGGCAGTTGTTGATAGGCTTGGGCCAAATCTAATTTGGCAAAACGTGCCCTTGCCCCAGCGAGTGCAGCAAGTGTTGCACCACGGGACCGGGTAGCGCTTTTGCAAGGCTTTGTTTAACGTTGCCTTGTAGTCAGCGCAGATTCTAACTGACCCATCTGGTTTCACTGGGGTGACGATTGGCGTCTCCCACTTTGCGTGATCGACTGGCACCAGAATCCCTGACTGATGAGCTTGTCTATCTCCTTGTCAATCTTGGGTTTAAGGGCAAAAGGACTCTCCTTGCCTTTAACCGAATGGGGCTACCTGGGGTCTAAATTGAAGGAAATAGGGTCCCCTTGTACTTGCCCAGGCAGTCCTTGAAGACATCTTGAACTCGTTCATGAGTGTGTCTTTAGGTTAAAGTCACTTCTGTAGATGCCAGTCACTCCCATGCCCAATGCGGAACCAGTCTAGTCCCAACAAACTTGGCAGGGTCCCTTCGACTATCGTGATGGGCAGGGTCTTCTTGTGTGGTCCGTACTCGACGCGGACGGAGGTGGTCCTCGAACAGGGATGCGATTCCTGTGGTAGTCGTGAACTCGTAGCCGCTGTGTTTGCAGTTTGCGTTTGGCGATTCTCGGCAAAGCTTTCGCAAAAGTGTCCCAGGACATGATTGTGATCGCTGACCCTGTGTCCACTTCTAGTCGGCACGGCACTCCTTCGATTTTCGGTTTTGTGAAGATTTTCTTCTCGACGCGGGTTGCTGCACGGCCTATTATCACGGTCGTTCGATTTGAATTCGCGCCCTTTTTGTTTTGACCAATTGCGGGTCGCCTTGCCGATCCTGCGCTCTGATTGGTTGGTTTGAATTTTCGGCGGGAAGGTTGGGGTGCTCGACAGACTTGAGCCAGGTGCCCCTTCTTCTCACACCGCCGACATGTAGCGTCCTTGAACTTGCATCGTTGACGCTGGTGTTGCCCTCCGCAACTTCCGCATTCATCCTGGTCTTCTTTGCCCCTTCTCTCGGTGAGGCAAACTCCTTCCTCATCCTCGCCGTCTGATTCGGTCTGGATTTCTTCGTTGTGGACCGGGGTTGATTTCGCGCTCGCCGTTGGCGTGAGTGGCTTTTGTAGGGTTTCCGCTTGGGTGGACATCTCATGAGCTCTGGCTTCGTCCAGGCGTTTGCCAGCGTTAGATTGCTTTTGATAGCAGCCGCCTCCAAAGCGAATGTCTCTGACCCCACGGATGAGTTGCTCTAATAGCTCCTCATCCAAGTCTCGTACCCACAATCCTTGGAGGCTTTCTCAGGGCGGCCATGTAATCGCTGATGGATTCGCCTCTTGCTGTCTGCGCCTCCAAATTCAAAACGCCCGACGTATTGACGGTGTTGGCGCGAAATGGTTCTTCAATAGATTTTGCAGAGTTTGCCACGATACCGATTGTACGGCGTTGGCTCTGCCAGGGCTTCCGATGTCGATGACCTCGGGACCGCAGTGGCTCAGGAAATATGCCCTTTTGCGGTTGTCTGGAACTCCTTGCAGTTCGTTTGCCTCGAGGAAGCTCTCAAACGGGTCATGTCGTTCCCATTTCTCCTGGATGGGTCAAACGGCGGGCGGAGTGTAGCTGGCCATCTCCGCGTTTCTGCCCTGAGTTTGCTGGGTTCGGTTCTTCCGTGCGTTCAGCTCGTTCCTGGTGCTCTTTAGCCTCGATATCCCATCCTCGTCGCCAGTGTTAAGTTCGGGAAGTAACGAGGCTGGAGACCAGGGTAGTGACAACAGCTCTTTAATATATGGTGAACCCAGCGACCAGGCTGGGGAAAAACCTCTCCTTATATACAGTTCAACCGGCGGCTTTAACCAATCAGCAACGTGCTTGTTTCCCGCCAAAACATTTAAAAATACATTACACTTTTCATTTCTGCTTTTGTCTCCTTCTCTCTCTTTATCTTAAAGTAACAACTCAAGTTTATGAGGAAACGTTTTAAGTTCACTTACAAGAGAAAAAAAAAATTCAGTCTTGCATTTACTGTGTGTTTAAATGATTTTACCTGTTCATTCCTGAAGCATGCGAATCCAGTTTTTCTTTTTCATCAGTTGTGTCTCCATTTTGTTGAAACTGCATTACCTTTTAGTAACTGCAATATTGATGTGTTGTATCTTTTCAAACTCTGCCTGCAAGATATCTACCCCCACCCTTTTTAATCCTGTTACAATGCCTTTCCTGAGAAGATTACCCACAAAAGTGGGGAGGAGATCCTGTTCTAATGTCTTTCAGCCCTGAAAAGATGACTCTGCAACTGTGGAAGCAGAGCACATGGTTCCAGATGCTGCCCCCAGAGGAGACCTTCCATTTGTTGGAGCCAGGAATTGAGTTTGAATCCAGCCCCCACTGAAAGTCATCACAGCACTGAGTGGAGCAGATCTTTCCAAACCTGACTGACCAACAAGCATGCCACCTAGCAGACATGAAAGAAAGGACCCTGAGATGTACAAGTAAAGACTAAAAGACTCTTTTCAATTCCCAGAAGACAACTGGAAAGACTATGGGGGAGGTGGAAAATTCATTGTAAGGTTTTCTTTCTTGTCTCATTTACATTGTAATCAGTCTAAAGTATTCATGTAAGGATTGTATTTGAAAGTAGCTATCACAAGTTCTGAACACCTGAGATTTCTGTCTAGTGGGAGGGAAATATGTCCAAAATGTTTGTATTGCCTGTATTGTAAAAGTAGCTGCATACACAGGCACACACAGAGAGACACACCATTCAGAATTAGACTGAAACTATTCCCTTCACTTACCTCCACACAAGACTTCTAGGTTGATTTTGCTCTGTGGCACTAAAAGCCCAAGGAGTCAGATCTCCCTGCTAATTCCATGGGGGAGGGGCATCCCCCTCAGGCAATTCCCTCACTTGAAGAGATAGCAGAAAAAGTGATATCCAAAACCCAAGCCCTGACTATGACTCACAAATGATACTGCCCAGTTGCCCAGTAAAGCAAGATATGTTGCACTGGTGGTCTCATGAGTAGAAGTCCCAGGGCTCATTGTGTGTCATTTAAAAAAAAAAAAAGAAAGAAAGAAAGAAAGGAAAAAGCCTGGATTGCACACTGATTAACCTCAATTTGGACTGGAAAAAAAAAATCTTGGATAGACTAAAGTAAGAGCTAGGGCAGGTTCAGTAACCAACCCTTGGAAATGGGCAGCCTGTAATTTAAAGGAAAACCATGGCTGTGAAAATTTTGGGATGTGTGCTTGCTTGAAACCTGACTGGAAGCTCACAGAAAGTGATATCTAACAGCTGAAATTAATTGGCATAGAAAATTGGATACTGTAAAATTCTTACCAGAACTTTTCCCCTGGCTGCTAGACCTTCATGGTTGAAAGCTTTTGGGAGCCACTGAAGGAATCTTTTTTCTGTTGTCTCTATCAATGGCTTCCTTTGCATCAGAAAAATTAAAAGCACCCATTGATTTGATCAATTTTAATTTTTTGCCAAGAGCATGTTTCAAAACTCACGTTTTGAAAAAAAAAAAAAGTAGGGATTGTAGGAATTTAGCACCCACCCCCCTCCTAGAAGAATGAAATATTTTAGAAAATATTTAAAAGGCAAAATATATTTCCCTGGATGAGAAATGGAGAAACATGTTTTAAAGTCAAAGCAACTCCCCCCACCTTTGTCAATGGGCCATTAAGGCCTGAGCCAGTCCATTGTCTACATGACAAAGATAGGATTAGCCCCTACCCATCTAGCAACAGAATCTTATCACATGGCAAGGCTCAAGCAAGCTTGAGAGACAACCTACAATGTTAGCTAAGACCCCCACCCCCTGGGAGTCTGACAGCCAATCAGGATACTCTTCCTGTGCCCCAGAAAGTTCAAAGCTCAGAAAAAGCATAAAACCAGGGAGCACACAGGATCTCGCCCCTTTTCTGTTCAGGAACTCAAGCCATGTGATCCTGACCACCATTAAACCATCTTTCCAAGCAGCCTCCATGTTTCCAGTGTCTTTGTCCCCACTTGGAACTGAACCCAGATGGATATTTCTTCCAACATTACATTCTAATTTCCTTCTTTTATAATCTAATTTTTCTAATCATCAAATCAATAAGTTAGTAGTCCATTTTTTTTTCTTTTTCCAGCAGAGGGTGCATAAGGGGGGTGTATTTCTCTGTGGTTTATGTGTGCATCACATATATGTGCTCTGGGGATGTTGTTATCTATGCATAAACAGCCTTTGGAAGTTGATCAGGTTAAGAAACAATCAGAAGGAATACCAGAGCCAGAATCTTCTGATGCTTTCCTATTTTCCTGAGTTAAGATCATGTCTTATTAACATTTGCTACACATTGGCCTTAAAGTAAATTTCTGTATTTCTCTGCAGCAATATCTGGGATTTTAGATGTTACAGAACCAAAACTCCCAACATTCATCCTTACATTGATAATGCTTCCTTTCAATACTGGGACTTTTAGAATATAAGTTTCTAGATGATCACAGATTGCCTTTTTTGGGTATAGCTCTTAATCACAATTTCCACCCAATATTCAAGTAGAAAATCTGAGGTAGAAACTTAGTGAACAATAGATACTGTTTTCCTATTCCTTCATGATTTCAGGTTTATCCTGTCCTCTTCTGATATGAGATCATGAACACTGACTTTAGCCTAGATGAGACAGACATACAGGTTCTTGATCTAGTTATTCTTGGATATGTGTGTGTGTGTGTGTGTGTGTGTGTGTTTCCTATAGAAGCAACCTGGTCCACCTAGGTTCCAATCCCAGAAGGGTATAGCTAGCTGATGAGAACTAAATAGCTTGAAATAGATCTATACTAGTCTCCCTTTATTTCTTTGTCCTAGATACCCCTTAAATGAGGAAGGGGAGTATTTCTTTTTCACAAAGGCATATTATCTTATATTTGGGTGATTTTGATTATGAAATAATTAATAGAGAGTGCAGAACTCATATAAAGCTGTGATAACATTCAGCAAAGATATTGCAAACATTCCAAAACTCTGATAAGAAGTAAATAAAAGGTTGTATTATTCTACAGTGGATCTAGTTGAGAATGAGGGGTAGTAGCAGTTGTAATATGTTTCACAGAATTTCCTTTCTATGCAGGTCAAAAACAGTTCCTTGGTCAGGTAGTAGCTTCAGATATCCTTTGATAACATATACAAGATAAACCAAATTAATGTTCCAAGTAAACTGCATTGTAAAGTTGATGAGGCTCATAAATATGGAATGGGGGAGAGAAAGAGGGAGGGAGAGATGGAGAGAGGGAGGGAGGGAAGGAGAGAGAGAGAAAGAGAGAGAGAGAGAGAGAGAGAGAAGGAAGAAGAAAACTCATATAAAGCTGTGATAACATTCAGGGAACATATTGCAAAACATTTCAAAACTGATAAGAAGCAAATACTTTCTTATATAATTAGATCTTGGAATAATCATAGATACAGTCATATCAGGATTTCTAGTTCACAGTTTTTCATCCATGTGCACATGTGCATTCATAATTTAAAAGGGAGAAAGAAAAGCCGATATCCAAGCAAATGCTTGTAGAATGCCAAATATCTACTTCAGCAACAAGACCAGACAATTTAGAACCCAAAGAGAATGGAGGCCCCTGTGTGAGAAGAATTTTAGATGAAAGAGCTAGACATACCTAAAATATATATTCATTATGGATGTTTGAACCAGCACTGTTGCCTAGATATACAGTAGAAAGCAACCTGACTGAGATACCTGTATAGTTCTTCGCTTTGACACATTGAGGTGTTTCATTCTGAAGAATTGGCGTACTGTGCCTTGTTAGGGTTTTGAGTCAGGGCCAATCCTCAATCAGATGCTTCACTGAACAATACAAGAATTCATTTGTCAATTGCAATGAAGTGACACAACTCTTCCGCTCCAGTGTTTGTAAGTGGAGGACCACAGTTTTTCATTGAAGTGCTTCAGAGGAGCACATAGATTGAAGATTTATCATCAATTCATTTCTTTAAAACTCCATTCTTCTGTAATAGTCTATGGTTCTTGGGAATAGTCCATCTGATGTTCCTTGTCCCAGGAGCAATTGACTTGGGTTTTATATTTAAATACACAGAATTTGAACCTGAGTGGTAAGATTGGACCGTTCTGGAGTTTTGTCTCTTTCCATTTTAATATATATCTACAATAATATTTTCTACAGTTCCTGTAGACTCTACTGCAGTAAGTAACTACTATAGCTTGTGCATACTTCTGAATGAAATAGGCCATCATTGCAGGTCTATCTAGAGTCACTCTTCTCAAATTTAATTGCATCCTAGGAACTGAGAGCAAATTATACTTCAGAGACAAAAGCCAAACTACAATAATATTGGAATATTTGCAACAACATCTTTGGGACCCATAAAGAAAATGACTATTTTTGTTTGAACGTCAGAAGTGTTTGGGGAGATCAGTAAAGTTGCTATGGATGATAGCTTTAACGAATGGGCTATGTTTATTTGTTTTTTCCTTCATTCCTATAGATTTCCAGCTTTCAGAATATACCTATATTCATAACAAGTGCATAGATATTTTTAAATCTGTCTTAGCTTATATGGTAATGGAAAATCCAGTATATTTGTAAGGCATCAGGCTTGGGAAAGTTATTATTAGTATTTCAGCATCAGCTACATATTTGCTGGTATTTACATTATTAATTAAAGTGACAATTGAGCTTTATTTAAATGAAATCTATTTCTAACTCTTGTCCTTTTTTCAGACCTTCTAATTCTGACAGTGCTGTTAACGTAAGCAGAGAAAGATTGTTCAGGAATGGCAAACCAGTTGTGCCTCTGTTTGTCAGAATGAAATATATTTTATCACTAATAGAATACATAACCTGACCTCTACATTCTGCATATTTTTCTATTTCTCAGCCTAGTTCCAACAGCAGTGAAAAAGTTGTGAAAAATGACTATAAATAATTGATAGAAAGATAATGGAGGAGAGAGGAGTGGATGAATGGGCGAATAGATGATGAAAGATAGATAGATAGATAGATAGATAGATAGATAGATAGATAGATAGATAGATAGATAGATAGATAGATAGATAGATAGATAGATAGATAGATAGATAGATAGATAGATAGATAGATAGATGATGGATGGATACATAGATAGATATGAGAGAGGGAGAGAGAGATGGAGAGAGAGAGATCAGACAGACCCAATTTGGGGTAGTGGTAAGACATCAGGTTAGAAACCAGGAGACTGAGTTCTAATCCCTTCCTAAGATATGAAGCCAACTGGTTGGCTTTCTCTCAGCTTTAGGAAAATTGCAGAGACTTCCTGCAAGAAGTTGCTAGGAGACCAATCTGACCTGAAGTTAAAAAAATAGCCATGAAGCCAGCTGGGTGTTTTTGGGCTAGTAGTCATGGTAGTCAATCTCTCTGCAGTGGCTCCTAGGAACGAGGCAATGTCAAATCACTTTCTGTGAGGAGTCAACACTATCAGAGTTTGTTGCAAAAATAAAATCCAGAAGCACACACAGATAAACTGATAAGCAAGTTTCATTAACTTCTTTATATTCACAATAATACACGAAGTAGGTTTACAATAACCACAGCAGATTCACATTTTCATTTCAGATCAGATCACACACAAGTTCACACACACAGCTTCACAACTCAGAGCTTAACACACACTGGTTTCAGTTTCTCTTTCGCAGACTCAGAAGCTGCAGACTAAGACATGCCCAGGCTCCAGTCTGTCTCAGATCCTAATTGGCTGACTTAGTTGCTATGCCTATTCATTGGCTCATCTTGTTACCATGTCTTCCCAGTCATGAATATTCTGACAAACACTGACTTGAAGAATATAGATATAGATAACGCAAACAGACAATAGAGATGATAGAAATAGAGATGATAGGGATAATAGAGTTAAATATAGAAACAGAAAACATATAGAAGTGATAGAGATGAGAAAGATAGAGATGATTGAAGTAGATCTAGATCTAGAGCTAAAGATGATAGAGATAGAGACAAAGGCAGAGATATAGAGAAAGTAAATTTTATTGTCCTATCCTTCATTTATAAACTTCTAAGACCATACTGCTGACATTTTTGCAAACATCCTCATAGGTAATCAACGATCACTGTTTTTACTACACTAATCAAAGAGATTTGTTTCTGCTACATAACGTCTTTTATAACACTGTCTAGTCTAGCCAGGGGTGAAATGCTCCCAGTTCGGCCCTGTTCGGCGAATCTGGTAGCAATGACAGCTGGTGGTTCGGAGAACCAGTAGCGATGGCAGCTCAAGGCTCTGCCAACCCGCCTGGTCGTCGTTACTTTCTGGTTTCACTTCCAGGGAACCAGTAGTAAAAAAAATGCTTAAAAAGTAAAAAAAAAAAAAAAGTTCTGACAATCAGCTGAGTGACACAGGATCATGGGACCTTTTTTTTTACTTTTTAAGCATTTTTTACTACCAGTTCTGGAGAAACAAAGTGCTCGGCTGCTCCCTCTTTTCACTCACCCCAAGCTTCCTGCTGTGGATTTTCACCAGGGGTGAAATCTAAAAATTTTCTCTACCGGTTCTGTGGGCATGGCTTAATTGGTGGGTGTGGCTTGGTGACCAGGTGACTGGATGGGCATGGCCAATAATAAAAAATAATAAAAATAATAAAGTACACAAAACTTGGGAGTGCACTGGTCTACCTCCTTTAAAAATAGAGGCACCAGTCTACCAATTGCCTTTTTTTATTTATTTTATTTATTTATTTATTAGATTTTTATACCGCCCTTCTCCCGAAGGACTCAGGGCGGTGTACAGCCAGAATAAAAACAAAATATATACAATTTAAAACAACATTTAAAAAGAGCAAATTTTAAAGGCTGATTATTAAAATTTAGATTTAAAATTTAAAAAATATTAAGAATACCCAATTAAAATTCATCAATAATTATGCCAGTCCCGCTTTAATGAATAAATATGTTTTGAGCTCACGACAGAAGGTCCGAAGATCAGGCACTTGACGCAGGCCAGGGGGAAGTTCGTTCCAGAGCGTCACTGCCCCCACAGAGAAGGCCCTACTCCTGGGGGCCGCCAGCCGACACTGTTTGGCGGATGGCACCCTGAGGAGACCCTCTCTGTGAGAGCGTACGGGTCGGTGGGAGGCAAAGGGTAACAGCAGGCGGTCTCGTAAGTACCTGGGTCCTAAGCCATGGAGCGCTTTAAAGATAGTTACCAGAATCTTGAAGCGCACCCGAAAGACCACAGGAAGCCAGTGCAAGCTACGGAGCAGCGATGTCACGTGGGAGCCATGAGCAGCTCCCGTTACTACTCGTGCAGCCGCATTCTGGACTAACTGCAGCCTCCGGGTGCACCTCAAGGGCAGCCCCATGTAGAGAGCATTGCAATAATCCAGCCTAGATGTAACCAGAGCGTGAGTGACCGTGCATAAGGCATCCCGGTCAAGGAAGGGACGCAACTGGCGAACCAAGCGAACTTGGTAAAAGGCCCTCCTGGCGACGGCCGCCAGATGTTCATCAAAAGACAGCCGTCCATCCAGGAGGACGCCAAGTTGCGAACCACCTCCTTTGGGGCCACTAACTTGCCCCCAACAGTCAGCTGCGGGTGCAGCTGACTGTACCGGGGTGCCGGCATCCACAGCCACTCCGTCTTGGAGGGATTGAGCTTGAGTCTGTTTCTCCCCATCCAGACCCGTACGGCTTCCAGGCACCGGGACAGCACTTTGAAGTACCATGGCAGTCATTTAAGGCGTTTGCAGCTATATCACCACCAAGAGCTTCCGGACAGAGAAGAGGAACAGCGAGACATGGGCGGTGAGGGGGGGCAGGGATTTTTGCTACCGGTTCTCCAAACTACCTGCCCCCATCGCTACCGGATCACACGATCTGGTCCGAACCGGGAGCATTTCATCCCTGATTTTCACACCTTGCTTCACGTGCCTGGGATTGTCACCCTTGTCTTCTTCTTTCTCCTCCTCTCTGTCTTCCAAATGGAAAAATGCCAGGAGCAAGCGCAAAAAGAAGTGCACGCTTACTCCTGGTACTTCTCCATTTGTAGGAAGCTTTTGTACCTGTGAAGGTAAGTCTGGCTTCCTGTGCTGCTCACTAAATACCTCACCAGTACAGCTGTGTGTGCAGCTTGTGTGTGTGTGTGTGTGTGTGTCTTTGCTACTGGTCTTTCTCAGCAGCCCATCCCTGACATCCCATCCCTGGCTGGCTAAACTGGAATTGGGGAATTCATTCACCCTTCTGGCCTTGCCTGGGCTGGGCTGGGCTGGCCGAAGCTGGCCCCAGATCGTCTTGGGGGTTGCACAACTTGACAGCTGATTTCTGCTGCTCTTAAAGGCCCCAGAGTGGATCCTCCAGAGCAGCAGCCCATGCGCAACATCCCATCTCCATCCGCTTGCTTAAAGGCACCTTGCCCCACCCCTGCCACCTCGGGAAGGGGAGTGGGAGCCTTGGCTGCTTTGGCCGCCCCAGGAGGCACAAGAGTTGAGGTGCTGGTGTCCCCTGGCAGGCTTGGAATGGCAGTGCCTGGATCTGCTCCAGGAACCTTTTTTTTTCTTTTTAAAGCATTTTTTACTAGCTAAAAATGCTTTAAAAAGTAAAAAAAAAATGTTGGCCACACCCACCCAGTCACATGACCACCACCAAGACACACTCACCAAGCCATGCCCACAGAACCAGTGGCAAAAAAAAATAGATTTCACCACTGAGTCTAGCCTATACATCTAAGAATAAGGTCTTTGATTTGAATCAATCATGGTTAGATAGTAATAATCCACAAACTATGTTATCAAACATTCACCTAATTCTTAGCTCAAAATCTAACTAAGGTCCTCATCTATTATGCATGGACTAGAAAAAGTTAAATCAACCTCCTACATAGAGTACCCCAATCATGGGTGCAAAAATTCAGAAAACCACAAAAAAACTTTTTACTGCCAATTGTTATTTAAATTTCTGTAGGTCAGAAAAGTAATCTTATTCTCTAGCCGTCTTGATTCAGAATCTGTTTCCCACCCTCTCCAGACACATAGAATATTGAGAAAGAAAATTAATACAGATTTTCTTTCTTTCTTCCTTCCTTCCTTCCTTCCTTCCTTCCTTCCTTCCTTCCTTCCTTCCTTCCTTCCTTCCTTCCTTCCACAAGAATCACTGCTTTGTGGTTTCAATTTAGATTGGTATCTCACATCTTTATACTAATTAAAATCATTAGCATAAGCCGTGTGCTGCAAAAAACAAATAAACTATCTCTAAAGAGAAAATATAGGGACGCGGTGGCTCAGTGGCTAAAACACTGTCCAGTGATTTGAATCCCTAGTACCACGTAACAGATTAAACTCCCATTACTTGACCCAGCTTCTGCCAACCTAGCAGTTTGAAAGCATGTAAAAAATGAAAGCAGAAAAATAAGGACCACCTTTGGTGGTAAGGTAGCAGTATTCCATGTGCCTTTGGCATTTAATCATGTGGGCCACATGACCATGGAGACGTCTTCTGACAGCACTGGCTCTTCAGCTTTGAAATGGAGATGAGCACTGCCCCCTAGAGTCAAGAACAACTAGCACATATATGTGAGGGGAACCTTTAACTTTACCTTAAAGAGAATATATTTGGGGTCTGAAGTAGAAATGGAGAGGCCAAGCTATAAACAAAAAGAAGATGGCCTATTACTAAAAAAAAGAGACAATGCATAACTTCAAGGACACTATGACCTTAACTTTAATCCTGCAAATCTGTTATCTGAGTGGCTTAACTATATTAAGTGATATTAATTGAACACAAATTTAGAAACATCACTGTTTCGTAAAGAACTATCCAAACCAGAATCCTTCCTAGAAGAATGGTCATCCCTCTTTTTTGGGACCTGTATCTGAACAGATTTACTGTACAATGAATAAACTATTGTGTCAAAGCTATTGCTGGTATAGCATCTTATTTATTTCATTTCTTACTTAGTTTTCCCACTATTTCTTGGCTTCTGAAATGCACAGTGACAAGGAACTCCCTCCAGAATACCTACGCATTGAATGAAATCTCATGCTGAATGAGGTCACAGGGCTGCACATTAAGATGAATGCCAAATAATCAGGCATATTGTGAAACACTGTTTAGCATCTGTTACTGCTGGGTATCCCCACCAGACTCAGCTGGGTAATATAGTGGTAATGAGGGCAGGATATGGGGATATTGCGGAGATGAATACAAATTATGAGTGCATAAATTTAACATTCTAATTGGCTTTTATATGGCTTGTTGTCAAAGGTAAAATTACAGCAGCTTTTTGTGATTATTCAAATGTTTGATTCTCAACTTAATTCTCCTTGTGTGGCTGGAGTATGCTGTTCAGGAGAGAAATGAAAAACATGCCCAATGCAGCACAAAAATATTGCATGCTTACAAAGCTTCAATCAAACTTTCCCTTGGGGCTGCACCATTTCTACCAATGAACAGTTAGGGGCAGAAATTTTGTCACTAGATGGTAGCCTTTTATGCCTCCTGGCCAGTCATCTTGGCAGGACTTTGCAGGACTACAAGCATGCAAACCCATTAGATTTTGTTTTATTTATTAATAGAATCCTCTGATCAACAAAACATTCATTCACAAGAATATAGATATAACACTAAACATTTAATTTATAGGAAATAAAAGTCATGATAGTTGCAATTCTTTATTTTGTTTGAAAATAAAACTCCAACTCTGTGATGCGAAGAGAAAAAAATTGTGATGGGCTTGAATACTTAACAAGGAATAACCAAAATTTTATTTGCTTTTACTGAAAGAAAAAAACAAAGCTTATCACAAAAATTCAAAGAAGGCTGCTTTCTGAAAAATGGGCACTTTGGGACAGGCAATGTTCTCTAGAACAGGGGTCCTCAGACTATGGCATGCAGGCTGGGTATGGCCTGCTGAAGCCATTAATCCACCCCGCACAGGACCACATAGTCTGCATCATGTTTCTCTCCCCTTGTCCACTTGCTGCATGGATGACTAATCCGGTGCTGGCATGGGCTCTGGAGCTGCAGTGTGTGCAGCTGAGGGGACAGAAGGCTGTGTCTACAGCAAGAAACCATTCCCCCGCAGACGAAGGGCAGCAAGGGCATGGTAGCCGACAGGTTTCCAGCTGTAGCTGTCCCGCCCCCTGCCTCACCTCACATCATCTTGTGGGATGAACCTCCTGCCCACCAGGAGACTCCTGGATTCCCTCCCCAACCCCACCCAACCCCACCGGCACCACCCCCATGAGCGATGTCAAGTGGGCCACGCCCCCTGACCACACCGAGTCAGTCATGACAACCCTGGCCACATCCCTTCCCTTCCCCTGCCATGCCCCTCCCCCCAGCTCCCCAACAGTCTGAGGGCGTGAGTTGGCCCCCTGTTTAAAAAGTTTGAGGACCCCTACTCTAGAGCAATCATTGTGTAAGAAGACACTTGAGTTCCCAAGTCCCAGATCTGTTCATTGACACCAAAGTAATCATTAATAGGCATCTAAACCACAATGACCTAATCTGTTGTGATATCATCACATAAATGATGTGAATTGTGTATTTTGCATCATTTATGTGATTAAGGTATGAGAGAACCCTAGTGGCATGGTGGTTAGAATGCAGTATTGCACTAAGTGCCTACAGTTTGATCCCGACGGGGCTTGAGATTGAAGCCTTCCAACCTTCTGAGAGCTGTAAAATAAGGACCCAAATTGTTGGGGCAATAGGCAAATAATGCTTCCACATTATAACCCGCTCCCCGAGAGTGCTGTAAAGCACTATTGGACAGTATATAAGCCTAAATGCTATTGCTATTCCATTCCTCCTGCAGATTTCAAAATGTCTCCCCTTTCTATTCTACCAATTTAAGCTGTAATTCTGCAGCTCAATAAAGCCACTGAGTTCTATCTTTAAAAAAAAACAAGCATTGTAATTTACCACTTGAAAGTCTGAGAGCAGAGAGATTACATCATGTCTGACTTTTCTACTGATTCCAACAAATGCAGGAATCATTACATGAGATGTTGTACTCACAAATTATCTTTGGTATAATGTTGACAAAGACATTTAGTAGATAATAGCTCTAGTCAGTTTTTTTCTGATTGCCTGAGGATTTCAAACTAGATTGGGATATTCTCTATTTATTCTGTATTTCACATAGTGAAATACAAGTGTCCTGGGCTATACTCCTATTCATACAGGTGTGAGAACAATTTCCCCTTAGGCTTCCTGCTGTATTTACTTGTTATAGAAAGAAGTAGGCAGGATTATCTGCTGTTCCCTATTTCTTGCCTTGAATGAAGAAGGCTAAAATCATGGATGTCTATTCCATGTGTTTTCCCCTTCCATTTGTTTATGATTGAACGAGGATATATAATTGTTAATCATTAGCAATTTTCTAATTATTTTTAATAATTACAAAAATAAAACCAAAACAATGAGATGTGCTACAAATGATCTGAACTATTAACTGGTGGAGGGAAGGACTGAATAAAATAAACACTGAGGTCATGATTCCAATGTAAATGGTTTGTTTTACAATTCTGTAAAATAAATTGTGTAAATATATTGTGCATCCACTCTCAAAAATCATATGGAAAGCTACACGTGTAACTTTCCAGATATGCAATACCTTTGGGAAGGGGGAAGAACATTGTTGAACATCGTCAACCGTCTTGTTCTTAGAGAATTGTGACAAATTCTGTATGTATGCACAAACAATACACCAGCTTTATCTCTTTTGATTTGTTTGATATACTATGCTGTGATTGAAGATTCCTGTAGTTTTTACATCTGCTGTATTTACAGGGAATCATTAAAGTTTAGGTATTGTGCCATGATCTATAAGAAATTAATTTTTTCTTCCAGTAGCTGAATAGTGTGTAAGTCTGCAAAAAAGTCCCTACTGAGTAGATACTACATGTGTTTAATGATGTGTAAAATATATTCCACTGTGAAATATTAAAAATAAATTGAAATTAAGGAAAATCTCTCCCGTGATGAAATGGATTATCTGGAGACTTTTATACATCTTGCATACATACCAGTGGTGAGTTTCTACCGGTTAGCCCCAGTTCGGGAAAACAAGTAGTGGTAGTGGTGGGAGGCTCTGCCCACTCACTTGGATGTCATCACAGACGTTCTGCCCATGCGTAGAAGCGCCATGCACAAGCACACTCCCAGTTCCGAACTGGTAGCAAAGGTAAGAGGAACCCAATACTGATACATATACATACACACACAGTGTGTGTGTGTGTGTGTGTGTGTGTGTGTGTGTGTGTGTGTGTGAGAGAGAGAGAGAGAGAGAGAAGTATTCTTCTGATAATATGTTTATAAATTTATATTATTTATTTTTATGTGTCCTAAAAAAAATTACTGTGGCGGATGGGGAAATTGATATGTCTAAATAGCTAATGAATTGCTTGGAAGCTCATATGATTTTTGTTTTCTTTACCTGTCTTCTCTGTCCACTTCTCAGGGCACTTATCTTTACCAGGTTCTTTTCATACGTGATAGATTTTAATTTCCTGAATTTCCAGGCAGCAGAGCCACATTCATAGGGGATCCTATGAATTATTGTTCAATTCATCTGAAGGACACCAATGTGGGGGAAAGTGTTTGAGAGTTCTGTTGGCTATTGGGTGTTTAGAGGCTTAATTATTACACAAATGATTTAGTAATTAAAAACAACAATTAAATGTCTGACACCTGGATGAAGTGTCTATCTAGACCCGTTCCAGTCCGGCTTCCGACCCGGATATAGCACGGAGACAGCTTTGGTCGCATTGGCGGATGATCTCTGGAGGGCCAGAGACAGAGGTTATTCCTCTGCTCTGGTCCTGTTAGATCTCTCAGCGACTTTTGATACCATTGACCATGGTATCCTGCTGGGGGGGTTGGGAGTGGGAGGCACCGTTTATCGGTGGTTCTCCTCCTATCTCTCTGACCGGTCGCAGACGGTGTTGACAGGGGGGCAGGGGTCGACCGCGAGGTACCTTACTTGTGGGGTGCCACAGGGGTCGATTCTCTCACCCCTCCTGTTCAACTTCTATATGAAGCCATTGGGTGAGATCATCAGTGGCTTCGGGGTGAGATATCAACTTACGCTGATGACACTCAGCTGTACTTTTCCACCCTGGGCCACCCCAACAAAGCTGTCGAAGTGCTATCCAGGTGTTTGGAAGCCGTACGGGTCTGGATGGGGAGGAACAGGCTCAAGCTCAATTCCTCCAAGATGGAGTGGCTGTGGATGCCGGCACCCTGATACAGTCAGCTGCAGTCACAGCTGACTGTCGGGAGCGAGTTATTGGCTCCAAGGGAAAGGGTGCGCAACTTGGGTGTTCTCCTGGATGCACGGCTGTTGTTTGAAGATCATTTGACGGCCGTCTCCAGGAGAGCCTTTCACCAGGTTCGCCTGGTTCGCCAGTTGCGCCCCTTCCTCGATCGGGATGCCTTATGCACAGTCACTCATGCTCTTGTTACCTCTCTCCTGGATTATTGCAATGCTCTCTACATGGGGCTCCCCTTGAGATGCACTCGGAGGCTTCAGTTGGTCCAGAACGCAGCTGCACGGGTGATAGAGGGAGTTCCACGTAGCTCCCATGTAACACCTCTCCTGCGCAGACTGCGCTGGCTATCTGTTGCCTTTCAGGTGCATTTCAAGGTTTTGGTTACCACCTTCAAAGCGCTCCATGGCTTGGGGCCTGGGTACTTACGAGACCACCTGCTGTTACCCCATGCCTCCCACCGACCCGTACGCTCACACAGAGAGGGACTTCTCAGGGTGCCGTCCGCCAAACAATGTTGGCTGGCGGCCCCCAGGGGAAGATCCTTCTCTGTGGGGGCTCCTACTCTTGTCGTGTCCCACTCCTCCGCTGACGACCGGGTCAGGGAAATCCGAATCCGAATCTGAACACGAATCAGGCGTGCCTCTGCAGCTCTGCCAAAGCCCTAGCAAAGTTCTCAAGGCAGGCAGGAGACCAGAAAGTGACTTCAGCAAGATAAGGTAGACTTTGCCTGACTCAGAGAATGCCAGAAAGCAGATCCTTTATATAGGCCATGGGGTGTGGCTCCATGACTCAGCACTTATCCAGGCCTGCCCCTCCCTTCCTTCTGTCGCCACCGCCTATCAATTCTTCTGAAGCGAGGGTCACTCCAGCCTGCAGCTGTTGGTAATTGACCTTCCTCAGGCTCACATGCTGTGGGGGAGGGGGAGGGGTCTAGTTGCTCCGTTTGCCTGGGCATGGAGCCAGAGCTGGGGGCTGGAGGTACTTCTTCCTCCTCAGCCTGTCTGGGCATGGAGCCAGGGCTGGGGCCGGGAGGCATACTAGGACATTCCTCAGCGTTCGGAAGCAGATAAGAAGGCCCCGGCTGCGGTGAAAGCGGGCGAGACACAACAACTCTCTGGAACGAGCTTCCCCCTGGTTTACGCCAAATACCTGACCTTTGGACCTTTCGCCGTGAATTGAAAACACATCTGTTCATTCACGCGGGGCTGGCTTAAGGCTTTTCTTTTAAATTGTCTAGATTTTTAAATTTTAAATTCTATTTATGTTTTAAATTGGGGTTTTTAGATTTTTAAATATTTTAATTTTTTGGCCAACTGTATAATAAGTTTCTTAATTCATTTTTAATTGTACATGGTTTATGTTTTACCTTGGCTGTACACTGCCCTGAGTCCTTCGGGAGAAGGGCGGTCTAGAAATCTAATAAATAATAATAATAAAATAATAATGATGAAAAGTGAATTAATAGGCAAATTGTTTGGGGGAGGATTCCTTAGTGGTTTCAATTAGATGTTGATGAGGGTTGGCTATGACTTTAAAAAATATATAAATGCAAATGAGATAAGGGTTTTTCCAATGAAACAAGGAGCTCTCAATCTGTATTAAAATTTGTCTTCAATGAACAGATCAACTTCAAAATTCAGTGAGATGTGATCAGCCACTATTCTACAAATAGTGGTAGTCCTCGCTTAATGAACAGAACTCCTCAAAAGCCATTTAGAAACCAGTTCTGGAGTTCTGCCTGCTGCACACATGACTGCATTTAGGGTGCCTGGCAACTGGCCTACCTTTATGGCTGCCTGCAGCATTTCATGGTCAGGTGACTCCAATTTTCCAGTTCTTGGTCTTGATGGACAGATCCTAGCAAAAAAATGCCCATAGAAATATAAAGATCTGTGATAGTGGTGAATATCTGTAGCTTGGGTGTGGGATGAGGGTGGATATTCATTTTTTGAGCTGGTTGGTTGGTTTTCAAATGTTTTGTTATCAGGGTAGGTAACATCTTCAGCAGAATTTAGGGGATGTCACTGTTTATAAAGTTTCCTGTGGTCACTAGGTCCTGTGATGGTGAGGTCAGGTCAGGGTCACATCTGCTTGATGACCGTAACAAAAAGTTGTAAAATCAGGTGGATGCCTTGACATGACTGTCATGATTTACAATGCAATCCAGGCTCCCTTACATTTGTAAGTCAAGGATTACTTATAGCAAGTCTAAAGTACAATACATTTGCCCCCTTTGTGCATTCCTCACTTCCAGCACAGATTACCTAAGGATCTCCATTGCTGAGCATAGTGCTTTTTTTATAATGTAAGCAGAGGAGTGTATCCTAATCTGGGACAGCTGCTTTCTGTATCCTCCTGTCTAAGGAGATTGCAAGCTTTGGTTAGTGTACATTAATCCTAGGGAGAGCAAGCACAAGCAGCTCATTCAAAGTGACAGATCCATTTAATATGATTCACCAAGTTTTATCCATTCATGGTTTCCCAGCACATCACATTCCTGCTCCTGTGCTGCTTGGGTAAATTGAATTTGTCACCGGGAGAGACAGGCTGCAAGACTCTCCTGCCTTTGGATCATTACTCAAAGCCAGGGTGGACAAGCCACCACACACACCTTAGTAGAATCATAATAATTATCTAAATGAAGCATAAAGGTCCCATCTGTTATCTAGCTCACTGATGTCAGCTGGGTTATTTTTGGTGCAAAGGCTTACCATTCTTCCTATCACTTAGGTCAGAGGAGGAAACTGCAGAACTCCTGCCTGGCTGCAGATATCCTAAATGAATACATCTTGCAAAATGATGCAATATCTAGAGGAATCCCAGGGAGTGTACAAAATGACACAGCCTCAATGCATTATTTTTCTGTTGGACAAGAAGTGAAAACTTCTCCATTATTCCTTTGTAATGTAAGAGCTGTGGTGACGCAATGACTAGAATGTAGTACCGCAGGGTTGACTCACTGCTCATTCATTCTGAGAGGCTCAATTTGATTCAGCCTTCCATCTCTCTGAAGTCAGTAAAATGAGGACCCAGATTGTTTGGGAGAAATATGCTGACTCTTTAAACCCCTTAGACAGGGCTGTAAAGCACAGTGAAGCAGTATATAAGTCTAAATGCTATTGCTAAGTGCTATTGTATTAATTGAGTTCTTGAATTATTCAACAAAATACCAGTGTTGTCTTACCTCTACGAGAACCAAGTACCAATATCCAAAGCATGAATGTTCGCAGATATAAAGAGCCCATGTAAGACATGAGATGTACTTTGCAAACAACGCATCATCAGGCTTTACACAGTAGGATTCCTTCTGAACAGAAGCTGGCAAGATGAAATGGCTGTGGAGAAGAGCTACTTGTGACAAGAGAGAAGGGGTACGCCTGCAAAAGCAGATATTGTACTAGCTAATTGGAGTAGAGGCATTGTCTGCAAAAGAAGGAAGCATTGCAGACAGATTGAATAGCACTGGCTGCAGTTCAAAACCAGAACTTTTGACATGGAGTAAGAAGAGAAGGTAAGGGCTTCTCTTCTTGTCCTGGCAATATGGATTCATATTCTCAGTTAGTGGGAAATTTCATGTCAGAACAAGCAGGACCTGCAAATGAATACAAAGAAAGTGTGCATGACCTGAGTGGAAGAAATGACATGATTCAGAGCAGCATTAAAAACATCAAAAAACAGATTTTTGTTTCTGTTTCTCAGATGTAAGAGTATAAAGGTCTCTTTGAAATGTTATTGGCACACTTCTTCAAGGAATGCTTCATGATTTCAACAAGCAGCCTTGGCAAACCTCTTTGGAGATTTCACAGTATGAACACCATCTCTGAAAATGCTCTTCTCCAAAGGTCAGGTTGTACACGAAGTTAATCATACAGTTTTTATTCTAAGTATAGAATTTTCCTTTCACAAACAGCCAATGCAAAAGGGAAAGATGATTTGATACAGGACACTGTCATGGGTTAGAATGGAAGGGTTTTATACTCTCCATTCTATTGGAATTCTATTTAACATCAGGGTACCAGCAGTGGGTTTCACATATTCTTACCACTGTTTCGCCATGTGCGCATGCGCCTTCCATCTATGCGCTTTGCTTTCATGTGCATCTTCCGTGCATGTGCCCATCCTTCAAAAGCATGGCTAAATAGGATGGCATTATGCTGGACTGGGTGGGCAGGCCAACCTGCAGTCGCCACATCCTCAGTCACCACTATTGATTCACCTGAACTGGTCCAAACTGGCTGAATACTACCTCTGCAGGGTACCAGTCTTGTTCTGTTTCCCTCCCCCAATACTCCCAACAAAGAGTCAGTCAAAGGCCTTCTCTTCTAATTTATTTACATAGATAAATGTCCTGGCCACGTCTACCCACGGACCTGCCAAGTCTCTGGAGATAACGAGGAAATTATAGATAAGGCCAGAATTACTCACAAATATATTCTTCCCTCCATTGATACAGTTTGCCCGCGCAAATTCATTGCTTTGTCCAAGACAAAAAACCAGGAAGTCCCGCCTCCTATTTATAGTCTCTGCAGATGTCACTGCATGACCATCATTCTTTGGCTTTGTCCCAACGCTTCCTCTGCTGCACGCGCCGGTCACGTCTGCGCAGTCTTGCATCACTCCAAAACTGTTCTTGGGGCGTTGCCAAATCAGAAGGCTCGGGAGAATCAGGCCTTGCCGGCCCCTCCTCCTCCCTTTGGGTGGGTGCCAGGGAGGGAGAGGGCCCAAGAGAAGCAGGCCTTGCCAGGTCTTCTCCCTCACTTTCTGAATCATATGAGTCCAGGAGTCCGGGTCCAGGAACCTGGGTCACAACAAGTCTGCTATTAGAAGTCATGGGGGGAAGGACTTCTGACTTCAGCTGGAATTATTTTATCCTGTGTATAATAGAGGAATGTGGCAGGGGAAAAAATTGCCACCTCATAATAATATCTTTGTATCTTCAAGTCACTTTTGACTTCTAGTGAATATCTGAATAAGTCCCTGAAGTTTTATTGGCAAAATTTTAAGAAGTGCTTTGTCACGGCCTTCTCCTTAAGTCGAAGAGACTGATAGATTCGATGTCACCCAGTGGACTTTGTGCCTAAGGCAAAAAGAGAACTTAGTCTCCCAGTTTTTAGTTTGGAGCTTTTAATCTGTAGAAAGTTAGCACCTACCCTCCTCCTAGAAGAATGAAATATTTTGAGAAATATGAAAAAAGTCAGGATAAAATATTTCTGCTAAAAGAAAAAGAAAAATCTTAAGGGAGACAGAAACTCAGAGCCCCAGCAGATATTTTGTGCCCATTGAGAAAGATTGGGCCAACCAATCTACAAAACAAAAGACCTTCAGCTCCAGGGTGAAAGGATTTATTTATTTATTTATTTAGATTTTTATACCGCCCTTCTCCCGAAGGACTCAGGGCAGTGTACAGCCAAATTATAAAACAATACAATATACAATTAAAACAAAGACTTAAAACAAGCATATTCCATAAATGGCCGAAATTTAAAACAATCAAATTTAAAACCCTTAAAATTCATAAATAGTAGCCCCAATTAAAATTATTTAAGATTAAAAATTTAAGCCAGTGAATAAATAAATGCGTTTTCAGCTCACGGCGAAAGGTCCGAAGGTCAGGTAATTGGCGCAAACCAGGGGGAAGTTCGTTCCAAAGGGTAGGAGCTCCGACAGAGAAGGCTCTTCCCCTGGGGGCCACCAGCTGACATTGCTTGGCGGACGGCACCCTGAGAAGACCCTCTCTGTGTGAGCGTACAGGTCGGTGGGAGGCGTAAGGTAACAGCAGGCGGTCCCTTAAGTACCCGGGCCCTAAGCCATGGAGCACTTTAAAGGTGGTAACCAAAACCTTAAAGCGCACCCGAAAGACCACAGGGAGCCAGTGCAGACTGCGCAGGAGTGGTGTTACGTGGGAGCAATGTGTGGCTCCCTCAATCACCCGCGCAGCTGCATTCTGAACTAGCTAAAGCCTCCGGGTGCACTTAAAGGGGAGCCCCATGTAGAGAGCATTGCAATAATCCAAACGATAGGTGACAAGAGCGTGAGTGACTGTGCATAAGGCATCCCGGTCAAGGAAGGGGCACAACTGGCGGACCAAGCGCACCTGGTAAAAAGCTCTCCTGGAGACAGCCGCCAAATGATCTTCAAATGACAGCCGTCCATCCAGGAGAACACCCAAGTTGTGCACCCAATGATTCGCCCCCAACAGTCAGCTGCGGTTGCAGCTGTCTGTACCGGGGTGCCGGCATCCACAGCCACTCCGTCTTGGAGGGATTGAGCTTGAGCCTGTTCCTCCCCATCCAGACCCGTATGGCTTCCAGGCACCGGGACAGCACTTCGACAGCTTCGTTGGGGTGGCCTGGGGTGGAAAAGTACAGCTGCGTGTCATCAGCGTACAGATGGTAACTCACCCCAAAGCCACTGATGACCTCGCCCAGTGGCTTCATATAGATTTTGAACAGGAGGGGTGAGAGAATCGACCCCTGAGGCACCCCACAAGTAAGGCGCCTTGCTTAAGATATGACCCTTCAAGACATAATAGGAGTAACCCACTACCATCTAGCAGCAGAGCTCACTACATTGCACAATCTCCTAAAAACATTGCATCACCCAGCAAACTTCAACCAAACTTAACTCAGACAAGCATGACACTTACATGGCCCCATGGGAGTCTGACAACAGCCAATAGAATACATGTTCTTGCACAGGAGCAGGAAGTTCAAATTCAAAGCCCAAGAGAAGATCTAAAAACCCTTCACTCTCAATTCCATGTGGTCAGATGCTCAGAATCCATGGTCGTTCTGTCCATCATTAACCATCTTTCCAATCAGCCTTCATATTTCCAGTGTCGTTCTCCTGGCTTGGAAATGAACCAGATGGATATTTCTTCCAACAAACCTCTACACTAGACTGGCTGTCTCTTTCATAATCTACCAGAGCGCCAATCTAGTTCTGACTCCACTTAAAAGGAAAGGCTGACTTTTCCAAGTTTATAATAAATATATTTTGAATGGCAAAATAGAAGGTCGAGGAGAATTAGTAAAAAAAAAAAAATAAGCAAGGTAATTGGGGAAAATGGTTATCAATTGTTCTATAAACATGTCTTTATTAGGGAGCTGGCATTTGGGGATCATCAACCACCTTTTTCAAGGAGAGAAGAGAAAAAGAAATGCATTTTTATCCTTATCAAGTAAACATGAAACTGGTACTGTTGAAATGGTAGGAGATTCACAAGAATGGAAGAAAGTGATAAACCTAATCATTTGCATATACAGCTTTCTTCTCTGGGGCACTGTTATTTGCAAATAGAAAGTTGTTCTTCTGACAGTATTGGGCTATCACATGTTAGTGGCTCCAGCTGCTTCATAGTGCTCCATATTGTAGCCTATGGTTTTGCAGATTACAAACTAGAGAATCTTAAGGTGGATTTTTAACGTGCCATGAGCTTGTTTTTCTCTCTCTCACTGTCCTTGGAAGGTTTATTTTCAAATGAAAGAACTCTCACATCTGATTGTTGTTTGCCTTCTAGCCTAAATGAATGAGAACACAGATTTTGATTAGCATTGCTTAATTGGTCCAATTTCTCTTTCTGGGTAATTTGCTTGTGACATAGATATATTAACTTTATGCCTCTAAAAATGGAAACCTGCATAAAAATGTCAGCAGTTCTTCATTTCTGATGGCTATTTACATTAAAAGTTGTTCTACTTTAAAGAGACACTTAAGCAATTAGGGATTGTGCATACAGCATGCAAGAAAAACTTGGAATTCTGTCTGATATTCAGCACACCACCTAATGGCCAATCTGATAGTTCAGTGGTGTCTGACTTAGCAATAAACTGCAGTTGCCAGAAAAAAAAGCAATAGTTTTTGCACTTTTCCCCAGATGCTAAATGACAGACTTTTTAAAACTGGTATTCTGCCGATAGATTGGGCTACAGCATCCCAACCTAATGCAACAATGGCATTGTTGATTAGAGGAATGGAATATGGTAACTTGATGTATTTATAAAGTCCCAGGTGGGAGAAGGATGATAAAAGGAAAAAGAACTGCACAGATTGTGTTGCATACAGCCCTCAATATTCAAATAAATAGGTAGAAAAGTAATGTTTGTTTGTTTATTAAAATGTATTAGTTGCCCATCTTTCCACAAGATAACTCTTAGTTAGTTCCCTGTTCTCTACAAATACTAATCTATTCCTGTTGGGAGCTATTCTAACCATTCACTAATATTTCTCATCCTAAAAGCAGCCATCATGGCAAAGAATGTATGCTTCCTCATGAGTTTTTAAATGTACTTTTTAAAAATGGTTAAGTTCTTTATATAATATTTGTTGTTGCCCTATGTCCCCCATTTATTTTTTCCACACTTTCTTAACAAAAACTTCTTAAAGAGATAGTGAGGTACAAACATTTCTTCAGTGAAGCTTCATCCTTCCTCCACAAAAGGTCCATCACATATGCTTACCAGTATGGTTAGTCATACTGGGAATTTGGATTAGTGCAATGTTTTGTCTCACAGGGACAATAGCAGTGGTGGGATTCAGATGATTTTTTTCAGATCGCGCGAACCGGTAGCGGCGACTGCTCCACCCACCCACCCAGACATAATGCATGACTACTGTGCATGTGCAGAAGGCCGTGCACATGCGCAGAGGTGGCGCACATAATCAAAGCGACCGTGTGTGCCCACTCACATTTGCGAACCAGAAGGGAACATAAGTGAATCGCACCTCTGGACAATATTTGCGAAAAATAGAAAAAATAGAAATCCCCTGTACTAACTTAAGGGGGAAATGTGGCAAATCCAGATAAGCCTAACCAGGAGAAATAGGAAAGTTTAATAATCAAACTTATTTTAAAAAAAAATAGGGGAGGGTCGGATGGGGTTGGTATATCATTTGTAGTTCTGTCTGCAAGGAAGTTCCTGATTAACTGTTGGTGTTTGCTATGTGTATAGGTATTTGATAATACTGTACAGGTAGTATTATCATTTACTGTTGTGCCCTAAGAACCCTTTTAGGGGTAATAAATATGTGGTGCAGCCAAGTTCCTTCCACTCAGCCATTTCCATCCCAGTTTTGTAATATGTGAAGCAAATCTTTTGTTGATGTGGTTGTACCATCCCTGATCCACTCTTAGTAATTGAAGTTAGTTATTAATACAATTATAAACATCTTGGAGACGGATTGCTGTTTGGAAAACAGAAAATAATTTTAAAAAATACTATAGTTTCAGAAATGCTTATAAATGTAGTTACATCTATAATTTATTTATTTTTTTATTTTATTTTTATCTTCCTTCCAAGATGGCGCCGACAAAGGCTGCCTCGGTGAAATGCTCTCTAATTGTTTCTTTATTTCTAATTGTTCTCTGTGACTCACTACGGATTTCCTACTCACGAGACCATCTGCTAAAAATTAAGGAACATTTCTTTAAGGAGCAGCTTTCTTTAATCTCACCCCCGCCTGTCTTTACAAACACGGAGGAGATTCTAACACAGGAGGAGGCAATTCCCACGGAGCCATGGATTACTAAAAAAACCAAACGACGGAAACTAAGGAAAAGAGGTAAACGATCTGGGATCTTAATCAAGCTAAGAACTCGCATTAAAACTCCTCTGCCTTCAATTTTCCTAACAAATATACGCTCACTTGCAAATAAGATGGATGAAATACTCCTCTTAAACAAATACTATTCTGATTTTCGCAATTCAGCAGTCCTATGCTTCTCTGAAACCTGGTTAAATGAATCAATTGAAAATAGCAGCCTGAACATTCCAGGATTTCAAATTGAACGATCAGACAGGATTCCAGAAACATCTGGTAAAAAGAAAGGAGGCTTATGCCTATATATTAGCAGAAACTGGTGTCAAGATTTTAAAATAATTTACAAATTCTGTGACAACAATTTAAGGACTCTAATTATCAACTGCAAACCTTACTATTCGCCTCGTGAATTTTCTTCATTTCTTCTAATTGCTGTTTATGTCCCACCTCAAGCCTGTGTAAACAAGGCATTACAAACTCTAGCTGACCAAATCATGGAGGCTGAAGCCAAACACCCTGATTCACTGGCCATTGTTTTGGGAGATCTAAACAAGGCAAACTTAAGGAAAGAGCTACCAAAATACTTTCAGCATGTCAATTGTCCCACCAGAGGCAAGAATACTCTAGACCATTGCTACACAACACTAAAAGATGCTTATCGGTCTTTACCACGTGCAGCTGTAGGACACTCTGATCATTGCATGATTCACCTTGTACCTGCTTACAGGCAAAGACTTAAAGCCACAAAACCAATAATTAAATCAGTGAAAACCTGGACGGAGGAATCAGAATTAAAGCTACAGGCATGTTTTGACTGCACTGATTGGAATATTTTTAAAGATACCTCTGCAGACCTGGATGAACTCACAGATACTGTAACATCATATGTCAGCTTCTGTGAAGACCTATGTGTACCTACAAGGAACTTGCGAATACACAGTAACAACAAACCTTGGTTTACACCTAAACTTAAGCAGCTACGACATTCCAAAGAGGAAGCCTACAGAAAAGGTGATAAAATGCTGTACAATCAGGCCAGAAATGCACTAACAAGGGAGATAAGAGCAGCAAAAAGAAGCTACTCTGAAAAGCTAAAGAATCAGTTTTCAGCAAATGAACCAGCAAACATGTGGAAAACTCTTAAAAATATCACCGGCTATGGCAAACCTCCTTCCCAGGCTGAAGGTAATCAACAACTGGCAGATGACCTGAATGAGTTTTACTGCAGGTTTGAAAGGAAACTAGCCACCTACCTCCACAACCCCCATCTCAGACACACCAACAACAGCCAAGCCTCCTACAACTGACCCCATTTCATTGGGTTCACAACCCCTAGTGATCACAGAAAAGGAAGTGCAGGACCTATTTCACAGACAAAAGCCAGGAAAAGCTCCAGGCCCAGACAAGATAACTCCTTCTTGCTTAAAAGTCTGTGCTGACCAATTGGCCCCCATCTTCACCCATATTTTCAATAAATCACTAGAGATGTGTTATGTTCCTTCTTGCTTCAAACGCTCTACCATCATCCCAGTGCTGAAGAAGCCCACCATCAAGGAACTGAATGACTACAGACCAGTTGCTTTAACATCTGTAGTCATGAAAACCTTTGAAAGGCTAGTGCTTTCCTACCTGAAAACCATCACGGATCCGCTGTTAGACCCCTTGCAATTTGCATACCGAGCAAATAGATCAACAGATGATGCTGTTAATATGGCTCTGCACTACATCCTACAACATCTTGAGTCTCCAAAGACCTATGCAAGGGTCCTTTTTGTAGACTTTAGTTCAGCATTCAATACCATCATTCCAGACATTTTTCTAACTAAGCTAAACCAGCTACAGGTACCGGAACAGATTGTAAGTGGATCACAAGCTTCCTAACAAACAGGAAGCAGCAGGTGAAGCTAAGCAAGATCACATCAAATACCTGTACAATTAGCACAGGGGCCCCTCAAGGCTGTGTGCTCTCCCCACTTCTCTTCTCTCTGTATACCAATGACTGCATCTCCAATGATCCATCTGTTAAGCTACTGAAGTTCGCAGATGACACAACAGTGATTGGTCTCATTCGAGACAATGACGAATCCGCATATAGACAAGAGGTCGAACGACAAGCCTTGTGGTGCAACCAAAACAATCTGGAACTGAACACACTCAAAACCGTAGAAATGGTGGTAGACTTTAGGAGAAACCCTTCCATACTTCCACCTCTCACAATACTTGACAACACAGTATCAACAGTAGAAACCTTCAAATTTCTGGGTTCTATCATATCGCAAGATCTCAAATGGACAGCTAACATCAAAAACATCATTAAAAAAGGACAACAAAGAATGTTCTTTCTGCGCCAACTCAGTAAGCTCAAACTGCCCAAGGAGCTGCTGATCCAGTTCTACAGAGGAATTATTGAGTCTGTCATTTGCACCTCTATAACTGTCTGGTTCGGTTCTGCAACCCAACAAGAAAAACACAGACTTCAGAGGATAATTAGAACTGCAAAAAAAATAATTGCTACCAACCTGCCTTCCATTGAGGACCTGTATACTGCACGAATCAAGAAGAGGGCCGTGAAAATATTTGCAGATCCCTCGCATCCTGG
The DNA here is from genome assembly GCF_028640845.1 of Ahaetulla prasina. Lineage (NCBI taxonomy): Eukaryota > Metazoa > Chordata > Lepidosauria > Squamata > Colubridae > Ahaetulla > Ahaetulla prasina. The sequence continues at coordinate 265,505,101 of NC_080540.1, forward strand.
ACATAAACTGTTTCAACTCCTACCCTCAAAACGACGCTATAGAGCACTGCACACCAGAACAACTAGACACAAGAACAGTTTTTTCCCCAAAGGCCATCACTCTGCTAAGCAAATAATTCCCTCAACACTGTCAGACTATTTACTGAATCTGCACTACTATTAATCGTTTCATAGTTCCCATCACCAATCTCTTTCCACTTATGACTGTATGACTATAACTTGTTGCTGGCAATCCTTATGATTTATATTGATATATTGACCATCAATTGTGTTGTAAATGTTGTACCTTGATGAACGTATCTTTTCTTTTATGTACACTGAGAGCATATGCACCAAGACAAATTCCTTGTGTGTCCAATCACACTTGGCCAATAAATTCTATTCTATTTTATAATTTATGCTGACTTTAAAGATCACATTTTCCATTATAACACCACCCCGCCCCATCCTGGTTAAATGTTTAATTTTGTTTAATGGTGGCTCTTGTTTTGAATGTAGCCTTCTCCCAGCCCTTCCTGGCAGATAATCTCAGATACACAAATAATATTCAAGGCATCTTGAAGAGGAAGGGGAAGAGTGAGGTCAGAGAGTATGGGGTGAAACATGTCTGACCACTACCCCTTCTGTACTTGTATGGTGTCATTGCCTCCAAAAAAAGATTGGAATCTGGAAATATCTAGGCAACCAAGTGTTTACTGCCAAGGGATCCATTTAGACAGGTTTGAGCTAGAAATATTGAGTAAGATATTTCTCTACTGTGACAAGACTGTAGCTATTTGCATTTTACGATTTCTGATCTCAAGCTGCTTCTGATGTGGATTTTCCCCATGTGACTTCAATGATTGTGTATTTTAGCTAACAGACCAATACCATCTAATTGTCTGCTCACTGTCTTAACTTTACTTGTGTATTTTTGAGAGGCTGTCTGTGATTTTTTTTTTTTTTGCGGGTCTCTATTTTTATCTCCGGCACCGCGAATTGTTTTGCATGTTAATTCTTAAATGTGAAAAAAGGAACTTCTACCTCTTTCCATTTTGTGACAACTGCTGGGTTGTCAGTGGTTACAGTGCTTTGCTCAGTGTGTTGCCCTGGGTGCTGCATTGAGAAAAGATTTGCTGAGGTTTTGTGCAGGGCTGCAGTGGCTGTGAATATAGGGTTGAACCCAGAACTGTTGCATGGCCTGATCAATTGGGAAACAAGGCAGGGATTGCCTGGTGGGAAAAAAACAGCTTTCTGGGGGAATGCCAAAAAAATTCCTCCTTGGCTGATCAGCCCATCTGGAAAGAAAATAATATGGGGAAGAGGAAAAAGATGCCCA